>NC_135196.1:14362713-14713146 GCF_050948175.1 Xylocopa sonorina
CAGAGCAATAGATAGAGCGGTAGATGGAATTTTAGTTTACGTTTAAATGTACAGTTTTCATTTCTACTACATAGAGGGACTGTTTTTTGTTAGATGGGTACACGGTGTTGGACGTTGTAATGTATTGGAAGGAGACTCCAGTCCGCGGTGTCGAAGAGGCGGAACTGCCACAGTTCACGATAATCGGTTACGAAACGAATGACCGTAAAGAGAGGCTGGCCACCGGCATATACCAGAGATTATCGTTGAGCTTCAAACTTCAAAGGAACATCGGATACTTTGTGTTCCAAACTTACCTGCCTAGCATCCTCATCGTGATGCTGAGCTGGGTCAGTTTCTGGATTAATCACGAGGCGACCAGTGCTAGAGTGGCCCTCGGTAAACAACGATTACATTATTATCTACACGCTACATTATTATCCACTCCTCAATTGAAAAATCGTCAAATCTCTATCTCTGTTTTAGGTATAACGACGGTCCTGACGATGACCACTATTTCAACGGGTGTGCGTAGCTCTCTGCCGCGTATCAGCTACGTGAAGGCTATCGACATTTACTTGGTGATGTGTTTCGTTTTCGTGTTCGCCGCTCTGCTAGAATACGCGGCGGTCAATTACACTTATTGGGGCGCCAGAGCCAAAAAGAAGACGAAGAAGAAAGACACGGATGACAAACGAGTGATTTCCTCGAAATCAGGTAAAGCTTTATCGTATTTGAAGTTCTCGCGCACAAGATGAGACCCTCTGAGGGAGAAATAATCGTGCAGGGAGCAAAGCGAGCTCTCCTTTCCCGGGTTCAACGGAGGCGGATATAATAGAGCTTCAAGATCTGAGGATGTCGCCTCTGCCCAGCATAAGGAACAGGTCGGGACTGGTTAGTAGCAGCTCGACGCCCGGTACTGGAAGAGAACACGATCCGGCCAAGTTCCCCCCTAGCTTTCGAATTTCTAGAGTCGCGGCCTACAATACGTACGGTCGGCATCCTGGCCTTAGGTACAGGGGCCCTAAGCCGCACAAACCCAAGGTAAAAACCTCTCGATAGTCACGCCATAAAATAAAGAGAACATTAACTTCTGAAGGTACTGTACTTTTTACACAATCTCGATACTAGCAAGATGAATGCGATACGTATAGATTTCAGTCTGTGCGGAATCTGCAACGTCTCAATCTATCAGAAGAATATAATAAAAAACGTGCAATGATTGCAGGTACTGCATGCGATACGGCGAGGGGCGTCCGTATTGCGAGTATCCATGCCGAAGATTAAGGATGTAAATATTATCGACAAATACTCCCGAATTATATTTCCGGTCAGTTTTATGCTATTCAATGCCATCTACTGGGTATTCTATTTCCTTTGAGCATAATTAACAGCATTCTTTCGTCATCTGCCGTGCGACGAGGGAGAAATTAAAAAAATACACACAAAAAAGAAGGACCAATATTGATGGGAATTGACAGATTTCAATTAAACCGGAATCTTCGTTCTCAGTCGAAGGGAGCAGGTATCGAAAGTACTGAATCGAAAGCTGCCAATGTTTATCGATGAGAAAATATTTTCAGAACGCGTCGATGGTATTCTCGAGGTCTAATTATATTTTAGGGAATACGTTCCTAATCGATAGCTCACCGATTCGAGTAGATAGTGGTGTCGCGCAGAAATGTGGATCATTCGAGGCTTCTTAAAACGACATCAAACGCATACAAACATTAACTGTTTGATACGCATCGAGCTAAATCATTGAAAATGTTTCTTATTCAAATTTTTTACACGCCGTTAGATGTCGGATCGTTTGAACTTAATTAATACTACGATGAAAGGTGTCCGTCTTTCGCAACTGACGATAAAAAAGACTTCATGGGTATTCGTAAAGTTGTCGAAGATGAAGGATACGAAACGCCGTACGAAATATGTAGAAACATGTATCATAAAATAATATGGTAGTTTTCTCAATAAAAAACCTCTAATTAAGACTATCATAGGCTAAACGATACTGTTATATTTCAGTATGGATCATTCGTTTCTGGCATTTTTACTTTCGATACGGTACACGTGTTGTGTTTCGTTCCGTGTGTGATAAGGACTATCTCAATCATTCGGTCATGCACCAAAACACCATGTAACAGTATCATTAACATCAATTCACAAAATTGTTGAGACAGTCTGTACAAATGCATGATGCAAAAAGCTATCGGAGTAACTGGTCTGAATTCATATCGAAGTAGCATCTCTCCTTAAGTGTCATCACTTTTTACATTACATCGTAAACTAATGCGCAAATTTTTTAATGCGCGTATATGTACTTATTCTCTGGTCAATCTGTTTTGTTAGAAACGTCGTTTCGAGATAAACTCACGGAAAAAATTGAACAGAGAATACATGCAAGTAGTTATATTACATACATACGTACATACACGTTACGTATACGCGTACGCGTAGTCTTGTTATGTAAATAAATGATTGTCAACTGTTCGTTTAGATTAGACGATAACCATGGACTTACCTCTTAAAAATGTGCACACGAGACATGCTTTTTCCCTTCGTTACGAAATAAATACCACTGATCTACAAACAATTGCTTCAATGGCAGTTATAAAAATCGATACAATAAATTGTCGCACATCGTACAGTGGGCTCGTTTCATTGTCTTTGATAAATAAAAATTAATTCGGTACGTACAGGGCAGTAATATTTTTCAATCTAGAAAGAAACAAATGTGGAGAGAGAGAAAGGGATAAAGAGAACTAAGTAAAAGAGTATTTTCGGTATGACTAAAATAAAATTAATTTTAACGGCAGAAATAGTGAGGAAAAAAATCCAAAGAGTGCGAATACGCGTAAGCGAGAAAGCAAAAGACGATCTTTCTCCGAGGAATATTTTTTTGAAATACCTAAAATGCCATCCCCCGTACAAATAACGGCGTCATAACGTTCATTACTTTAATATAAAACAAGTATCTGTAACTTGAAAGCGATTAAATTTAGCAAATTGAACAACTGTGCTCTATCTGTACTTATTTGCTTCGCACGTCTGAAGAACTTCACCGTTTATGCAATTTTATTTCGCCCTTCTATACATAAATCGCACGTTTACATTAAAAGGATGGCGGTTTTTAAACACTAATACGGGCTTCCCAGGCGAGCGTCACGCGACGAGCAACAGAAAATGCAAAACGCAAATAAAAACGCGTGTAATCAGTCTGGTCGTCGAACGTGCACACGATCCACGTTCATACGAGAAAATACGTGTTACATTGCCGCGTTGCATTGCACTCGTCTACGGGAATACCCTAAAAAAAATAAATAATTGAACAAGCCAAGTCGACCGTTGCTCGAGTTTGTTCGAGCTGCGAGACTTCGAGCGAGGACTTCTTTCTTCTCCTTCTTATACGTATACGCATACGTACGCATCCACTTAAATGACAAGAAAATATTATATAAAAAGATATGGTTATTAAATTATTAAAAAAATAATACAAATTTTTTTAATATCAATAATGATTCGAATAATGATTTTCTATGTACAGTCTCTTGGATTCTGGCAGCCCGTGTTATATCAGTGTCGTACGAGATGCCAGAATCTAAGAGATTGTCTACCCCTCACGACGTTTCTCATTTTACCCGCGCACCGCGTTGAATATGATCATAAATACAAATATAAATAGAAAATAGTCGTCGATTTGAATTTTAGTTCGATTTTCATACTAAACAAATGCCTTCTGTCACACACATATTTCTTCACACAGACGCTCTTAGGAATCGCTGATATTCTTTGTTTGATTTAAAATCGTCTCGATGTTCCGATGGATTTTAGCAACTTGCAGTTTCTTCCCTTTCGAAGGTTCCCCGTCTTCTATGTAAACATTACCACTGACATCCGGCCAATCGATCATCACAGAAGTCTCCCTCTTTCGATCTGCCACAATGAAATAGTATTGGAATTGGAATAAGATCATTTGGCAATTAAGCAGACCGCTCAATTAATAGAGCTTAGCTTACCTAAAAATTTCTCAAGATATTGGCACCTTGTTTCTGGATCACCCGGGTTCATGGGTGCTCCGGCAATCAGCTCGGCTAGTTCCGCTTTGACCATTAAATTTAATCGAGCCGAGATTTCTTCTAGATCTACTGCAAACGTTGAACAATCTTTACTTCACTTGCTACCAAATAATAACGTTGCTATTAAGAATATTTTACGTTGATTACAAATACTCGTTGTAGCTTCAGAAAATGAAGGCGCTATGGGAAAAAGAATATTTTAAAGATTCCAAAACGTATGTTAGGTATGCTTTGAAAAATTCTAGTAAAGATTATCTACGGACGGGCGTATAATGTTAAGAAATGGACGCTGATCATATTGGAATGGAAGAGAAAGTCTAGGGATAACCGGCAGCTCCATTTCCAGGTAAGAGTGTCGGCGGTTGTCGGGTCAGTTCTAACTTGTTCGACGCTATAGATCTCTATGCACGTGTATCGTAATATCCTGCAGCGTGCACATTTCCACCCACACGCGTATCCCTTCCTCTAAAAGACCACCACGACTGTAAATAATATTTTCAAACGAAATCCTTTCGCTCACTTGCACCTGAAATGCACCATTTAATTTAAAATGTTGACTCGTCACGGATTGAATAAGAAATGAAGTTCTACAAGACTCACAATTCTACAACAGCGTTACAATAAGCGATGTAACATAATTTGTATTGAATTTTTGGCGGGGCACACGCCACTGTAACGTACAATTTACATAACGCATCAACAGCTCTCTGCTGTGTGTTCTGCCAATGTATAGGAGAGAATAAGTGTGCCATATAATGCATAGTGATAAGAATGAATCATTTCATTCATACCTGTCTACGTGTCAGATTTCTTTCGGTGCAATTTTTGTCTTATTTGCATCGTTTGCATCGCATTTAGATGAGCAGCACACGCTGTGCACCATAACTCTTTCCGTCAACTGTCTATTAGGTGGAGAGAGACAGAAAGAGAGGGAGAGTCACAGAATCGAATTTTACTAAAGCAACGCCAATACTTTGGATAATCGAATACCATAAAATGGACAAACGTTACGTAATTTTATCAAGAAGAACAATACACTTGATCGTGTTAAAATGAGAAGAAGATAGGGGAGAGAAAGAGAGGCAACCGCAATTTTCGTCTAATTGACGTTTTAACGGAACGGGTTGAAACGATAGTATCGTCTACCTAAGAATGGAATGCAAGTTGAACGGCTATGGAATGCGGTTCTGGTTCTTCAAGGCCCCATGGGATGAATCTAACGATAGCGTCGCCCCGGTCTGAAGTCAGTGTGTTTGCCTCCTGTTACAGAAAAACCCGGCGTGCCAGGTCGTAGAACTATTCAGTTGGAAAATAAACGACTTGTCCATCGTCAGCTTGGTAATAAACATTTCTTCGATACGCGTACTACCCAAAATTCGAACATATAAGTTCTTTAAACGTATATAACTTTACCTTCCTGCAATAATATACAGTGCTTACTAAACAGTAATTTTACTTTTCGTATATATTCCATGTTTAAGTAATAACAAATCAATTCCCGTTGAATGGTTTCATGGTAGAGAGTAGGGTTGCACAGGCTACAGAAGTGTGGGACTCCTGCGCGCTATGGAGTGGGTGCCCTCGTCGCGTGCTCCCACCACGCGATATCATCGAGGGACAGAAATACTTCTAATTTTGTCTCTTGCAATAGTGGCGTCATATGGTGGAATTAAATTGGCCAGCGTGAAGGGACCAGAATTGAAATTCCTGATAATATGGAAACACAGATGAAACTATAAATGAAAGACGAAGGAAATTTCGAATCGATCAAACGTATCGATCCCATCGCTAAATACTAACTTTCCTCTTCAGGAAGCGTGGGTGGCAGCTAGATGGTGAAAAGGGGAACGAAGAGCGCGGCGGGGAAAAGAGGTGGTTCCGGCGTAGATGAGTTCTGCGTAACGCTCGTTATGCAAATACGGATAGTAACATCGTACAAACGTTCATTGTGGATCGTAACACCGTTCGAGCCCCGCACAGCTGTCGAAGAACGATCGATCTCGAACGCGCGTTCAACGCTAGCGTTTACGAGCATCGTAACGGCGATTTTCACACATTGACCGTTTACACTTTACAGTACTGGGCGGACCGTAAAGAATTTAAAGTAGTTGGGTCACGCGATTTCGTACGCGGAATATGTAATCCGAACGTTTCGAAAAACTTGAACGGCCTTCCGATTACCTCCTGTACCTTCGAACGGCTCTGTGGTGCGAGTCATTCTATAAAGGTTCGATCGAAGAGTTTAACCACCTAACCACCATACGTGAATAGCAGTAGAAATGGTACAGATACGAATCGAAGATTGAGAGGCTGGTGAAATAGACGGACAGACCATCTGACAATTTGTCTGTTAGAAAAGAAACTTCATCGTCGACTGAACTAGTGTTTGTTTTCTATGAACCGTGATCTAAATTAAATCAGTTTTCGTCCTTGCTTAGTGTTGTACAAAACAGGCACGCGTAATACACAGAGCAAGTTACTTATAGAATCGTGTTCACGAATAGAAGAATCTCACGTAGAACGATCATACCGATCGCGATTAAAACCAATCCCTCCTATTGAATTTAAATTGGCCGCTCCATATGCTCGAAAGGTTGGGCTCATGTTTTGCAAATTATGTACGATCACGGATGACATAAGTGTTGGTAAACGAGTACAAAGAGAACGCGGAACGAAGCATCACGAAAGAAACGAGAAGCATCGAACACACTGGGACGTCATATCCGGGCGTGATAGATCGAGCCAAGGTGAACAGAGGTCGTGAGCGGCCCTCTAATGAAGAAAATCTGCCTTGCATTTTAAAGGACTTCTTATATCCTCCTTCAAAGGGACGCGTATCGATCCTTTGGAAATACCAGAACGAGACATTCCACGGGCCCTATTTCACACCATTCCAATTTATCCGTACCACGTACGTTGTTCGCCTACCAAACGATTTCGATCTTCGTCGAAGCGTGTACCTGCACTACTGTACGCTATCGTTCGTAACGCGCAAGCCTGCTGTCGATATTTCGTATAATTAATTAATAGCGTTCGGTATCGTTCGTGAATTGGAGTTAGGAGGTGAGGTGGAACCTTGAAAAATTATAATCAACCAATCGATTATTCACCAGGCTCGAAGTTTTTCTTCATCCGACGCCACTGCCTCGTGTAGACCAAGGCCGAGCATCCTGCGACCAGAAAAAAGAGGATACAGGCACAAACGGCAAGGATCAGCGAGACGGTTTGCCAGTCCCATAGAATTCTCTCCTCCGAGATAGCGGCGTGTCTCGGACGTGGCCGGGCCAGTGTCTAGAAATTCATTTGCAGATATTTAAATACCAACACCGATACTCGATACCGGTACCAATTAATAACTTTGCATCGTTGAGAGTTTCGCGCGGTTCTTTCGAAGTATTCATTGAAACTATGGACTATGACTAACCAACAATGCTGTAGAACTGAACAAATTCTCCATTGTACCTGGTCCATCGTATTCGACTGGGCATCGTGCTCCTGCTCGTCGACAAAGTCCTTCGATTCCGGTCTAATCTGTTGCTGATCCAATTCTGGAAACCTCCACAACATCTTCGATGTGACCGCCTCGAGACTAGTTTGACCAGTCTCCGGCCGTTTCCTCGTCGAAAGGAAAGACCAATCGAGCTCGAGCGCCGAGAGTGGCCCGCAAATTGCATCCTTATAAATCAAGCAGGGACTCAGAGTGAATTCGGGAGCGCATCTAGTGCAAGGCCAACAGGCGGCGCGTTCCTCCGACCAAAATTCGGAACCCGGTTTACAAACCGGATATCGGGAAGCGGATGTCAGGCAGTCTGCCTTGCGGAGACCGACCAATACCAGCAGCACGGCCAACAGATATCCCCGATTGGGCTCCCGAGGCATCACCTGAAATCGTTTTCGCGCTCGTTAAACTTCTCTGCCTTCCTCTCCACCCTTCGATTCCTATCTACGCGCACGCCTCGAGAACTGACTTTGCCTGACGTATCTTTCGTTGACAAATTTTACCACCAAAACAGAAAAAAAGAGAAAAGAAAGTTAATCGTACGAGATGCCACTTATAATATCGATCGATGAATATTTCGAGAAATATTTTCCGAGCAATGGGAACGCAGAAGCAATAAATTCCCTTGGAACAATTCTTTGAAATAATCGAGCGTGTAAAGTAGCCGTTTAACCAGCAAAACCGGTCAGACCGTTTCCACTTCCGGCTCGTTTGCAATGTAATTACATCCGTAGTTGTATCGCGGCCGTATAGATAGTCTTGCGAGTGTGCGACGCACACTGTGCGTACATTAAGCTGCGCACGGCTTAGCCACAGTGTGTGGTTAACACGCAAAAGGAGCGCTCGTAGCCCGGATGCACGTTTTTTTCATGAATTGGACGACGATTCAATTTTTCGATATCCAATTTATAATCGAATCGTAGATAGTTAGTTGGGGAATCTGGCCAGCTGTTTGGAGCCGCGTCGCCTGAACGTTCCTCTTGTTGCTTCTTACAGTTTACAATCCCCTTCGCCTCTTAACTTCTGCCACATTGCAGATGAGAAACTGGAACGTCTTCTCTATTATTCAGAACTGCTTTCTAAGGCTAATTAAAGTCGTGAAAGAGTTGGAACACTTTTTAACATTTTTCGTCTGTATTCAGAAATGTTCGATATTTCTGAACGCAGACAAAACAGTCCCAGATAGTACTAAGAGCCGACGACCACCGTTTGGACCACTGATCGCGGCCATGAATGCAATGCGACCAAGCGTACCGTACGTGGATGGTCAACCCGATCGTTGCGTCGACCACTTTCAACGACAATGGACAACTCTCAGTGAAAATCAGTAACCATTCACACGTTCGTAACAAATCACTCAGTCGTGTTGTAACGAGGATCATGTTTTCCCATTAAAAAGTCCGAGGAATCTCATTCTGCTGCATTCGATCACCAGCAGTCGCCGCATCGATTCGATATTTTTTCCTAATACAGTTGGCGATGATTTCTTTTGTACGTAATAAACAAGACTTCTTTAACAGAGCTACGATAGTTGGAACCTAAAGTTAAAAAGGTTCAAGGGCGTTAATAAGATTTAGAAGATATCAAAGAACGTGCGATCGTAGAACCAATCAATTGTCGAATGAACGAAACGATTGGAAATAGAAAATTGTGCCACGCAAATAGAAAGCTTCTAAGCTATTTAAAATTTGATACGCGCACTTCTACCGATCGCACTTCTCGGTTGCGTAGTAAATACATAGGCAGTTCGCGTACAAAAATCATTTGCGTAGTGCGTGACACAAACAAACTACGATTACCATGGTAGAATCCAATGAAAACCAGCAAATGCACCGTTCTAGTATTCGGACAATTATCATCTCCAATTGTTCGTACGTATAATTCGCATTTTTAATTAGAATCGTGATTACAATAAAATGTAAAGCTTTCTGTTTCTCTTTTCTTCTTTTGTTGTTATTGTTGTTGTTCTCTCGATATAGTAAGTGATTCAATAGTTTCATTAGAAATTAATTTACATTCAATTGAATAAAATACTTCAAAACATTTTCAGTACACTATCGTCGATTAGTTGTCGATAATAAAATAGTAAGATACGAATTTGCTGAAAAAATATACATTCTGTAATTTGTTAAATAATCGGCTCTATTAACCGACGTGGAATCTATTAATTTACGATAGTACTCGAGTAACCAATATCTTAATAACTACCATTAACGTACACGTATTACATTACCATTCATAAAAGTCATTGACATTCCGTACGTTCACTGTGTCATTGAATATACATATAGAAGTCAACTGAAACCGTTTCATTATACTTTGGATCTTATCTCGGATATATATTTTACCTTGCATCTCTGTTAATGTTTACTATTGTTCTGTTCCAGAGAAAATTACAATCATCTCAGCGATATCGTGCCGTACTAATTCACTAGACGAAAATTAAACGATCCTTCATCGAACAACGATCAATATGAAATTTTTGTGACAAAAAATCGATGATCCAGAAGAAGTGCTACGAAATAGATAAGGTGTACACACTATGTCGAATTAAATAAGACCGTATAGAGAACAATCGAGGTACTCGTAATTAAAATAATACGCGCGATTATAGTGTATTTACATAAAGAATTATATGCGTATATAAATTTACGTACGCTGTCTTCGATATACGCAGACCTGTCATGACGCAATCCAATCGATGTATCCAAGATCGATCATCGTGAGAGGAACCAACAGAGTATCCGAAATTCACAAACAATCATCGATCTTTCCATTTGAACGGGAGTCGCGAATGATCGAGCAGAGGTAATTCTACGGATCGCAACCGGTTTTAAGTCGAGGAAGCTTTACGTGACTTTCTTTTTCGGCGCATTAGATATTACGGGTAGAATAGAATGGGTGATCTTTCAAACAAATTTTCGCTCGCCACGAACCAGACACTCACTCCTCGCCGACCATAACACGACTGACTAGACTGGTTATTCTAATTTCCGCCCACGATCCTCTCTTAGAGAGGGAGAAATTCATAAGAAAAAGGGAGATATTAAAAGGAAAGAGATACGGGAAGAGTCTTAGAGATGAAAGAAGATGAAAGAGGACAGAGGGAGCCACGCGGTGAAATAAAAAAAAAAGGTAGTGATGGCTTTAAACATTGCGACCCATTATTGGCGATAAATAATGTTTCTACGATTAAAAGAAATACAACGTTTCGTTAAAATCGCCTCGTGTCATTCGCGTTAATTCTCGTAGATATTAAAATGGTAATACTTAAAATGATTTTTTGTTGTTTCAGAGTTTCGTGAAATTATCGATACACGTTGACACGCAGTGTAAATTGTAACTCGAAAGAATTAGATAACTCGAAGGTATTATGGTTTTTATATTACACACATTTTCGAACATGATGCAAGTTAAAGAACTTGTTCAATATTTGAACATTATCAATGGAGGCTTTACTTTAAGTCATGTCTACATTTTTAACCAATTTAATAGACTCAGGATATTCTGATTAATTAATAATACAAGTATATATTATTGATTAAATAATTGTCGGTAATATTATTGATCGTGTACAAGTTTCTTAGCAAAGATAATGTTCGAAGTTATTACCGTCTACTACAGAAATTATAATATGTACAGACGTGAATATGAAATGGAAAACGAGTGATTTGGGACTGAGAAAAAGTGTCGAGTGTTTCTATTACAACATCAAGTATTAGTAGAAAAATTGTCTACGAATTAAAATTTATATTCATGGTGGTGCAGACAGTCTTTTGGATACTGGCGCCTCGTACGACGAACGTAAACATAGACCAACAGTCGTCCATTGAACAGTGACTCTATTTAGTGGCATCATTTCCAATTGGTTGGTGATAAGCCTCCGTATTATTTTTTTATCATTATCTCCATATTTCTTGGTACATGTTGAAATAAGCACATCGCGAATCCCAAATAAACGTTTCACGCTTGTTTACAGATATGTTCGCAACACGTGTTGGTACGAAGGAAACGTAGGTTGGTATCAGTAACGTTACAAGACGATACAGAGTAAAACATTCAGTCGTTTATCATTTTGTAATCGAACACTAGAGTTCAAAATACGGTTCGGTATCAGAGACAGAGGAAAAGAGTTGATTGATTGCCACTAATAATAGAAGGGTAGACATCAATTCACCAGCGTATCGGAACATGTTATTGTACTTAAAACAATATGAAAATACAGAATTGAGACGTCTTAAGAAAATATGGAATGATCAAACCTGTTTAAGGTTTCTGCTCCATTGCAAACTAAATATCAGTATTTTATAACCTGTAATGTGTATCGTGTGCTAAGCATTTTAAATGTTACAAGGATTTCTAGCTACAGAATAGATACAAAAATGGGAAAGAAGAACATTATACAAGCTGTGGTACTTGCGGATGATTTTGTAACTAGTTTGACACCGGTACAAAATTTATATCCAAGTATATTGATGCCAATAATAAATGCACCGCTGCTGGATTATTTAGTAGAGACACTTGTTAAATCCAGAATAGAGGAATTATTCCTTTATTGTAGTAACTACGTAGATTTAATAAAAGCATACGTAAAGGAGAGAAAGTGGTTGAAGATATCGGTTACTTTGATTGTATCAGATACTTGCACGTCCCTTGGCGATGCTCTCAGAGACATCGACACAAAAGGTTCGATACGTGGTAATTTTATTCTGATAAGAGGAGATGCATTCATTAACGCCAATCTTACAAGTCTTTTAAGTGATCATTGCGCAAAAGTTAAAGAAGATAAGGGTGCGACGATGACTATGGTGCTGAGGAACTTTGGTTCTTTGAACGAATCTTTGTTAAGACGAGAGGCGTGCTTACTTGTCTCCGATAAAAGTAGTAAGAAGATTCTACATTATAGTAAGCTGAAAAATGATGAGAAGAAAGTGAATTTGGAATTAAACTGGTTCTTGGATAACAGTGAAATTGAAATTAATGCTTGCTTTCTGGATACTCATGTTTACTTGTGTTCACCATCTGTGCTTCCATTGTTCTCTGACAATTTTGATTTCCAAGTAAGTTATTTAACTGCCCTTTATCTCAACATACATCATAGATGTACACGTAATTGCTAAAAATTACAATAAAAATAAAATATAAATATAAATTATATATTCTTTTTTTTTTATACTAACAGACTATGGAAGATTTTATCAAAGGAGTTCTGATGAATGAAGAAATTTTAAATTCTCGGATTTATTGGCAGCAATTGAATCCTGAAGATTATAGTTTGCCAATTGTATCATGGAACGCGTATCATATTCTTAACAGAGATATTCTGAACAAGCATAGCTTTCCGCTTACACCAAACGGTATTCCATTTTTAAAGAATTTCATATCTATGCCAAGAAATGTTTACAAACACAGAAATGCCACCCTTGCTAAGGGTTGCATGTTGGAGAAGGATAGTATATTATGCCAAAACAGTACACTTGGGAGTAATACTTTTGTCACAAGATCAGTTATTGGTAGTGACTGTCTGATAGGTTCCAATGTAACAATTAAGAATTCATATATCTTATCAAATAGTAAAATCGAAAATAATTGCAATGTCGCAAACAGTGTGATATTTCCCTCTTGCCTCGTTAAGCAAAGTACAAACATAAATCGATGTATATTGTGTCCTAAAACAATTGTGGATACCTCAGTGGAATATATCGATTCTATTTTGGAATCACGAGATGACAAGCTTTCTGCAAGAAAAATGTCAGAAATTATTGACGCTGATAATGAATTCCAGTTCTTTGGCGATCATAATGTTCTCATAGAATGCGATAATTACTCTACAGATACAACTAGTAGCGATGAAGCATCCGAATGTAACTCATCGATTCCAGATGACACGAACATGTTCTTATCAGAAGTCATCGATAGTTTATTAAGAGGTTTCCAAGATCAGCTCAATTGTGACAACTTAATATTAGAAATAAACTCTTCAAGATACGCATACAATGTTACTATGAGTGAAGTAACGTATAACGTTATTAAAGCTATATTAAGTTTACCTTTTCACGATCTATCAGAAAGAACAAATCAAAATTATCAGAAGAAATTAAAAGTTATGGTAACTTATTTTTATCCGATAATACTCAATTACGTTAAAACAGAGGATGCACAAGACGATTGCTTGCGTGCCATAGAGGAGGTTGCAAGTACAACGCAAGAACTATTACCATTTTTAAAACACCTGTTACATCTGCTTTATGATAAGGACGTATTGTCAGAAGAAAAGATTTTAGAGTGGTACGAGTCTAACGATAAAGATGTAGATGAATTCCAGAAGAAGGAAGTGAGAACTGCGATAAAACCATTCATTAAATGGTTGAAAGAAGCTGAAGAGGACTCTAGTGAAAGTGAAAATGATTAAATACTTGCTAAAGTCTTTGATTATTTAAAGAAACTTAATTTCACGCAGTATGCAGAGTGTACTATAAAAATCTTCTAAACATCTTCCTCCAACAAAATACATGCCTTTACTTTAATTTAACAATTCCATGATAATATCGCAAAAAAACCAACACGATATAATAATTACAGCCTATTAATATATTAAACTGATTCTAATAATTATTTGATTGCTTAAAGTTTTCTTATTCTTTCTTAATCAGCATAATTTAAGTTTAAAGTTGGCGCCATTACTTTAAATAAATAAAATCAGAACGTTCGCGCCATCTCTGTAAAAAGTGCTGAAACTGGTCGCACATCGTTATCGACCGCGAAGCGAACTGCCGCGCTACTGGCGCCATCTCCGTGGAAAGCGCTGAAACTACTCGCCGAATAGTTCCACGTGTCTCCGCGAGATGGCGCCACCAGTCGGTCGGTAGTTCACTTCGCTGTCGATAACGATGTGCGACCAGTTTCAGCACTTTTTACAGAGATGGCACTAGTAGTCCAAAGTAGTCTACTTTGCTGTGCGACCAGTTTGAGCACTTTTCACAGAGATGGCGCCACGAGTAATAAAAAAAATTAAATTTTGTTCAAGTTGTAATATTTAATTCAATAATATCTTTAACATTAATTCTTATTCAATTTTTACAGAACTCGCTACTCAGATCTATGCACGTTATATATAGCAAGATATTTTTCAGAAGCGATATAGTGTCTTTATTTTTGTGTTAACGTCTTTCTGGAATAGTACATTTTTTTTTGAGCAACAGTGGAAGTGATGTGTAAATAAATTATATATTGCGAACCATTATGCGTATCGATTATACAGACCATATTAAAACACTTTGAATGACACATTAACAAGAGTAGAAATATAAATTACGATTCTGTAGGCAAAATAGTGTCGATTAAGTTATGCCAAGCTCGATGCCGGTGATCTGGAAACTTGATTGCATCTACCCAATGTCGTAGCCTTGCTCCTTTGCTATTACAACTTAGTTCGAGCCCACCTAAACGAAAATAACGCTGTTTACATAATAGAACATGGTATATTGAATGGTGTAACCGTTTGATTGGTAAACGAGAATATATTACCAAGGTAATCGTTACTCTTGCCAAAATCTTTATCCCACACCGTAAGGCATAACGTGAGTTTCACAAGGTCTGTTAATCGAGTAGAAAACGTGAACTCTTCGTTCCATTCTGGATTCAACGTTTTCCACTTGATAGTTGTACTCTGTGTGTTACGACTAGCGATCTTCTTCGACGCTAGCCTTTTAGCAGTGATTCGCGCGATTGAATAATCGAAGACACGTTGCCGATGATTGTTCGTCTCGTTTTCTATAAGGCACAGCTTGACAAATGGATCAGAGTATCCGTTACTATCCATAGGAAGAAGATTTGTAGCTTGGTGAACTGTAACCATCAACGCTCGCCGCCTTGTACAGTAACTTAGACTCACTTGGATCTGCCCTCGTCCACTGGAAAATACACCCCAAGCTGCCTCTTCGTTGTCCACCTATGCCAACGTCGAGCTCTTATATCTTAGTGTCTGCAATAATGTAAGTAAAGTCGACCGTCGCGAAAAATTTTAGGCGCGAGAAACATTCGTCAGAACGAATAAATTGAGATATATTTCATTCTCCAGATGAATATTTATTACGTATGAAAGAACGAGTTTTGAGTGCGCATAAAAAATGTATTTAAACAAAGTACCTCTGGTCTAGAGCTAAGAACCTAATTCAAACTATCTGAAATCGTGACATGCACCTGATGCATAGTGTTAGAAACAAACGTGAAACCAAAATTGAAGTTCCAATTGCATATACTTACCGCATAATGATTCTGGAGTGGAACGTTATAATGTTTCATTTGACGTGGTTGTAACTCGTGCAGAGGGAACTTCGCCTCTCCTAGAAAGTCTTGGCCTGTTGGATCGTCCTGAAGGATCAGGATGTGCAGCGCCTTGCCGTTCCACATCTATCGTAAGAAAAGTCAATGTTTTACAGTATAATCTTCGTTTCTTTAGAAGACGCGATCATCGTTTACTTTCATAAACAGTTTGTATTCTTCGTACATCGATTTCTGTTATTCCGTAGAAGTTCAGAGTCTCGTTGAACTCCGGATCCCGTGTTTTGTGGACCGTCTTTGTGCGGAGTCGTTTCGTACTCGCCACCGTGTCTATTGGTAATATGTTGAGCTTGCAGAACGGATCGGCGAGGCCCTGTATATCCATTGGCTGTAAACCTCGTGCTCGTTCCACTTTGCATTGGAGGCACTGAACTGCTGGGTCGTATCGCAAGGAGACTTCTAGAGTTCCATAATTTTGTTTTGCTTCTGTTTTAAAAGACAGTATAATCGTTAGTTTCATTTCATTCCCATCTTACTAGAGATCAGATTGCGTCTACCCACCGTACTCCAGCATTTGTTGCGTCGAATCGATTTGATTGTTGCTGGAGAGGCTTAATAAGGGGTTCCCCTGTTCTAGACGGGATTGATTTCCTTCCTGGTTCGTGTTTTTCTTGTGCATTTGAAATTGTTCCGGGATTTGTTCCACTGATATAACTGTCGTCGTTGGTGTTGTTGGAACTGTCGTTGAATTCGGTCTGCAACGTATCAACTGATATCAGCTAAACCTCTACTCTTTTATTTATCATTTTTACGTACCTTAGAGATTGTACCTGTGAGTTTTTTGATTGATCGGACGAATTGAATTCTACTTGTTTAGTAGCCTCGTTCAAATCGTTAATGTCATTTAATTTTTTCTTCTCCTCGATAACTTCATCCTCGAACGACACGCGCTGGTCAATCTGGAAATCGTTGCTAGATCTTGGAGTCAACCGTGGACGAGGACTTGTAGGGGATGGTGAAAGACGACTGCATTGGGACGCGATAGAAAGAGTAGATTTATCCAGTTGATCTGAACATTCTTCGCGACTATTTAACAATGAAAGACCGTTCGATCGTTGCCCCGATGATCTGGACGTGCTACTAGTCGACTGGGCTGAGTTTGATAACGTAGAATGAGTCTTGTTGGCAATGTTATCCTGATTTCTTTGTAAACTAGAGAATGAACTTGATTGTCGTCGGGCTAACGCTAAGCGCCGCGTTGTCTCTTCGTCGGAAGAAGAATCTTGAGGCTCTGCAGAGTCCACTGATTTATTACCCCCAATCGTCCAAGTGGATGTCTTATGGGCAGATCGTGACCATCCTCGTTCCTATATTTTCAAGAGAACGTTGTATTAATTATCTAAATAGGTTTTTCGTGTACTATTTTCGTTCGATATACCTTTTTTTCAGGCAAAATGTACTTGGGCATTCCTTTGATAAACCAAGCACCGCTTTTCTTCCACATTTCTCTAGTCTCGGCACAGATGCGACAGAGATATTGTTTCTGACTACTGTTCGATCGTCGAACGATTCGTTGCATGGTGGTTCTCTCCTGTGCCTTCTCTCTTGTCGTAGAAACATTCGAAAGCGTCGGGTTCAGTTCGTTAGTCTCGATGCCACATTTCGGGCATATGTACTTCCGGCAATCCTTACAGAGGTTTGCAGACGCGCCTAATACCGTGCCAAATTTTTCACCGCAAAGAGCGCAAGAACACACGCAATGCGCAGTTCTGGAACATCGGCTGCTGCAACCTTTCCTCTCGTTCAATCTTGTCGCGGTGACAATGCACACGTTGCGCTTCATATTCTCCAATCTCTCTACCAATCTGCCAATTCTCTCTTGTTCCGACAGATCTAATGCCTCGGCTCTTTGAATCACCTAATCAAACGCAAAGGTATACCGATACTAATTCGAGTTAACACCCGATTAAAATGAAAAACGATAAAGTAGGGATAAATTTACACCTGTATGATCGTTTTTTGTTCCTCTTCCGTAAGTACAAACGATTGGGCGCATCGGTTCGCGCCGCTTGAATAACAATTCGAATAACCGCCCCATTTTGAGTCCAGGGAACCAGTTTTTACAGACCAGCCTGTTCGCAACCTAATTGTTCAATTTCATTAATCGATATCTAATTAAATATGTTGAATGCAATTTATATAGATCAATCTCGTAGATATATTTATACTCACTTTGCTCTTAATGCCAAGTGTCTATCACTGGGACAGACCCATCTGGTTCCCCGGCCTGCATCCTTCACTGTGATGTCCATTCTTTTCTTTAACTCGGCAGCTGTTTAATTCGATAACTCTACTTCCTTTTCATTTCACGCCGGTATTTCCGGTACTCGCGTTATTCACGTCTGTAACATTCCTTTCGTGATATTATCCTAGGCGAACCTTGCAGCCGCTAACACCAATTAGGAATTTCAATCATTTCTAGCTCTTAACAAAACTCACTCGTGGAAAAAAATACTTACAAGCGTGCAACACGTTCTTTTGCGCTAGATTACATTTTCTTTATACTCGTATAAAATCAAATAAATTTATTATTAAAAATTGGACGGATGCATCTTTGAATAAAAATAAAAGGCTATGTTTAAGAAGAAATTTTAGAATAAATATTATTTAATATTTAATTTTTCGCTCAAATTAGTTGTCTCGTTATACCACGAGTATTAAGAAACGTTAATATCGAAGGAGACAAAGTTTAAAAGAGCAAGCTCTCGCTTAAAAATAGACACGCAACAAGTACTAGCTACACTTCTGTTGCTGTATTATTTAAGTACCCAAAGGGAAACTATATTTGAACCTAAATCGATAATTCAACGGTTCACTTACTACGATTCTTACTTTCTTAACGCATCGTTCCAATACATGCGTGAGTATATAAAAAAAAAGGGAAAGAAGGCGTTCAAGTTCGACATAAATTTTTTTCGAAATTAAAAAGGAACAAACTGTAACCGGATCGACTAGAGAATTGATAAATTCCTACTGTACACGCGTTACATTATTGAAACGATAAAAAAAGAAAGTAAAACGTGCGCACGCTAAATTAACAGCAAATGGAAAAAGAAAAATTGCATGCAGCATGGCCAGATTCGAAACGATAAGGGTCGTTACATCGTGTACATCGATATGTCTGCCGGACAAAAAGAGAGAGAAACAGAAAAAGTGGAACAGAGGGGAGAGTTGTTTCCTGACGCGTGGCAATGATATCGCGATAGGAAAGGAAGAAAAAAGAAAATAAGCGCGAAAGTCCTACGCTGAAGGGCGATCAATCGGAGCTCGTGACGCGAGCAATCATTCTTCACCGGCTGTTTTGTTAAAGGAAATATGTATATATATACGTACACTCAATACGAATGCGATAAGCTCAGTTCAACCAATGTATTATTCAATTTATTATTATTTAGCTGTTTGTGATATGCGACACTTGAATTCCATGTTTCATCTGGACTCTGATTTGAATATAAAAGTATATAACGTGTCGAATGCAGCGATGAAAGTGGAAATGAATGATTTCTTAATTAAACTTCGCTCCGTGCAACCTGTAACTGATTAGAAGCTGGATAATTTCTAAAAATCAGACACGATAGCAGAGCTCGAACTTAAACATATGATACTTTGTATTTTGCGTTAACGTAACCGATTTGCCGATTTTAACGGAAAATGATCGACTAATAATCGAAATAATAACCAACGAGCATAAAATTGTTCCGAATCGAACATTAAAATTATTTCAAATCATGCGAGATTATACTTACGTGGATATTTTTAAAGGTGGAACGTTTGATTTAAAACTGAACACCCGCTTCGCATTGACATAGTTACTGGGTTGCTAGGTGATTTATAAAAAATTACAAAATTCGTAGCGCACGGTGACGTTAGCGGTTCTAAATATTCTCCAGGATATGGTAGTGGTACAGACAAAACGAACGAGCGCAGAGTTGAACTTACCACGGCATCAGCTAGCCGACAAGTGGAATGCTATTATCGGTGAAACTAGCGTATGGCTCCGGTACTCTTTCGATACAGGCGCAGAAGGGTGCGAGTCATGCGTACGATTCACAGGGATGTATCTAAGAGGCTCACCTACAACACAGCATCTCCCGATTCGATTAACTAAAGAACAGGAAATGAAACGGCCTTGTACCTTATGTTTATATCACGTAAAACCACTTGTTTCGTTCACTTTCGTATCGTCCGGACAAAACAATCGCAACATCTCGTGCGGTTCAATCTATAATAATTGAAACGTAGCATAAATAAAGTATTAAAAAGGTATAATGGAGTTGAGATCGCTTTAAAGTTTACGCTATTCTTCTTTTCTCTTTTTCTGTCATTCTAGCGAAGGAAAGGATGATGCGTTTCAGGTAGAACAACGGAAATTCGTTCAATTCTGAATAAGGTGTGGCGTATAAAAAATGTAACGGAATGAAATGTAATCTCTCAAGTTGGCCCTGTTCTTCCTCCATCGTATACACACGCGCGTGCGTATCGCAAACGTGTAGAAATGCGTGGGCACAAACGTATATCGTGATATCTGTATGCGTGTAAGAAAATCAATTACTTACTACAAATAAACTAAGTAATAAGAGAGTGAAATTCGCATGCAGGAAACTGTGAAACAATCTGTGAGTAAGTTAAAGAATAAAAAAGTAGGAAAGTATTTTTGATAAGGTCTTTTTAAGTAAAATTTGCCTTGGAAAAAAATTAATTTTCTTTATAATTAATAATTTCTTTTATACTTAAATATATCATACATAAGTAACAAAGATTATTGTTTAATTCCTTTGCAAATTAATAGATACAACTACTTTATGTACACTACTAAGACAAATACCTATCGATGTAATGTAATATTTCAAAACAAACTTCAACCATGATAAGAATAATAATCATCCATTCTAAACGGATATGATGACGATCACTTAAATGGGTAGCTAAAATTCCCACAAGCTCCACGCAATGATTCAATTTTTCGTTTATGACCTATAGAGTAAAAGTAATTACGTATTTACAAATTGCTATGATTTATGGTAAGAAAAAAAAAAAAAAATGATTTTTTATATCTTACCCTTGTGCGCTTAGCAATGTTAAAATATGAACAAATTTCTTGATAAAGACGTTCTAAGTCATCTCTCTCCCAATAAAAGTCTGGAGTATCTAGTAAATCTGAGCTTAAATTAATTGAATGCCGCAATGCGAATAGTTCTCCTTGCTTTTTTAATACTTCGTGTCGTGTCATTCTAAGTTTTTTGCCAGCCTTTAAATCTTCGGTAACAAACTCTATGGAATCTATATATTTATCTAGGGATGCTTCCCATATACCTAACTTGACTGACTGTGCCATTGCATTTGAAAAGGTGTATTTATCTAAATCCGTTGCATTTGAAGCTAACATGATGTTACCATTCATTATACGACTGCTTCCCCTATAAAACATGAGAAGAATAAATAAAAATCTATTATAGGCGTTGTTTTTACATTTATAGAATTAAATAATTACAAATATAATAAAAGTTAAATTTCTTCAATTATTACCCATTGTCCATATAACTGTAGCTCATCAGCTCACTCTCGGCTTGTATAACAGACTTTGTGTAACTATTTTGTTCATACTTTTTTAAAAACTGTATTAGATTCTCACATTCGAACTCAGAAATATTCCACATCACAATGGTACCTTCTCGGAAAAAGAAGATTTCTCTTGGTTCACGGTCTATTTCATACTTTGCTACAGCATGTATAACATCCGGTAATGCTGCAAAAATAATCTAAATAAAGCACAATAAAATAACGTATAAGTATACAATATAAAATATAATATTTTCTATGTTTTTTTATATTACAAACATAAGCTAAGTGTTATAATCTATCTCTTTTTATATGCATCTCAAAAATTTATTTTAGGACAAAGTGAAAACAGAACGATTGAAAATCGATATAAAAATACTTGAAAAATATTATTATATAAAATTTGTTGTATATAAAATACTTCTGTACATAAAGGATTGTAAAAAGATTACAATATTTAAGATATTATTATAATGAATATGCATAAAATTTTAATTATGCAGACAATGACATGAAATCAAAGTTACATAAAATAATATATGGAATGAAGAAAATTTTTGTTTGGACAATTATTAAAAAAAATATGCGATATATATTAATCAAATGTCATTTCAAGTAATGATATTCAGTAATGTACCACCTAATGTATGTTGAAACTGAAAAGTACTCTCATCCCATATATTATACAATAATATGTTGTATAATTAAGATTTATCTTTTAATCTATTAGAAATGGACTGTCACATGCACCCAATCCACTCGCAACACCACCCTCATTAGCAGTAGCTAACTTTGTCCGTAACATATGACCACTTTGCTTGTTAATATATACATTGTTTTCATCTGCAATTATAACACCAAATATTCCTAACTCAGAAACCAATTCTTGTGCTTCGGTATTCATATTCTCTTCAGGCCTAATCATATAACTCCTGTGAATCGGAGGATAAATTTTAGTCATAAGGATCCAAGCAACTCTGTCCATCTTATTCTTTACAGATTCTAAAAAACTTTTTATATCCAATCCATATTTGTTGTTGCAACCTCCTTCCCGCTGAGGCTTTAACACAAATCGATGTGGATTCGCAATTGCCATTTCTATAGCAGCATCTCCGTGTTCATCAAAGTCTAACGCATAAAACTCTACATAAAATAATACAATATTTTAATTTAAACCCTGTAGTCATTTATCGAAGTAGCAAATTAATTCTCTTACCAGTGAATATTTTGTTGATCTCTGCGCATGTTTGTTCATTTTTTAAAAACTTACTAATTACACCTGGCTTGGTAAGAGCCTGCTGAACTTTTTTAGTTCCTGCTAAATGATATTGAATAGTGGGGCATTTGATAGCTAACGATCTCTCTATCAGTAATCTTATTTCCCATTCTTTTTTTGTATGGTATTGTCCAGGTTCATATCCACATCTATAATACACTAGAGATACGATAAAATTATCTACTACCAATTCCTTCTCATCGTTTAATTCAGCAGTGGCTGCTAATTGCGTTAAAGTTCTGCGAATGACCTTGATATTTGGATTTTGCTTTCGAATCTCAAATTCGTGAAAACGTTGGTCGCATATATTGTATGTAACGTCCTCGACGACAAACAAAATTACCGCACTGTAAAGAATTATACATTTGAATGTATCGTTTCGTTTACAAAGAACGATCGCGATCCGGGCGAACAGTTTTTAGGCGGAATTGGCCTCCTATTTTAAAATTACTGACGAGAAACTCCTAATATTTTACACTTTCTTATTATCCATCATTATGTCTGTGATCTAAGTTCGATTTCGATGTAAAAGTCATTCGTCCAGACCGCTCCTTACTAAATATATATTTCAATTTTTCTGTAAATGAACTTTAAACATAAAAAAAAAAAAGGAAAACATACTGTTGATTGCCATATATTTTCCATGCTTCGATCATACTTGAACATATTATTTGTAACGCATTATTTTCTGGAAGATTCTCTATTTCTTTGTGGTAACCAAGTTCCATTAGGACGAATTTATGTAACTCGGTTAAAGCAGGTCCTAGCCAACCAAAACCGGAAGCAATTGTGTTTATTTCAATTTGTTTCCAGCAACAGTACGGTAAAAATGCATTATTTTTATCTTCCTCTATACAAGCTGTGTTCAGCATTAAGTCCGAACGCAATATACCAAGGGATACTTTCTGCGCGGGACCACCTTCGTTATTTATAATTTCATAAATATCAAATAACTCCTTCGTGAAATTGTCGACTTTGATCGTTTCTTTTAAAGTTTCTTTCAGGAAATTGTAGTCTTGAGCAACTCTGTGTATAAGTACATTCAATACAGTCTGCATCTGGCAAGCTTTTTCGAATTCTTTTCTCGGGAACGGTGATGGCATCAGGATGAACGGTGCAAATTGTAGAGTGTTCTTATTAAAATTTTTTTTCGACCTCATACACACTCCATGCATAAGCGCCCAATCCTTTACCTTTTCTATCAATTCTCTTATCTCGTCTGTCGACGGAGGTAAACGAAGAATCGACTCCATAATTGTTTCTTATTCATAGATTTTTACAATGGACCTTTCAAATCACAAATTTCGATGATAAGTGCGAAAGAATACATACGATTAATCGTAATTATATAAATTTTTATAATTATATAAATTTATTATTCACTCTAATCAATTAAATATTAATTTTACAATATACCGTCTGGACTTAATCCTTGAAACAAACAATTTAATAGATCATTGTTTCGGTGGCGAGTATTGGAAAATATAATGATAAAGAGATTAGATTAAAAGTATTCACCGTAAAATTCAAATAGTAATCTCAAATACTTTGAAAACTATAGAACTAACGACTCATTACTAAACGCCGTATACCGCTATGACACGCCATTTGAAAAACGGTGTAAATATTACCATAAAGCAATATATACGTCTGTCAATAACGAAGGTATTAGTCCAAAAATAAAGTTTAACGTACCGAAAGCGGTATACGTGGCAATTAAAAAGAGTGGGCAAAGATTTGAAAAGAATCATACGAAGGTATCGTTAAATCGATCCCACGACAGCATTATTTTCAAATATGTAGAATTTACCTATTGCGCATACAGTTTCTAATTTACATAAAAATACATACGCAATTATTTCTACATAACCTTCATTTCAAGCACACGATAACGATATTTTTTCAAGCAAATCTGGGAGGAGCTACGATGTACTATTTTAAATAACTGCTTACTGTTCTTAATAGGCGTTCGATACGTGTTTTGAGAAAGAGGATCTTTGCGACTCGTGACTGCTAACTGGTACTATTGCTTTTCGCAAAATCCAACTAGCACGAAGGCGATTACAAAATATTATCAGATACCTTGTATAAAATACGAGTTATCTTTTCATATTAGAAAGATTAAGTCCTCAATTCTGGTGCTTTGCCCGATACTATCGAAAATGAAGTGCAATATCCAGATTAATGGTGGTAATACTAATAAAATCATGTCGATACCCAAATCAAATCGAATTAACGTACTCGGATAACCTGGCATTTCAATTTCCAACCGTTCTGGATTGCAGATCCTGTGTATCATTGAGCACGAAATAAGATATTTTTTTTTTCGGTCTAACAACCGAGTCAAAAAAGTACGTTTAAATACTCGATATTTTCGCCCTCGATACCGAGTACTTTTCGTATCGATACTCTCACTTGCGATATATAGTTGATATTGGGATGGAAAGTACTCGCATCGATTGACGCGAGTATCGATACGAAGATCAATGAAACTGAACGTGATTAGGGTAAAACAGGTTAAAGTTATATTTCAGTAGTTATTTATATTATCGTTTCTTGTTATTCTCACTTTATTATTTGACTTTATCTCTCCTTAGCGTTTTTAAATGATACTTTTATTTCCTCTTAACCCATAATACGTATATTCATTATGTTTCAGCTGGTAATTAATCTAGAATTGCATGTATCACGCATCTAACTTGGATAGAATGAATTCACATAATTTATTTTTTGCAGCATACACACTGTTGGTGGTACGATGTTAGACCTTGTAAGCATTAATTCCAATTACTAGGTTTCTTAATTTACTAAAGGTCATATGAATAAAGTAGCACAGAAGATCACTTCAAATTATTATTGTATGTTAAACTGTTTCTTAAAATTGTTCAATGTACGATGTAAGATTAGTAAGATAATGTAATGTGATAATAATAAAAATATTTTTAAAAATACATCCCTTAAACACCAAGGTATACTAAGAATTTTAACTTACATCCTAGGTAGGTATCTTTCATTGAATTAGGACTAAGTTAGCTAAATCAAATGATGGTGTGAAACGATACAAAATTAATGAATTTAACATTTTATCTTATTGTTTAGAAGTCTGTAAACTTTCTTGAGAGTTTTTCGTGTTATCAACTCTAACATAAGTACATAATGTGACTGTAAAATCCTATGTAAAAAAAATCTCTTAGATTAATCAAATAATTCTGATATACTTACAACTGGTCAAGGTAGCTATTGTACTAGGTAGATATAATTGTTGTTGTTGAAGACCTTGCACTAAAGCTTCCAAATTATATTCCTCTGAAGTAGCCAATGCTTTTACATTCCATGCCTATTAACATGCACATTTTATCTATGTATTTTTAATCATTTATAACAGATTGTACTTTTTGTAACTTTTTAAATTATTTTTTTAATTCAGGATTCATGAATATTGTCTTGCAAACATTTCCAAACTTTCTAAGATCATATTTTATCGTTCGTTCGACATCAAATAATAATTTCTATAACGAAGGTTAAACTTTGTAAGCTGTTAACGTTTTCTATTTTTCAATTATACTTACATCATGTCGTTCTTCGTCGGTAGAAAGAGATTTTCTTTTCTTCGGCCTTTTCTTTAACTGACCAGCAGAATAATTATTTTCAGACTTATTCCCGGCTACTTTCAAACTGGACTTGGTCTTTTCGAAAAGAACTCTGGTAGTGTGCAATGTATTGTTATGGTTGTTCCATAAGCTGAATTTTGTCATACGTCTCGTTAATACACGATCACACGATAACAAAATGGTATTAATTTTCCCACAAGTATCAAAGCTAATGTTCCTCCTACACATCAGTGTAACACACCTTTGTACCGTGCAAATCATTTTGAAAAACTATTATTTCTAATAATAATTCAACTAACTATGCACACTTTCTTTCTTATTAGGATTAGTGATATTTCTAGTAACAAGAAAATGTAACCGGTGCCGCAAACTTACAACGTGGTTTCCATTAATTAGTTCTACACACAAATTGCAACGCTTTATCAAAGAAATCAGCAAAAGGCGATACTTCCTGTTTAAAATACTTGAACTTAAAAGATGTTCCAAGTGAGAACTTGTACCTATGGCAGTTTCTGGAAGAATTGATAAGTAGTACTAGCGGTTGCCAATAGAGGCATGGTAGATATAAAAGTATATCTAATTATATCTTTTGCTTTTTATTATCTTTTTATGATATGAAATGTAACGATGGCAGAATTTATTAATGAATCTTACTCTCGTTTTTCCATTTTCCGCTGAGCAATACCACACCTGCTTATATAATAAATTCGAGAATAAGCTGAAGCAAAATATCTTATAGTTTAACAATGCATCATGAAATTATTAACTTATTTATCAGGAAATGGAATCCATTCTGATTCTAAATTAATTTATTTAAAAAATTTGGCAACACATTCCTCTTTGATATAAGAATTTTTTAATACAAAATTCCTGATAAGTATTACAATTTTCAGTAAATAAATCATTATTTATAATTGTAAACACAGTGCAGTAATGTATTGGTAATTAGTAAATACTTTATGTATTTAAAATGAATGTTATAAATGTTCTATGATTAAAATAGATTTATATCACAGTAAATTGTACAACGCATTCAATTAATAGTATACTAGATATTCGAAAGAGATTTAATTATTGTCACAATAAAATTTAAGTTAAGAATGTAAAATGAAGATACTGGAAATTGAAAAATGTGTTATAATGATAAATTACGTGTGCAGTAATACTAGATGACCCGCTATAATCTCCATAATCTGTACTTTTTGATTTTCCAATGTAACTTTAAAGATAATACAAAATATGTTTTATAAAAAATTATAAGTTTCAGTAAATTATTCACAGAGATTATAAATTGCTGTATAAACGCCCTTAAAAATATATAAGTATTAGTATTATCAGAATTAATGCATAAGTTCTAGTTTATTAAATCCATAGAATCATTCGTTATTTGATTTTTAGATTTTTTATCATTATTAAAGAATCTAACGAATGATAAATAGAATAAATAGATATTTACATATTGGATTGTCTGTGTCAAGTTGTACAAATCCTTAAACTGTGAATACCTTATATTATGGATATAATAGTAAATACTTTATGCCCCTTACATCATTTATTTTACATAAATTTTATATCTCACCCAAAAGTGATTATATTATTTTTATTTACAGTACTATGACACCATTTATCAAAAAAATAAATGATAAAAAACAATATTAACGCAAGTTTGTAATAATTATTAAATTTGTTGTTACAGAATTGCTTATAGATTTTGTTCAATAATTTTCTAGTATGTGGTGGGACGAAAATATTAAATATCGAACGCTATAATAAACTTTATATGAACTATTTGAATAACGTAACTGCTTCAATCACTGTAAATTGCGTTTCCTTTTAAATAAATAAATTAATGGTATAATTTGAACACTGAATTATTCTGAATATGTACATATACTGCTTTCCGAATGTTTTAATACTCTAAGGATTACTAGTTATATAATCTAAATATATATGCAAATCATACATTTTATAATTTTTGTTTCTAACATAAAAATGTTTCTAATTGTTTAAACGTATGGGTATTAAAAGTGCATATAATTTTAATTTTTATAAACATGCATTGCCATTTATAACAAAAGTATTAATATCTTTTTATTCGATCTGTGGTCTGTACTCCTTATTAACAACATAAAATTTGTGTTTCTTCCCAAGCAAACCCCATATAACGGCAACATTTTCGATGATCAAATTAAAAGGAATTGTTGATATTGCTCCACATATGCAAAGTATAAATCGAACAATACCAAATCGATATAAAGAAAATGATTTAACCACACCAAATACGTACATGTAAATATTTACTGCACCAATAAAAGCACATAGAAAATCTATAATTGGTGGACAAGTGATTGGATAAATTCCAGCTAATACAATATTAGCAGTAGAAAGTGGCAATGTTACCCACGAGTAACAAGATATGCCTAGAAGCAGCTTCTTATTTAATGGAATAGCTTTGGAATGTACAACAAGTAATATACCTTGCAACCATCGTTTTCTTTGTTGTATAAAGTCCCATAACGTAAATGGCGATTTTTCCCACATTTCACCATCTACAAAATTGAATGTATACCCTTGAGTAAATGCTTTCATAGCAAAGAAACAATCCTCTGCAATGGATCCATCTACCCCATTATTGAAAGAGACTTGTCTTTCTGCACCCATCTATAATAATCAAATTATTTTTGTAGTGTCATGTAAAGTTATTATAGCTAGAGACAGGATCAAGTTCAGTACCACATATTCATAGGTTGGAATTAATTCCAATACAAGAAAAATTTCACTTGAATCTATTCACAACATACTTTATCCCATCACTAGATATAACTAAAAATAAGATTTATCTATAACAAGGGTGTGCAGGATTTCAAAATCATAGAGACTCTATGTTCAAACTGAATAAATATGTGAATTCTATTTTTCAAGAAATTTCATACCTAAAAGTATTAAATATATTATAAATTATATTTATGATAACAGTATAGTATAGTATTCTTTTGCTGGCCAAGTTTTTGAGTTCTTGCATACCCCTATAACTCCAATGTAACAAATAATTACTTGAGTGACAACATATGAACCTTTCATACTAAAGAAAGGTTTATGAAACATTGTAAACTGCAATCGTAACTTTCCCATGTCGTCTGCCACTCTAAAACTGTCTGCTAGAGTAGTAATCCAATTAACAACATCTTCGTTTGCATATGTTATTAACCCTTGACCAAACTGATGTTTTCCATCCAATACAAAATTGAGTATTCCACGAATGGAATTTTCAGTCAATAAGGTTTCTTCGTCAAGATGAACAATCCAATCATTATCTGCTAATTCATTCACTGAATTCTCTAAACAATATTGTAAAGCACGAGCCTTGAACAAAGCACCACTACTCGTGCAATAATTTGGTGGCACCACAATTTCTCTAATCCTCCTGTGAGGGAATAATCCAATCGGCTTATCGCTAACTACTTCAATTTGGAAATTTTCCAAGCCAGTCTCTATACACCTGTTTAAATTTCTATTCACATTCTCTTTCACTAGCAGCGGATAATCTCCACGTGTTACTATTCTAATGCAAATAAACGGTGCAAGCAAAGGCGAACCTTTCAAAACAATTTTATCTAAGAATGCATTGTATATCGTTAATCCCACAAAGTTAAACAAGGTTTGAGGGAGCGAGAGAAATGTAAGTATTCGCAACAAGTATAATATAAGTGCACCAAAAAATCCATATTCAATCCAAGGATCGAATGCTTCCTCTTTATTATTATTCCAACTAATTCCTCCAGTGATCAGCTCAAAAGCAATTATAATGATAAACAGTAGACAACAGTGTAAAATATGTTTTGTTACACTGTTCAACATTATTTCTGAAAAATATAGAATCGACAAAATTAGTTAAATTTCAGGCATTATTACTACTACAAATTATAATATATTCGAATACTTTCGACGATAATAGATGATTCATAAATAACTAATATGTTATTTACTTAATATTAACTCTCTGAAAATTATACAACGTAAGAATACTAGTACTTGATAAATATTGAAAGTATTCATTCAGTTAATTAAAAATGTTATTCCATTTATGTGGTGTACCTTTCTTTAGCGTGGCCAGATGTTAGTGCAATATAACGTTAAAAATATGTATTTCTCGGCTCATTGCCAATAGTTGCAAATAAATATAAAGGGAATAACACGAGAAATAGGTTACAAACCGGTACGGATGCTTATATTCGTCAAGTCTTATATTACAAAGATACTTTCATAATTTCAACAACAGTCTGACAAATTCCTCTGATTCGCAGAATAACGTACATTCACGCATTCTTCGACTGTTTTATACAGGAAATGACTAAAAATCGAGATAAGGAAACTAAAAGATTCTTTAGTAGAGTGATAAATATTGAAATTTGACATTAAGGTACGTACACACAGTCAGTCTCTGGTGGTTTGTAGGTGTACCAATACAAAAGTAGCCAACCAATGAAAAATGATATCACTAGGTAGAGGTTATGTAGTTTATGCATAAAACCACTTCCCTCTATCGATTTGCCAGTTATGGTTCGTGGTTTATTGTTTACTACTGGTTTGTATATTTATCATTATCATTGTTTGGAAGGTCATTGACTGACAGTTTGTATACTGTATTAAGTACTATACGAGATAGTGTGATGACATTATAGGCTTTTAAACAGTTTTCAATGGTATCACGATTTTCAAAGCATAGTTCTATTCCGCAGACAAATTTCCAATAATACAAATGTCGATGATGAGATTTAATGAAAATGGAGAATAAAAATATGCCATTAATTAATCCGTGGAATACGTTATCTACTATAACTACATTTGACAGAGGTATGTCTATACTATCTAATCACGCATTTTTTAAATAAATATCATATGACAGTTGTAGCATATTAGAATACTATACTTTAGTTATGTTTTCTTAATTATCTACTTAATTATCATACTATAAATTCTTTAAGATAATGGTTCTGCAGTTAGCCTTATTACATATGTAACCGTAATTCCATTATTATTTCATTTATTTTGTTAATACTTTAGTGTTTCGTGTTTATTGTTAGGTAATAATGCACGATCAACAATACGTCTGGATAATGACAATAATCATAACAATGGACAAATTGTAAGCATAGTTACCGCTTCTACGAGTCTTTTAATTGAATCGCTTGTACAACAGCTGTGCATGTTGTACGAGAGTGATCCACGATGGAGAAAAAAGTTATATTTAGGTAATACAGTTACGTTCCTTTGATTGATATTTTAAACTACTAGTAGTGTCGAATGCTTGTAATGTGACATATATATTTTTTCAGCTATTTGTGATAAGCTTCACGAATTAAAATTAATTGATAGTTCCTATAGTATGATAGAATTTGAATCGTTAAGACATCAATATCAACAGGCGTTCAATCATTTGTTTACTGTTGCACGTACCGCAACAGGTTGTGAAAATGTATTACAGGTTCCTAAGTAAGACTAATTGGAAATTATATTCATCAGTATATGATTACCAGGAAATAATCTTATATATTTATTTTTTGCAGTCCATTAATAGCTCAGTGCTCGCGGTATGTTAGAGAGTTTAAAGAAGTAAGCTTTATTGCTTCTGGAGGCTTCGGTTATGTCTTTAAAGCTTTACATCGTCTTGACGGTATCGAGTATGCTATTAAAAAGATAATAGTACGTTCCGGACAAACTAAAAGTATAATGCAACATCTTGAAGAAGTGAAAACCCTTGCCAAATTAAATCATACTAATATAGTATCATACAAAGGTGCATGGATCGAACCAGTGTTATCTCAAAATTTTCTACCACGTTTACCAGCTTCAAATTATACACAGAGCAAGTTAAATTCTATAGAACACAAAAAGAATAGTAGATATAAGTCGTATACAAATGAAGCTTCTGCTACGCAAAGTCAACACAGCACTTCTGATACTAGGAATAGTCATGATCCAAGAAAAAGTGATAAACAAGATATGTTATTAGAATACAGAGAACAAACAAATTGTAAATCAGGTATATATGACCATACCTAGCAATTATTAATTCATTACTATCTTTTTGAAATATTATTGATTAATTATATTATCTGTTATCACAGAAGAGCAATTACTCGAAGAACATATTGTTAAAAGAAATGTAAATAGAACTACCTCAAATAGTATATCTTTTAGAAGTGATGGTGAATATCAAGATAATAAATCAGAAAATAATACAAATTACACTGACAGTAATTCATATGAAGAATGTAGTAATAATAAGATGCTTTTACCATATACTTCTCAAATGGTATGTATATGCTAATTGGATCATATTTCACAGAAACGAACCAATCTACAGAAATTTAAAGTTTTATAGTACAAGAAATATAGTATAAAAAATAAGAAAAAGATGATTCTACTTAAATTCTTGTGATAATATAAATAATATAGATATTACAGCTATGGAAGCCATTCAATGTTACATATACAAAATAGGCAAAATATACTGTACATTCATTTTTCCTGTATGAATAGAAGGATTATTGATTAATTCATGAAATTTCTATGGTTCCTTTTTACTGAACTTGATCTAATTATTCCAACTTTATTAATTATACCACTTCATTTTTATATAAGTCTTTTTACTTTAGAAATACTGTAAAAACTTTAATACATTCGTTTTTAAAGAATGAGAAATACACAATGTTATATATTCAAATGGCACTTTGTGAGAAAACACTTCAACAGTGGCTAGATGAAAGAATAGAGATGACTCCGCAGGCAATGATCATTACAATTCTAACACAAATTGTTTGTGGATTAGATTACATACATTCTCGTGAAATTGTGCACCATGACATAAAGGTACATCAAGAGGCAATAAAAATTAGAATAAAATAATTAAATAATCTTTACCCTATTCCTTAATAATTTACATACTTTTGTATCCACTTTAGCCAAGCAACATATTTATTTCAACCTCAGGTCAACTTCAAATACAGTTAGGAGATTTTGGATTAGCTTGTCCATTACGAAAAGAAAATCATCATTCTATACTTGGAACACATATGTATGCAGCACCAGAGCAGTTACAAGGAAAATGTGATCCAAAGGTGTTTTTTCAACGTAATATTTAGTGTATATAAAAGATTTGTTCTATTTTTTTCACAAGTTTTTCCACAGATTCTGAATTTTTCCTTTTAAAAAAAGAGTTAGAACTTACTTGAACTTTAAACGACTATGTCAAGGCAGTGAAAAAATAGTATATACTAAATATTAATTTTTGCAAACTTTTAAGTTAATTTATATACATATGATTTTTCACAGAGTGATATATACAGCTTAGGTATAGTATTGCTAGAATTATTAGTACCTACGAAAACACAAATGGAAAGGATTAAAATAATTGGTAATTTGAAAAATGGACAAATACCGACGGCCTTGACTGCTACTTATCCTAAATGGGTATGCAATTAGCAAACAATACTAATATTTTTGTAAGACTATACTGGAAGGTAAACATGATCACTTTTATGCAGGCTTATATAGTAAGTCAGTTAGTTCAAGAAGACCCTAAAAAGAGACCCTCGACGAACGAATTGCTTGAAAATTTAAATGAAGATAAAGATGCGACGATAACACGTTTAAGAAATAACATTGTTGAAAAAGACGATGTAATAAAAAGGTTACAAGAAAGGATATCAATTCTGGAAGAAATAATTATTAATCATGGTATATCATTATCAGATGTATAAATTATTTACATTTATTACATTGAAAGGAAGCAATGTGAACAATATTTTATGAAGTATTAATTTCTTTCACATTGTGCATAAAGAATCGAAATAATTAACATAGAAAAATTCTTCTTCAAATGGTTAGAAATTAATTAAATTTATTTTCCATATAGTATTATTTTTATTTAAATTAATTGTGCAGTAATGATACAGAAGTTAGGTTTAGAATATATCTTCTATTATTGTAAAAAATGAATGAAAGATAAGAATAGTCATATGCATATATGTATATATGTATATTAGAAAATTGAACTGTGCATTTGTTAATTATGTTTATCACATAAAAACTTGTGTTTAATAAAGCAATGATAAATTTTTATAATTAAATAACAGATATCAATCATTACTGTTATTCTCTTTAAAGTTTTAATTTCTATATATTTATATCTCTTTCTGCACTATTACATCTAATAATGTTTTTAGTTGCATTCCAGCTTTTATTCTATCGAATTGTGGTTCGGGATTAACACACTGTTTAATTAAGTGTTGTATGTTTGGATAATTTTTTAATATATCTTTAGGTATATCATGTAGTAGACCACCAGGAAGTATACTGTTATTTAGATCTAATGCTAACAATATCTGGAAATGTAAAATATAAGAATATAAATCTCGTTTTCTTATTTAAACTATACTTGAGGTGAAATTCTCTTTTATTCAAACTACTCAGATAATCATATGTCCTTTCTGTCATAGTATACAGACAGCAAATGATTACTATGTAAACACCAACCTTGCATATTGCGTAATAGTTGTGATCACTGGTTTTATGACTACATATGTCAACATGAGAAAATGCCAAACATTCTGAACAACTAAAATCTTCTGTATTTACTTGTAACTGATTCCATGTACTTAATTTTTCTATGAAGTACAAATATTATACTGCAGTTTATTTGTGTTAAGAAGTACTGAAAATTATTGAGTTAAAGATTTTGTTACCTGCAGGCACAATATTTTTATCAACAACAATTACATTTTCTAAATCCACAAATTTTACATTATTATTTGCATCAACTGCAATATTATCAGCAGATACATCAGTTAGATAAAAACCAAAATCCATACTTTTGTAAGTAAACTTGTAAGCAGCATCTAGAAGGCTTGAAGCTATTTTAGCCCTACTTATCCATGGTTTATTATAATAAACGATTAGTGGTAATCCACCATATTCCTCAACTACAATTCGACCACAAGCACCAAAATATTTTGGAACTGGCCAACCTTCTTCTGCAGATAATATCTATAAGTAGAAATATTATATACTTCAGTTCTCAATTATTTAATGCTTAGCACTTTAATCTTTTATTACTATTTTTTTCATTAATACATGGACTCTGAAGTTCAACAAACTAGGTAACTGAAATATAAATTCATACAGCTACTAAATAATTCCAAATAAATATACATATACCTGAAGAAGAAGAGGTTCTGGATTAAGAAGTGTTAATATCCAAATATTAATGGCAAGAGTCTTTTTGGCAATATTTTTATTGTTATGATATATAGGTTCTAAAAGATTATTTAAATGTTCAATAGTAGGACATAGACTCAGGCGATTGGAATTATCTTTTGCAAAATCCAAATGGACCTCATTTTCAATGAGTTTGTGAAAATCAATGTTATCTTCATTATGTATCCCTTTTTCATTCAACGTACAAATACTAGAGAATGTTTTATTTTCGCACAGTGTTCGATCCAATTCATCTAATTCAAAAGATTGTGCCAACTTTTTCAATACAATCTTCTCTGTTTTTAAAAATCCAAAGTACACATTTTTCACTCCAAAAAGATAAGCGAACGTGGAGTAAAAGTCATGCGGTGTGATATCCACCGTATCAATGTAACTGCACGCAGAAGTACCGTAACATGCTGGACACTTATGTAATTCTATTAAATGGTTTATGTTTGGTCGAAATGTAATAATTGCAGACCATTTCAAGGTTACCAAAATTATTACAAGTGATAACAGTTCCCATTTTTTAAACTTTAGTATGTTGTATATATATGACAAAATCATATATGTATCGTATCGAATTATTTTGTGGTGGAAATATAAGTTTTTAACTAAGAAACCTAATCCATATTACATATACATATATTACATTTAATACTAGGTTAAAATCTCTCTCTTTATTCTTCTACAATAAGAGATTAGAACGCAGTGGAGGTTTTTATATAGGTATACACGAAATACACTAGAAGAAAGAAGTTTTTGCGATTCTTAATCACTTTTTACATTCTTAAATATTTTACATAAATAATGATTAACATATTCATTGGTAAACAAATATCGAATTTTATCAAAAAAGTTTCATGCTGTAGCCAACCAATGCCAGAAGAGTCACGAGGTGCCATCTAGATTAAGTTAGGATAAGCAAATTAAAATAAATTCTAGTCTTGAATTAAATAATTAAATTTTTTATTCTTTTAAACAGATATGAAACTACACAAAGGTATTTTCAAGACTTGCAAACGATCTAGATAAGGAAATAAAATTTCAATATACAAAATTGAGCAAAATTTATTAGTTATTTAATTAAACGATTAGGTACTTTATACAAAAATTCTGTATTAATACAATAAATGTATATTAGACAGTTATATAACTTATAGCGTATGTGCAGTACTGAATATTAGTTAAAAGGAATAGAAAATCTATGGTTTTAAATTCAGTTTGACAACTTCTTGACGTATAACAGAAATGAGTTCCTGATTTATCAAAAATATAAATCTTAAACCTGCAATCTAAAAAAAATATTAAAAATATTATATATTCTATTTAAAGAATATCTTTACTTTTTTTGCTTCATAGTTTATTTTATATGATAAAATTAAAAATGATATTAATACCTCAATTACACTATTATTATTAAGCTTCATTTTATTTCCTGCAAGAATAGGCCTACTATCTACAAAAATTGGTCGCTTCCCCTCTGAAGAGAGAAAGAAATCTCCATTATTCCTTAGCCGAATAGTTCCTTGTCTACGTGAAACTTTCCAAGCTGGTCCTTCCAATGTTAAATCTACATCCACATTGTGGTCTTTCGTTGAACGACCTACAGTAATCTAGTAAAACATTTCAATAATTCAATATACAGTTAATAACAAGATGTTAGAAGTTTTGTAACTGATTAAACTAAGTAGTTTTAAGTAGTTTAGGAATAAAAAGATTACCTCTCGTGATCTCATTAAATACCTAACAAGCCTTCCTCTAAGTATTGCCAAAGTTTGATTATCAAAGTCTGGTGGATTTACTCCTGTTACACTATCAACTAAAACTTGCCATCTACTTAATTCATTTTCTAACACTTTTATCTCTCTCTTATTTCTCCTATCTGCTGCAATAAGTTCTGCATCTACTAATTCATCTTTCTGTTCAATTAGTTCTGTGTCATTGATCATCTCTTCCGCATCAGAGAAATTAAGAACATGTTCACCTCGTGGTAGACTTTGTACAGTTTGATCAGGAAGGAGATGATACTGTTTCATCAACTGCCAATGAGCCAATAAAGCTTTCGCAGTTCGAGCAGAATAAAATGTATGGGCATTTGCCTCGAGAAGTTCTTGAAATACTTCTACAGTTGGTTGAGAAGTCTATACAAATTTAAAAAAATATTTCAGGTAATCAATATATATTAGCATTTTAAATGATCATCAATTTATCATCGATGTATGATATTGGTGTAATGAAGGTAACATACTGATTTTATGGTACCCAAAAGATCTTCCTCTGCTTTACTATATAAAGTTCTTGCTTGTACAGTAGCAATTAATTCTGGATGTAAATTACGCATTGCTTGGACCGCTACTCTTGAGACTGCACTATCATACAACAAAGCATACCATCTTTGTTGTATTTCTTGCAATGTAAAACGGCAAGAGAATTTTGTACCTCTGTGAACCTATTTTTTATGAATAGGTTGAAAAAAATTAGTCAAAATATCATTAGGTCAATACAAATTTAGCGGAAATTAGTATTATAAAACTTATTATTACATATATATACAAATGAATACCATTCTTAAATCATTTGTCTGCTGAACACCAGTAATTAGTGCTAAATCATCAGTCGGTTTCCATCTTCCCAAATCCTTTGTTGCATTCACGGAATGCGAATGATTTTTGTTCCTCTTATTCTTTCGTCCAGGAGCGTTTGATGCTCCAGGTCTACTCGTTCGCCTGTTACATCTGTCAGATTGAGAAACATTTGCAGAAGCCTGAATAGGACTTGGTACATTTTGCAGGGGGATAGTAGGTTCCATCGGAGTGGTAGAAATTGAAACAGTTCTAGATCTAGACGCAGACTTTGTGCTTGTAGCTGGAGGTTGTAAATTGAATGTTGTTTCAACAAGCTCATCGTCAAATTTCCTACGCTTTATCGTACGTGAAGAGCTATAAATCCATTAACAATGATATATAATTTATTAGCGTATAATTTTATTCATTTCTTCAAATATTTGCCTTTGAATAATTAACACAAAACTTCTTACTCTAAATCTGGCAATGTACATGTATGAATGTACGTAAATGTAAGTAAAAAATGTATAAACACCTTCTACGTTTTGTTGACAACGGATCCAGATTTGGGGATTCGATAGATATGTTTAAAAATCCGTCGTTATTATGGGAAAATCCATGATTTACGTTCGAAGGTGTTGGAATATCCATAATTCGATAGGTTAGTTTAATGTAAACAACTAATTACTACCACATACGTGTAAGTTATGTCATTACACGGTGAATAATATCAGACTTTTAATACTAGATTTAACTGATACGAGTTGTCAGCTGATTTCGTCAATGTTTAATATCCGTTCAAAGACGTTAAAACATTTTAAGCTTCACTTTACAGTGAGTATTTATGTTTCAACAAAAGAAACAATTATGATGTATATATACACATATTGAATGCATACGCATGTCAGTATAGTGTAGTATACGCATGTACGCTATAGTCGCAACGATTAGGTGAGCTGTGACATGTTTAGGTAAAAAGAAACTATCTAACATCCAATAGGAAGTGATTGAAACTAGCGGCATCAATTCTTATTGGTCACTTGCACTTGCTAGTGCCATCTAAGCTGCAGGATCGAGAGACTGTGTAGGTTTATACAAACACATACGTAAATATGTATATTTCATATATAGATAATATTCATATAGATAATATCATATTTCATATATAACAAAAATTGTATTCTTTATTATTTTACAAATTCTCTCTGAAATGTTTAAAATATTTTAAATGATTACAGAAAATCAAGTAAAAGAGATAAATTCTGATTGAAATAAACATCTTTACGTTTTCAAAGAATGTATGCTTCACTTGAATGCTTAAAACTTAGCATAAATACATTTAGAATTTTTAATTAATTACAAATTTGTAAATAAAGTATAACAATACAACATTTGGTATATTTAATATGTAGTCTGTGATTTTTATTTTAAAATGCTTCTATATAGTTGGATTATTATATATAATATTTTAACATACAATGTGCAATTTTCGCGTTTCAATATATAGAAATCATGTCATACTACAAAAATATGTTGTATGTATAATCTTACAAATATTTATATTAGTACATTTATTGATAACTAGTTATATGCTTGCTTTATACAGAGATAGTGTAAATGTAATATTTAATGTATTGTTAAATATAGTATATTAAATATATCAAATGTAGCAGAAAACATAATAATCCAGTAATCATTAAAAAAAAGTTGGTTTAGCAATCTTTATGTACTATTTCTTTAGGTTTGAGTGAAATTAAACATTTGTACTAAACTTATACTGCTCTGTTATCATTTAACGTTAAAATAACATAGAAGCAAGCAAAAATTTAATCAGACATTAAGATTAATATATTTATATATTCATATTTGTTATATCAAATTGATATTTTCAATATAATATTTAATTATAAATTCATCAACATCATCCATAAAAAAAAGAACAGTTGGAAATATTTTAGTGTATACAGTCATTTGTAACTAAATTAATTTTATAAAAAGTAATCGGCTTGGGGTTTTTTACTAGGTATTCCTCGACTTTCTTGTGGTGCTGCTTCAAATATAGTGAAATCTCGTTGAAGATGCTCATTTAATTCTAATATCGCAGCAACATTTCCACATCTATCAATAAAAAATTTTATTAAAAATAGTCATTTATAAAGTAGAACCAAATGTAGCTATGAAATTAATAAATATTCAAGCATTAATGCGCAGTGCTAGAAAGATGGCAAGCTGAAAGAATGTAGACATCGACCCGACAAATTTTAAAGCAATGCAACGTTTGAAAAGTATCACAAGCAAGATTACTACTCCTTTTATCTCAATACCGTTTTGCTAAACATGTTTCCAACACCACATAAGACTTGTGTCACATTCCTTATGCTTTGGAACAATGTATATACCTATAGCAATAATTAGGTGCTGACCAAACGGTCAAAACAGTCTCATTAAAATGCCATTTATATCCTTCCATAACTAATTGATGTGCTCTACAAATCATGTCAATATCGTTCGTAGAATTAAACTGTGCTACCACATCACTTCCGAAAAGATAACCAGCTCCACGTGGTGAAACTCCCCAACCTTGAGTATCCTCAGGATCTGACCACAGTAAATCACACATTGGACCATCATGTGGTACCTACAAAAAAGTGTACTTCTAGAGATATTCTTAAAAATCATTTATACTTGATATAAAAAAGAGAAAAACTAAAACATAATTCTCACTTCTTGTTTTCTATCTATAGTTCTTATCTGATCAAGCGTTTGAATACTTGGAGATAATCCGCCATGAACGCAAAATATTTTGCCATCAATTATAGCAGAAAGAGAGAGGTAATCAAATATTTCAGTACAATATCGCCAAACTGTAATGCTGCCGTATTTTCGTAGACATTCATCATAAAAACCATAAACTTGTGTAATTTGCCGAGACTCGTGATTTCCCCTTATTAATGTAATCCTATCAGGATAACGAACCTGTAACATACATTTAGATTATTAACTATTTTAAGTATCATTGCATTACAAAAAGATTCTAATTACCTTTAATGCCAAGAGTAGAAGGAATGTTTCAACACTATAAAACCCTCTGTCCACAAAATCACCCATAAACAAATAGTTTGTCTCTGGGACATCACCTCCAACTTTAAATAGTTCCTTCAGGTCATAAAATTGTCCATGAATATCTCCACATACCTAAATAAAAATTACACTTTTTATAAATTACAATATTATTTCTTTAATTTCTAGTTTTTCATGAAAACATACAGTGACTGGAGAATCAACTCTTTGTACATTACTTTCTTCAATGAGAATTTCACGCGCCTTTGCGCAAAGAGCTTTAACTTCAGCTTCCTTAATGATCTCACATTTTTTCAATTGTTCAATTTGCCGATCCAAGTCACTGGACTCAGCCATCTTAGGTAGTAATAACCTTCACTAAAAATTATGCCAAGTGAAAGTTTTGTTATTTTAAAACATATGTTACTTAACAACGTTAGAACGTGTAACATAAACATAAACAATGTAACATTATCATACTCCACAGTATATCCATATATTTATATTGTAGATCTTTTTATAAAAGAAGCGATAGCTTTCTTAAATACCTTTATCGATGATTTTAGTAGTAGAATACATGAAAATTACGTAGGATTTCTAATATTTTAGGTTTTCCTACTTTTTTACTTTATAAGAAAGTATACATATCACCTTACTAGATTTTTAACACTCAGTATCATAATAAATATGTTAATAACGCACAGTATACTTACATAATCAATTTATGACAACTTACAAACAAAGTAAACATATATAGAAGAATAAACAATATCTTCTATGTACTAATGACATTTCATTCAAAGTATGAACTCTTAAACTAGAAAAAAAATAAAATTGATCCTGAACTAACAAATTAATAGTACTGAATATCATTAGCACCGATAAAAAAAGTATTTTACACTGCATTATTTAAAAATAAAACAACTGTGTAATATTTAATTATATAAATAGATAATATATCAGTACCTATTAATAATAATCTAAGTAAAGTTCAATGTAAGCAATAAAAATGACACATTGTGTACTACATATACAATCGTATAAAAAGAAAGAGCCAAACGTAACATTTTCAGTTTAAAAACATCAAAAAGTAAAAATACAATTAATACTTTAATCGAAGTAGTTTAACATCTTCGTGAGAATAAATTTTATTAGGCAATTTATGCTCTAAGAAAATTAAATTTAATCGATCAAAATCTTGTATGAAAATTAGTTTCTCTGGTGCTGTACAATTGATAATAACAAAAAGTATACAATATAAATATATATATATAAATAAATAATGTGCATAGGAAAAAAGACTAGCGTACCTGATCGTACAAAGAAAGCGAAGGTTAATAACCATACAATAAATAAAACGCATTTAAGCAATCCACGTGAAAGTGAAAATTCTCTTGTCTGATTACCTGATAAGTATTAAAACATTGATAAACGATTATAAACATTCGAAAACCTCATTTCAATAAACATTGAACATTACAATATAACTGACATTAGAATCGGTGCAGTTGGGAATAAAAATTCGAGTGTGTTGGCATAGATCAGGCTAAACTGAGAAAAGAAATTTGAACAAATTCGCTGCTCCTATTCTAGATTTCATTCTTGTACTGTTTACGTTGGAAATTCTCCTTTAGCTAGTATCTAGTCCCATAGAGTAAATACCAAACAGTGCCGTTCATTATAACCTCTTGCGCGACGCTACGCTAAATGTAGCTGACCAATGAAAATTGGTACCACTATGGAGGAATACTTGATGAAAGCTAGAATGCAACGAAATAATTTAATTAAAAATTTCAACAGTAGCGAGCATATAAATAATTGGATTAGAACGAATAAATATAAACAATATGCAGGTGATGCTAAAATTTTAGTTTACAAACTAATCACACGTGGCGCTAAACTTGTATCTTATATTATTGAGAGATAGTATATCTGTTGCCCTCTTTGTCTTTACTCCCTCCCCATTCCGCAGTATCCTACGGTTGTATTCTTCCTTTAGACTTCTCGAAGATTTCCGCGTATCGAGTTAAGATCAACACTAGTGCGTGTCATCTTCAACGTCTTCTCTATTTTCCTGAAGGATCGCAGTGTTCAGAAAGCAACTATTTTATTTATGTTCCTTCGCGAGCCATTTAGAAAGTATCAAAGGCATATTCCGTATATAGTATCTTCTTTGTCTGTTATTTGTTTGGTCCCAGTTTCTCTTTCTCTTTGGTGAGTACACAAGTGCGAAAATATCTGAGCGCAACGGAGTTCGAACATCGATGTACCGATGCTAAAAGACAGTGGAGGGCGAGGTTTTTAAGGCAGTAATATCCAAGTGAGGTTACATGGACTCATTGAAATGTTGTGGCCCTTCGAACGACGGACTTACGATTAGCTCAGGTGAGTGTGACCGCCATAAACTTAAAGTTCCTTCAGTTTTTTGGTACGTGAAAAATAGACGGTTTTCATTGGCTCGGGAGTGTATGCTCGCTTGATTGTCGCTGGCCCGATTATTTTAGACGATGACGTGCTGCTTATGTATACTCGACACCTTGTATCCTTACTCTACCCGTGCCGCATTCCTTCGGTGCCACCGTGCGATATTTGAGTTGAACAGAATATCAGCACCTTGCACTTAACTGCTGTTCTCCATTCATCGATCTACGGAAAATAAATCGAACGATTTAGAATTGTTCGATAATGCCTTCTTATAGACGCAGCAGTCGGGAATATAGAAACGTCGTCGAATTCATTGTTTTAAGTGATAGTTAAAATTATTATTTTTTAACGCGAAGCATGCCAATTCGTTGATTGATATTTTTGAGTAAACAGGACTTCTACAATTCGTGCGTTTGATTGTAACTGTTCTAGTTATTCATTCATATTTTTTAAATTATGCTTTTCCTTTATACTAATACTTTTGTTATATTACAATTAAAATATTGCAGTAAATAATGTTTGAAGGAAATAGTTCGTATTACTCGCCTGCAATGTTTGCATTGTACTTACGTGAAATATCTCTGTTATACGAATAATAATTACGCGAAGAAAGTTATTATTGAGTATTATATATTATTATTCATAGTTTTTAAATCTTTGTAAACGTAAACCATGATTTTTATACATATTTACCTGTCTATCCAATAATCATATTTTATTATTAAGTATTTGATTTTTTAAGGAAAGTAAAAAGATGAATTGTTTCCTTCTTTTATGTTATTCGTTCGATAAATTCCTTAAAAATTTATATTTTTTTCCTGACCATAAGATATAGCATTAATAAAGCTATTTTAATTAGATTCGTTCGTAAACAAATATTTATCTTATTTGCATACGAATTTCTACTCAGTTAACTTCTTTATGGGCGTGAACGAGATATCTCACAAACTAATTTGTACCTTTCTGATTTTTCATAAAATATGAAATATTTTTTCATTATAAGAAAGTTTGGGGAGGGGAGGAAGAGGGTGAGAGAGAAAGAGAGAAACTGTTCACGAGATGCCTCATTCATAAATGTGAAAGAGTTAAATGTTCTTATTATGAATTTCTGAAAGTAATAAACGCTTCAATCATGAACAAAAGTTTCGTTAGTTTTCGATGTAATATAAAAGATTAATATTCAGTTAATTTTGTACGAGAAGAAACGAACAATTATTTTCTTTTATGAGGGAAGTGTCTAGTTAGCAATTTCATGATCACTTTTAAAGGAAAAGCCCTCCTACGTTCAATTTATTCTTATGAATCAGATTGTTCAATGCAGAATTTTATGCAATTTAATTTTTACCTTTGTCTTACGAAAAATTGAGTTGTATTAACTCTTAATACATTAAATTCTGTATGTGCTGTTAATAATTTCAACATATATCTAATTAAAATTTGATTCTATTTAATTAATTCATTGTTTAATGGAGTATCACATCATATTTTATACTTTATTTACGAAAACATTAATACAAAAATGTCTCTTTCCTTCTCTCTCTCTCTCTCTCTCTCTCTCTCTCTCTCTCTCTCTCTCTCTCTCTCTCTCTTTCTTTCAATAAGTCCATAATATAAGTAATAATTTACGTGAAATATGTAATATCAAAAAAGTTGCTTCATTTCTACTAACTTAATTCAATTGTTGCACTATCGTTTTAAATGAATTAATTACATTACGATCGCAATTATGATCGATAATAATTTTAATCCAAGAATAGTTATCTATTAATTAAAACGAAAAAATTGTATCAATTCTTCGTGAAAAGTGGTTCGCCATCTTTTACGAGTCATTTCTTAAATATTTTCTTTTTAACTAGGAGATTTAAAAGAAAGACGTGATTTGAACGGTCGAATTACTTCTTTTTTTCGTAGAGAACAGGTAGAGACTTCGTTTCTTAGAAACAGAGTGGTTTTCTAAGTACAAACCCAATAATTTTAAGTTAGCTTCGTGCCAGACCGAATATTCTTGTGCGGTCCTACATTCCTTTGGTACATTAGAAGTTATGTATATCCTTCTACGGCATAAGTAGACGATCTATTAAAAACAAAATGTAATAACGGTATTATTTTACTAATTAATTTAAATAGTATTATTTGATTCTACATTTTATTCAACACGTATAATCTGAATAGAAAAATAAAAAGGAGCGGAAAGTTTTAGCTTTTCATTTGCGTAGTTCATCGGCTATTTCGCGTAAAACGGCTTTAAGTCAATAAAGCGTAGGATTCTCGTGCAGACATAGATTGAAAATCCACGACTAGATTAATCTTGCAACGATTTCGTAGTAGACAGCTTGGCACTTCTTGGTTTCTACTCCTTTCTAAATCTATCTTCATTCTTAATAGATTGCAGCGATTCTCAAACTTACCTTTAACTTACCCTTAATTTAAAAAAATTATTTCAAGCATGCAAACATTTTATATTCGATGTTTTATACGTAAAACAAACTTTTGATAAACCTATACATATTTTTAAACAACGATTAATTCTTATTTTTAAAAATAAATGCAATTACAAACATGATTAAGTTTGCATTATTGTTGTATACATTATAAGATTACATTGTATTAAATTTTTTTTTCTAATGTTATAGCACTTTCTTGTAATAGTAAATCACACTGATAATTCCTTTTAGACTTCTCTCATAAAAATTTATTAAATCTATTATTCTTATGCATAAAAGAGATTAGAGGAAAAAATAATGAGAGTCTAAACTCTATGCTATCTTTCAGAATATGGTATTTTTTACATTTAGCTTTGGAAAATTAATTTTGCTTGTACTTAACTATATTGTTGATATAATATTACCAAATTATAAGAAATGTTTGCCTTATAATTGATTTATAAATGTTTCTAACAAATAATACATGTATAATTACTGTGTATTCTTAGGGAGGCAACATCCATGAGCAACGACATCACAATGCGCATGCTGCTGCCACTGAGATTGGTTTTCGTCGCAGCAGTTCTGCTGCTGGCAACTACCAAAGCAAGTACCCCTTCACATCTACGTTCTGACGGTAGCAAACACTTTTCCATTGACGAACGTGACCAAGCAATAGCTGGAATCGAGGCTAGCCTTTTATCACTTCTCGGTTTTGCTAAGAGGCCGAAACCACAAGGTCCAGCTTATGTTCCAGATTCGTTGAAAAAGTTGTTTGTCAAACAAAATACAATTGGTATGGCTGATATTGCTAAACCAGGGATTCATGCTAGATCTGCTAACACAGTACGCTCTTTTTCCCATATTGGTAAGCATATTTCAAAAAGTTATTTATTTTCCACATTTCTAAAGTTATTTGCTCATGATTATGTATAATCTAACGTATAATGTTATATATTAATTCTATCATAATAGTTTTCTATTCTTCTTTACACAGAGAGTGAATTGGATCATAAATTTCAATCTCCAAATCGCTTTCGCCTTTCTTTTGATTTGAGCAGCATACCAAAAGGAGAGAAATTACAAGCTGCGGAATTAAGTCTTTCACGTGTACCTATTTTAAATCGAGATGATTCTAGGAAGAAACCATGTAGAATACTTGTATATGATATTTTACGTCCTGGTGCGAAAGGACATAAGGTTCCATTATTACGTTTAATTGACAGTAAATCGATAAATATTAGGAAAAATAGCACAATTAGCTTAGATGTTCATCCTGCTGTGGAAAGGTGGATAAAGGATCCTAAAAACAATCATGGACTTTTGGTGCATGTACGTGGAACTAAACAGGAGCATGTTCGTTTAAAAAGAAACATAAACGAACGAAATGATACATGGATTGTTAATCGTCCGATCTTATTTACTTACACAGATGACGGCAGGTACAAAACAGTTTTACTTTTACTTTTACTTATACTTTTTTAAGCAAGAAGTAGCTAAATGGCGTGATGATCTTTTTGATATTCATATTAATAATTTTTCAGCTTAACGTTTTATTTGATAAAGTTGTTGTAATATTCATATCTATTGTTCACTTAAAAGTGTAGCTCTTTAGTTTTAAAACATATTTAAATAGTGTACTGTAAATAGTATTCAATATTTAGGTATAAAATGTCTTCTGCAAGCCAAATATTGGATCGACGTGCTAGAAGAGCGGCGCTTCGAAAAAATCGCCGGAAAGATGGTCGTGAGAATTGTAGACGACATCCTCTTTATGTTGATTTCGTCGATGTTGGTTGGAACGATTGGATCGTTGCACCCCCTGGTTACGATGCCTTTTATTGTCACGGTGATTGCCCTTTTCCATTAGCAGATCATTTAAATTCAACGAATCACGCAATTGTCCAAAACTTAGTTTATTCAACAAAACCGAGCATGGTGCCAAAAGCTTGCTGTGTGCCTACTGCACTCAGTTCAATATCCATGCTCTATCTCGATGAAGAAAATAAAGTGGTCTTGAAGAATTACCAGGACATGGCTGTCCTTGGATGTGGGTGCCGTTGACACTCTACCACCTAGTTTAATAAACTGTTTTCATACTGGGAAGCGTATGTGCAACAAACAATGGAAATATGTAGTTTAATAGTTATTAAAAAATGAGGGAATGGAAAACTAGAATTTTGTTCGATCGAATAGACAATGCATTAGCTCAAATATTCAGTTAGATCAAAGAATACATTGAGTTATCTATTAAATGTTTATCTAATTAAGGCACATTTGAGGAGTTTTAAATTTTATTATGAAATGATTAATTTCATACAATATATATGAAAGGTATTAGAAGGGAAAACAATGAGAATCTAAACTCTATGTTATAGTTGTTTTCTACTCATTCAGTAAAAGATCTGAAAGATTATTGCAGAGAATTTAGTTCAGGAAAATAATGCATGTGCTATAAAAACTTGAAGACTTTTGAAATCTTACGTGTATGAAAAATATCAATCAGTTATTATTGAATGTTATCCTTATTAAGTATGTAATCAGTCAATATAACTGATTACAAAAAAAGTATTAGATAACTAAGATTTTGATCCTTGTTTGTACTCTAAAGCATTTACTTTAAAGCATTTTACAGTTAAAAATGAAGGAAACATTTTCAAATGAGGATTTAAATCAAGGTGAATGCGCGCGCCAAAATTTTTTACGTACCTCCTCCAATTTTTAAACATGATGGAAAACAATAACTAATAAGACAATAACAATGATATTAGCTATTATATAGTTATTATTATTACGTAGAAAATTAACTAAATTTTTATTGACAGCTATAAATTCATGCTTACTCATAAATTTGTTTAGAAAATTCAATAAGTCAATTTCACCTGACATTACATTTACAATACTTTCACATTTTTTTTCTTATACTAACATCAAATTTATGTTGGTTTTAATGAACCGTTTTTTCTTTTTAATATGTAGGCAAATGTATTTCAAACACAACACAACATATTAATATGAACAATATTTGTTTCATATTTTTCACAGAAATAGTTTCATTTTTATAATAGGACAATAATAAGATTTTATCAAAAATATGATATGAATAGATATTCTATATGAAGAATGTTTCCAAATGATTAGTATACATGATGTATTAGTGACTTAAATTTTGCTCATTCCTTAATATCGATAAAAAGATATTGCAGTATATATATATATATATATATGAAAAATGTATAAAAATTTAAGTGTTTCTACATTTATACATTGTACATTTACACATTGTGAGGTTTGAAAAGTACAGTATGATAATATTTATTATTTTAAATACAATATAATACAAAATATTTTAGGACTTATTTTTTATGATTTATCCAAACAATAGTAATAAGTGAAACTTAATTTCTCTTTAACTATTTGAATTCGCTATTTTGTAGTTTTTTAATTTAATTCATTAATTCATTTACGTTGAAGATGCAAGTGCCTTTAAAGCAAATATAACTCTGCTGTCAGGAATGACCCGTACCTGTCTGAGAAGCAATTATTTATAATGTTAACAAAGAAATTTAAGCATATGTATATTTGTACAAAAAGAAAATGGGAAAATAGCATTAAGAATCTTTTATAATAGTGGCGCGCGTCAGCCTGTAAAATGTGTATAATAGATAGAAGTAAGAAAGAACTAATGTAAATATCGTGTCTATATAGTGAATTACATACATAGTATTCCACTCGAATATTTTTATTAATATTTTTACGTTCTTCGATTGTGTACACAAGTATCGCGTGTGTAAATAGTGAATAAATTTTAATAAATATATACATATGTTTAATTACATATATGTTTTTGTACTTAAATAGAGAAAAAGTAAATCATAGTTGCAGGAAACCATGGCGACGTTAATTAAAAATCCAATTAATAGTAATGTATTTTTTCATTACCGAAGTACATCACTTTAGAATTATTCTGCGTATGAAATAATAAATATTATATAAAATATGTAACAAAAGTTTTTATTTCTTTATACAATTATGCTACATACATAAGATAATACAATTTTTATTGTAAATTTAAAAAAAATAGAAGAATTATTTCAGTCTTTTACGCCAAACAAGAGTAATAATTTAATAGAATGTATGTCTCCAAGGCTCGTGTAATGATAGTGCGAGGTAAAAATTATTTTTCACACACATACACACATGATGTATTATACATATATATAATAATATATAATAATTTTGAACTTTGAATTTCATTTACGAAATGTATTCTAAATATCGTATGGCACAGTCCGATTACAAATTGCAGAAACAGCATTGCTTTACGTTTACATAATTATTTTTAACACATTCACCGTCACGTGTATCTTTACATTCTTTATCATTATTAAAAATAAAGGCTTGTAGTTTTCCTTATAAAATGAAAAATAAAATCACAATTACTATCAGAACTGATCTTTTCCAAGAAATGCTCACTCTTAAGATACATCGTGATGGTAAATCTGCTGTATATCATAATTTATTAATATTCACGTTCTAATTAATGGTTAAATAAAAATATAAAGAAATACAATAAGTATTTCACATTTTCCTGGGAAGAATTTTGAACAATGTTCTTCTCTATGAATATATATTGTAAATGTTTTTAGATTATTCGTTCGTTACAATTTATCATGTTTTGATTTCATTTCTGTTAGCAATAACATTAAAAATTTGTCTAACTATTTAAAAAAAAATTTCTTTAACAATTATTACGCCTACTATTTTAGTTCGTAATATATAGATTTTGATATGTTTTGGTTGTAAATATGAAACTTACATTTTTAACTTCTCAGCTGTTAACTGTATATGTATGTATATTTGGAATAAGACTATAGTATAAGAAGTACAACCCTAAAAGTAGCATCGATACAAAAAGGAATCACTTTTCTTAAACAACTTAAAAATCATATACAACTTTATACAATGTTACAATATTTACAATGCTTTATGATAATATCACTTACAAGTACATTATAAAGTTAAGAGGCACAATGGCATAACTTTTTACAGAGATAGTCACAGAGCAACTTGCTTAAATATAAATAACAGCTGGAACAAATTTGATAATGTGATTCTAACTGATAAGAAGTTAACTGTTATCAAAAACTTTTTCATAAAAATTTCAATTTCTTCTCATTATGAGACTTTCTTTGCTTAGAAGTTTCTTAGAAGAAAATATTTTTCCTATCCAACATTTGATTTAATTTAACGATTTAATTCAAAATTTGATTATGAAATAATAAAAACCTATTCTTATGTTATTTTACTTATTCGTATAAATAAATAAAAATTGTTCAAAACATTAATCTTATTTAACTTCAAATATTTGGGAAACGGTAGCTTCTATTAATCCATTATTAGAAAATAAATTTTAGAAATGTTTAAAAAGCAAGCAAGTACAAAAGAAATTGTTAATAAATTTAAGGAACAGGAGAAGGAGGTGGTGGCAGTGGACTAAAATATGTAGAAGATCGTGAACTAGGAGAAGGGGGGCAACTAATTCCAGCATCACTTTGGTAAACAGATCTTGGAGTAGGGGGTGGAGGGTATGGTTCACTTTCATATCGATACCTTGCTGGATAGTTACTATCCGATTCGTCACATACATCTGTGCTGCAAGGAGTCGGAGGTGGAGGCTGGTTTATACTTCTGTAATGCCTGTAAGGCTTGTACCTAGATGCATTGCTGCTTGAACATCTGGTAGAATTAGCTGTTGTTGCCGGACTCGGAGGAGGGTTTAAAGTTTCTTGTGGATAACCTCCACCGGTAGAACTCCCTCGAGTTGAACTCGATGCCCCTTAAATTACGTTTATTATTTAGTTAAAAAATGTATAAATATTTTACTCTGTCTTCATTTGTAGTTTAGTAAATTATATACATACAGAGTGTCATATTAAAAAATTTACCGGTAATATGACTTCGATCGTAACTTGATCCTATACTGCTTCCATTTAGCATCGACATTCGTACAGTGTCCATTCCGATCTTTATATCTTTTCTAGAATTCTTTTGTGCCAACATCGGTTTCGCTAATCTTATTGGTTTCGGTGATAAAGGATCTCCGGCTGAATCGTGCAAAATATCAGGCAGTTCTTCGCTATTTATTAACTTTCTTTTGCAATAATAGAATCCGAAAACTATTAGAGCAATTGTTAGGATCAATCCAATGGGTACTATAATGACATAGGCAATTTTCGCAGATTCTAATGAACTATGTTCTAGCCGAGGATTGCTTTCATGCGTACATGAAGATGGAAGTTCATCACTTCCATCAGCACAGTTGTCCCAACCATCACAGAGAGATGAACCAGAAATACAAACACCGTTTCCAATACACTGAAATTGACCTGCAGGACAACAATGAGCTTCGTCTAGACCATCGTGACATTGAGCTGTTCCGTCGCATACCCAGGATATATCTAATATAATAATATCTCACATTAAAAATCTGTTAATGTATACTAAGAGTAGGACTCATATTTTTCGTGTAATTTAATATTATACACTTCTTACCAATACAATGCCCACTTTGACATTTAAACTGATCGTGACTACAAGCTGGGCAACCTAATTCATCACTTCCATCCAAACAATCACTTTGACCATCGCATTTCCATGTCGCGGGTATACAATCGTTTGTCATTGCAGAACTAGGAGCGGCGCACATAAAATAATCTGTTCCGCAAGCAGACGCGGCTCTACAAGTTTTTTCATCTTCAGATAAAACCAAATATTTTGGACAAGAGCACCTGAAGATAAAATTTTTATATATCTTTTTATACCATTTATATTTATAAAAATAATAACGAGTATTTTTACTACTTAAAGTGTATTATTACCTGGAAGAAATAGTTCCTATACAAAAATGTGAACATCCTCCATAATCCCGAAAAGGGCTACAAACGTGTATTTTCATTACATCTTCTTGCGGAGTATTTACCGTAATCAAGTCGGTAAACACTTTATTCATGATCGTTTTCCTTTCGTTCCCAAATTTATTAACGCGTTCTAAAGTTGATGTCTCTCTGTCAAACCAATAAATAAAATCAAGAAAGACAGATAAATAAACAGTTGATCCTTGTCCAACGGAAGAAATTAAAACTTTTCTGTTTTGTCCATCAAAATCGGCACTCTCAATACGATTTCCATGTGCCCAATATACAACATTTGAAATTGCATCCACCGCAATGCTTGTCAATTGTTCAAGATCAGTCGCTATTACAACTCTTTCTTTTCCATCCATTTTACTGCACATTACTCTCATCTTTCTTCCAATGTCTGTCCAAAAAAGTAGTCTTTTCTCTGAATGTATCGCAATGTTTCTTGGTTTCTCCCCATCACCTTTGACTACAACACCTAAAGCAGATCCGTTGTCGAGTTTTGTAACGTTAATCGCATCATTTGTGGCACATGACCAAAATAGCAGTCTTCCAAGTGAATCTAGAGCAAGATCCACCGGATGACCCAAATTTCCAGAGATCACCAGACTGGAATGTGTTTTATTTTCTAACGTCCTCCTAATCGACAAACTTCGTCCATCTATCCAGTAAATGTGTTGAGTTATAGGATCAAATTCTATGGATCGTACATGTTTTAAACCTTGAATTCGGAGAACTACATCCGGACAATCGTTAGTGTTAGGAAGAAAACGAAAAATTGCATTACGCAAACTGTACATCATGAAATTTTTTGGCGCTGTAAAAAGAGACATTAAGTTATTATATTTACAAATAGTAAAGTACATATCATTACTACAGTACTAACCGATGCAAGTTTTATTGTCTTCTGCTAAACTATAATGAGTGGGACATCCACACTTGGAAGAATTGGATACACTTTCATTCTCTCCAGGTAAAGCAATACACAAGTGAGTACAGTTCCCATTTTTTACTGCACAAGGATTCCATCCTGCTTGTCTGGATGCATGGAAGACTAACAAATCTGTCACAGATTCTAACTTATTATGTATTTTTATTCTGTTTGTACCAGTAGTCTTATTAGCTTTCTCTATATCGCCTATTAAAGTTAAATAAATATCTTAATTTATAAATGTATCAACTACTAATTAATATTTTTATGTATCTTTTCGTACCTGTATTCCAATCTGTCCAGTAAATGTAATCTTTGTACTGAGTAATACTAAAGGGATATACAATATCCTTCGTTATAATTGCATTTCTCTTTCTTGTATGTAGGTCAAAACTATCAATAGCTGGAGTATTTAAATCTGCCCAATACAGTTTTCGTGCAAAATGATCAATTGTTAGACCATTTGTTTTACCAATATTGGAAAGTATTACTTCACTATGTGTACCATCTAAATATGATCTTTCTATACTTCCAGATTTTCCCCATTCTGTCCAATACATATGGCTAGATAAAATCATATCAATTATTTAACTTTTAATATAGCAAGCAATACTTATTTACACATACATTATTACATATTCAATATTAAAAAATTAGTTGACATACTTACCCTCTGCTAGGATCAAGTGCCAAGCATCTAGGTTCAATAATATTATTCCAAACAAGAACTTTTCGACTACAGCCTTCTAATCGAACCATTTCTATTCTTTGAGTTCCTGTATCACTCCAATACAAATTGTGAGCAATCCAGTCAATTGCTAAACCTTCAGGTGTTTCTAAACCAAGATCAACAACTCTTTCCATATCAGAACCATTTATAAATGCTCTTGTAATTGTTTTTAATTTAACATCTGTCCAATAAACGCGATTGTCTGCTACGTTAAAATCTAAGGCGCTAGTACGAAGGGAGAGATAAAAAACATTGAAACACAACACATATTTACGTAAAAAAACTTAAATTTAAATATATTTTCAGTAATAAAATAATTAAATTTATAAGCATGAACATTACCTTGCATCTTTAACACCAGTTAATGGTATAATATTATCATTGTTTGCATTCTCAATACTAAGTCTACCAATATTTTCTTTTCTAGCAAATAACATAAATGCATCTGGTACAACACAAGTCTTTTTATCTTTCGTTAATTCATATCCAATTTGACATGCGCACACATATTTATTTCCTGGTCGATTTAAACACAAATGACTACATCCACCATTATTTTTCACACAAGGATTTGTACCATTCACTTTTCCTAAATGCACTGCCTTTATACCCATAACATTCGGAGCTTGGTCAACAATAACTTCCCTTCCACCACCTGTAAGTTTATGTGCTCTGTCCACGCTTCGTCTCTGCCAGTCAGTCCAGTACAGATAATCTCCTAACAAACTTAATCCAAAAAGATGTGGGAGATTATCAGTAATTACTTCTCTCCGGTCTGTGCCATCCATGTTACATACTTCAATTTTATCTGTTTTTGCATCACACCAATAAATTTTCCATCTTCCAAGATCTAATGCAATTCCATTTGGCCAAACAATATCTTTAGTCACTAAAAATGTACGTTCTGTTCCATCTAGATTGCTTCGTTCTATTTTCGGTCGCTTTTCATTCCAGTCTGTCCAGAACATCCATCCTAATTCTGGAGCTAATGCAATTGCTCTAGGTTCCATTAAATCCTCATTGATCAATACTTTTCTACTTGTACCATTTAATCGGGCTACTTCAATTCGATCTGTTCCAGTATCAGTCCAATAAAGGTTCCGAGCCAACCAGTCAATAGCTATTCCATCTGGATTTTTCACTTCCGTCGTTATAATATTTTCTTGATTAGTACCATCAAGAGAAGCTCTACGAATCATGCAAGCTTTCTCATCTGTCCAATACAGCATTTCTTCTACAGGGTCAAAGTCTATTGCTATTGCATGTTTAATTCCTAGTTTTATTGACAAAAAGAAGATTTCACATAATACCTTTAAAAACAGAAAACAGTATAAATCAAATAAAAGTATTAAAGAGTACCTGTCAATGGTAATACGAAGTTAGTGTAATCTGGTGAATCCAAGGAGATCCGACAAATTTCATTTCTTTGAACTATTAATAACAATTCTTCCGGTCCATCGGCGCAAGTAAAATTATCCACCAATTTAACACCTGTTGGGCATGCACAACTATATCCAGGTTCTGTTGTACTTAGAAGACACAAATGTGAACAATTTCCATTATTCTTTTCACAAGGATGACTACCGTGCGGTTGCCTTCTAACATCCCATACTTCTATATCAATAGGTATATATTCTCCATGTAGTAACTCTCTAGGATGTGCTTGATTTTGGTGAACATCATAAGAGTGTACACACCACGTTTTCCAGTCAGTCCAGTACAATTTATGGTCAAAAAATGTCACTGCAAAAGGATAATCCAATCCTTGCTCTATTACTTTCCTTCTATTTTTCCCATAATAATCCATCACTGCAATAAATTTCAGTCTTCCATCTACCCAATAAACCAACTCGTTCTCGTAATCTACTGTTAAACCGTTTGGCCAAAATATGTCATCAGAAACGATCACTTTTCTTGTCAATGGGTCTCCATTCATAGCTGCTCTTTCAATTTTAGGCACATCACCCCAATCAGTCCAAAAGAGTATACTTTTCATTGGTACAAGAGCAATAGCTCTAGGCTGATAAATATCTGTCCAGAAAAGAACTTTTCTGTGATGTCCATCGATACTAGTTACTTCTATTCTATTCTTTTCTTCATCCGTCCAATATAACTTTCCAGTATACCAATCGCAAGCTAAACCATCTGGTGAGATTAAACTGGAATTCACTACAATCGTCTTTTCGCTGTTATACGTGCCATTCGTTTGAATACACTGGATTATTTCCAAACCACTATCAGACCAACATACTAAATTACGCTTGAAATAAAAATCTAACGCCGCACCCTCCGAGAGATCTTTCACGATAGTGGTCACTTTATTGGTACGGGAGGCATTAGCCATCTTAATATCCTTTTGTGTGATAAATAGAAGCGTCGGCGATCCTGAAAACAATACGATGCGTATTACAAAAGTAAAAGAATTATTTCATTAACATTACTACAAACAGACAAAGATGTAACGAAAAGAAAATTATGGATCATAACATAAGAGCGACGTTATCAAAACTTAACTGAGGATTTAAAACAAGTGTGATAAGTCCCAGTGAAACATTTAATTGATATCGTTACAAGACAATCACTATTATCGAACGTTTCATTTATGTTACTGTAATATCGTACACAACGTTTCCAAATGGCACATTAATCAGAAATAAACTGTAACATAACCTCCAGCTGAGAATCACACATACAAAACATAAGAACGAACGTTACCTACCATTAGAAAAAGGGACTAGTCTGAAAGAACACGCAGCCAGAATAATTATTAAACTGATAATAGCCATTCTAAGGAGGGGCACTGTGGTTACGGACATGGGATCTCGGCTTGCTGATCCGAAGAGCCCGGGTTTGATTCCCGCTTGTGGGGGGGGAGTGGTGGTGAGCTTCGTTCCTTTCACGTATCCTGAAGTTGTTGATGAATCCGGGATACTGGAGACGCAGCCGCGCATCTACGTACCCGATGACCACGCGGAACAAGGTGACGATGACATTTTCTTCACTCTTTTACATTAGAATAAAAATTAATAAATGAAGAAAACAGAAGGACAAAAGAACGAGCAACAACACGCGCACGCATCGTCTCCCAGAAACATTTTTCAACAAATGAACAACAAAGTACGTTATCGCTCGCTTGCATAATAGCCGTGAGAAAAATGAAGATCTGCGTGTACGCAGGAAAACATTCGAAGGAGTCCTCGATATTTTAGTAAAAAAAAAAGAAGAAAGAAGATGAGGGTGCGTTGATGGAAACGCCGGATGTTTTCGTTTCTTTTTAGCCTTCCAGATTAACAGAGAAAAGATAGCGTTAAGTTATGGATATTTACAAGAACTTCTTCGAGCGTCGTTCGTCAATCTTTATTCATGACGAACAATCGATCCGCTACGCGTACACTTTGTAACTAATGGATTACATGTTTTAGCAAGAATTTACGTCTTTAACGTAAAACTGTAATTTATACTCCATTGTTTAGGTAAACTGTTAACTAAGCAAACGATTTCTTAGAAACCAACGACTCGCATAACCGATCATCACTATCGTTCCTTAAGTTTCCGATCGACTATGAAGCTGAAACCGAGTATAGCTTAACGAAACCGAATATATATACTGTATTTACGTATACGTATGTATTTATCTTGTATGTGCTTTGTAACCTATTATTTACAGGATAGATATATTTTCTTTATCAGTTACAAAGTAATATATATATATTATTTTTGAAAGCATTCTTTCATTTTACAATTACTTTATACAGTTTACTATATTTGTACTTCTATGTAGATAAGTTTTGTTGATAATTCTGTAATTAGAATTCTAATTTATGTTCTAACATCACAAATACCAGCAGTGAATTTATATATAATTGAATCCAATGGCAACACCTGCTCCGGATCCAAGATATCTTCTTCGTGGCGATATGGGTTGTATTCATTGTGTACTTTTCCAAATAACTCCTAACATAGAACACCTTTATGCGGGTACCACCAAAGGCAATATACACATTTGGGATTTAAATGTAAATAAAGTATCTTAACGCTTTCCATATTCCATATTTATAATTATACAATTGAAAAATAAAGTTTCTTCTATATACTATAAAATTTAATAAAACAATTACTTTTTATTAAAGACAAACAGAGAATTAGATCGAATTGCCTCGGGACAAGATTCTTGTTTAAGCTTGCTAAGCTTAAATATCGACCACTTACTAGCACAACATAAGTGTGGTTTAATAAATATGTATAAGAAAACAGAATCTCAATGGATTGTACATAAATCAGTTAATATAGACTTCTATCACTACTGCAGGTATTAAAGATCATACTTTGTGAAAAATTATTATACAGTAGATTTGATATATTTTACTTATTATAAAAGATACGAGTTTTGGTGAATTTAATATAATTTGAGACATTTGTAACAGGATTCAGAGATTATCTGAAAGTGAAGTAATTGTACCACTTAAAGAATCCACTATAGGAATATTATCCGCCAATACTTTTAATGTAGAATTGAAATTAAGTACTTCTAATTTGAAAAACCTAGGAGAAGTAATGGTAATCAAACCGTTGCAAAATGAAAGACTAGTTTTAGTTGGTTACGAAGGGGGAAAGTTAATTCTATGGGACGTTCGACAAAGTAAGATATTGAATTCTCTAACGGTTGAGTCAAATCCAATGGCATTAGAGTTTGATCCTACTTTGAGGAAAGGAGCCATTGCTGGGCCGTCTGATAATATACAGGTAAAAATTAAGGAACGAACATAGGAAGTCTTAATTAAAAAAGTAAAGTTGGCTACAATTTTATTACTGTAATTGATAACAAACATGTTTCATTTTTAGATCTTTACTTTATCAGTCGATCATTTACTATGCGATAAAAGTAAAATAACTCTGACAAATCCTGGAACTTCTGTAATTACGATAAGGCCCGATGGTAGAGTTGTAGCAATTGGAGGGTGGGATAGTCGAGTTAGAATATTTTCTTGGAAAAGCTTGAAACCATTAGCTGTTTTAGATCAACATAAAGAAGCTGTACAAGATATTAATTATTCTACGAGACAAATAAGTGCGTATGATAATAAAAATATAATGGCTACAGCTGCAAAAGACGGATATATAGCATTATGGGATATTTATAATTAAATAATATTATAGAAATAAATAAAAGACAAATAAGCAGTATGTTTAATATTTGTGTATTAGACAATTTAATTCGATTAAAAATCAGTAACAATTTTTTAAATATTGTTACATAAAAAGTAAAGAGAAATACTATGATTTGAACTGACTAAGCAGTATTTAAATTGTCTACACAGGTTAATGTCTCGATTGGATTTGTTTTTGCGCTTAACACAAGTTTATCTGAAACTTTCCACCTTATTAAAATTTGTGTATCAAGTAGAGCCAAGATAATCATTTATTCAAAAATAGAAGTACCATTGATTAAATGATAGAGAATAGTTAGAAACATTTTGGTTACGTACGAAGTCCAAGCAAAATTCAAACATAGAACATATTATAAATTCCAATAAACTTAGTAATATTATACTGTATGTACGTACTTTAATATATAACATTAAATGAATATTAAGTTAGGAAATATTAATAATTAACAATTTATTTATGTTTCCACATCGTACATCGTTGATTTCATTTCGTTCGAGATATTACGTATACATTTATCTGTGCAGAAGATGTCTGCTATTGTTATAAAAACAAAAATAATGAATGGAAGTTTGTTTTGTTTCAAACGAAATGGATTGTTGAAAATCTTGAGGCACTCGAGTGCGACTACGAAACAAACACCGGCTACATATTGTTCTGAATTAGTTAGGTATAATATAATCAGTGTAATTAACAAACACAGCTACTGTTTTCATTGCTTTATTTTTAACGTTGTTATTATATTACATACTACTTCGTTTGTAGATAAATTTTAATTTTCTTCCTTTTAACATTTGTTGAAGTTAAAATTTGTTAATATATGTTTCAGAAAGCATGATTATGAAAATTTTCTCTGCACGTTGTTGTTATCACGTGAATTCAGAGCAGCTGCATTTGCAATTCGTGCGTTTAACATAGAAGTGGCACAAGTAAAGGATCAAGTAAGTGATTACAGAATTGGAGAGATGAGATTAAAGTTTTGGACCCATTCATTAAATGATACGTATAATGGAAATCCTCCAAGAAGTCCCGTTATGTTAGAATTACATAGGGTATGTTTTTTTTTGTTTCATACTTTTTAATTTTAATACTTCTTTGATAGTTCTATATTAATAAAAATTTGTATTATTTTTAAGAAGATTCTTTACAGATTTTGCAGAAGTATCCTATTTCTAAACATTATTTCAAGCGTTTGATTGATATACGACTTGAGAAACTTCACGATGATTCATTTAATGACATGACTTCGATAGAAAAATATGCAGAATATAGTAATTCCTCTGTTTATTACCTTCTATTGCAAGCGCATGGTGTAAATAATATAAATGCAGATCATGCTGCAAGTCATATGGGCAAAGCACAGGGCATTGTTAATTTAATCCGATCAGTTCCTCATAATAGTAGGAGAAGAGTGAATATGTTACCGCAAGACATTTTAATGAAGCATAGCGTTTCTACAGAGGCTATATTACAGGGTCAATCGAGTAAAAATCTGCAAAATGTGATATATGATGTAGCTTCTTATGGAAAGTTACATTTAGATGCTGTAAGTATATGTTAAGAAAAACTATAACAAAAGAAAATAAATTGGATAAACAATTTTCTGTATAGTAATACTACATTACTTTGATTGTTAAACTGTAGAAATTTTCAATATAAGTAAGTAACTGTGGCTATTCACAATGAGGAATATACATTGTACATATTTGATGCTTCATATTTGCATTAAGAAATTACATCTATTACTAAGAAACACTCTGTTAGAAAGTTGAATAATGTATTTAATGTGTAATTTAATTACATGAGATTCTATTGTACATAGATTAAAAAATGAAGAGATTAATGTACAAAATTTGCTATTTTCAGACAATTACTCTTAAAAATAAAGTGGAGAAGAAAGCGAAGTTAATCTTTTTGCCAGTCGTCTGTTTACAAAAATACTTAGATGATTTAAGGAGAGCAGACTTCAATGTTTTTGATGTAAAATTACAAAGAAAAAATAATTTACTTCCTTTATATCTATACTGGAAAAGTTGGACATATTAAATTTAGTTAGCAAGTGTTTGTTACACAAATTTATTTTCATTTAGTATTAACTTTAAGTTAAAACTTCTGTATGTATTATATTAAAGATAATAATGTGTGCCAGAATTAATGTAAGTATTATTTTAGATCTTAAAAACTCTTTTACTTTTTCATGGTATCTGTTTTCATTAATTATTGAAGTTATACAATAATTATAATTTGAAATCCTATTGAGATATAGAAGTCTTTCTATATATAATCTTATTGTAACAAGCTCGGTGGATAAAAATAATTTAAATAATTTATGCCTTAATTTTAGCATGTTTCATTTAAATAATATTGTATAATCTATTTATATGAAGCAGCATTTTTTACTAAGATTTTATCTAAATTAGTTTTCTATACATTATGAAAATAATTTGTATAATTTTCACAGTCCATTTCTGTATTATTCGAAGATAGATCTCCAGTACTACAAGGGATCGTAGGTATATTTGAACCTTGAACAGTGAATCCATGATAATCCTCCTGTTCTGTTTCTGAGGTACAAGGTAAATTTAAATGTGTAGGTACTAATAATTCGTTTCCAGATCTTTCCTGTTGTGTATCGAAATCACTTTGCGTATCCAAACTAATAAGACTAGTTTCATCTTCAGCTTTGCTAATATCAAAACTGTCGTCGCCAATGAATGATGGAAAGTCAAAGGTAGGAGATGGTGTTATGCAATCTTCTATTAAAGACGTTCTCACATCATTTTGTGGTATAGAACTATTAACTGTGGTAGAACAAACCTGAAATGTGTTGTTATAAGTGATTGATTATCCAGTAAATATGCAGATTGAATTGAACAATGAATGCAAAAAGAATTACTTACTTGTGGAATAATTGGGGGTGGTAATTGGTAACTTTCAACATCTTCGCTATCTAAATTAGTCGGCAATCTTTGACTGTGGGTAATTAATAATGGAGTTCTATCTAGAACTGCATTTATCTCAGTCTTCATATCTTCCTGAAATTGTAATATTGTTTCTTTCAAATTTAATGCTTCATTCATAATTTCCATAGTTTTTGCTTTCATTTCGTCAAGCAACGTTATATCTTCGCACATCAAGTGCAAACTCTATAAAAATATAAAAATAAATTCATAGAATAAACATTCAATTATTAAGTTGACATTACTAATGTGAATAACTAATTATGTACTTCACATATCATCAAAGCAGATTCCCATGTATTAGCAGGTACACGCTCCCCAGACATATATGCATTAAAATCTTTTTCATCCATATTCAATGATTCTGCTGTTAGATTTTCAATAAAAGAAACAGCACAACACTAAAACATTCTTTCTATAAGTTTTTTAGATTTAAAACAGTATTAAAAAGGTAGTAATAACAACAATATTCTTCTTACCAAATTTGTGAAGTAATATCCACCTTCTCCTGTCATCAATCTACTTGCATTACAGAACCTAGTAATAAAGTTAATGTTACTTTTGAGACGGGCTGGATTAGCTTTTAGAACAATGAAAATTAAAGCTGGAAGGAATTCGTCTGCAGATGCAGGTCCACCGACGGATTGTTGTAACATTAAAAATATATTGCGGCAACAACAAATAACGCAAGAAAGTTTTTCTTGTGGAGCTTTAGCAGAATCCATATTTAATAAATCTATAACAAATCAAAAAGCTATTTTTAAATAACTGGTGGACAAATGTTGTTGTGTTAATTAAATTGTCTAAGAACAAACCTGTTATAGAATTATAAACGAGTTCTCTAACTTCAGAACTAGTCTCGTGTATACGACATTCCAAATTTTTTCCACTAACCCAATTCAATTGCCGGATTCTGTAACAATATTTTATTCGATTAACGAATGAGACATTAACTTTGATTCATAAATAAAACATACCTTTTCTGTATAGCTAAGTCCTTTTCTTCATCGTTTGTGAAAGGTGGACAAAAGAGAATTCTATAAAGTAAAGTCATTGCATATCTTTCTACGTAATCCAACAATTTTTCTTTAACTTCCGATGTTATATCTAAAATAATTATGATATATTTAATGATATCATCTATCTATGCTCGAATTACATCGATCAACAACTTCTACCAACCATTGTTATTTCAATTTAAAAAGGTCTTTCAAAATACCTGCATACTTGACACTATTCTCTAAACGTTTAGCAAACACTTGATAAAAATTTTGTGTAATCTCTGAAAGTTCTTCTATCCTCTTCACATCTTTATTCTGAAGTATTTCAATCATAAATGAGTGCATACATTTTCTAACGTCTCTGTCGATGGGTGTTTTCGCAATCATAGCCATTAAATCTCGATTCTCCGCTTTTACCTTTTCAAGATCAGGATTGTCTTTTGTTAACTCGTAGAGTAACTCCTGGTATCCTTGAACTTCGATTGAATTAAAATGTTTAGAATAACAGTGCGATTAATTTAGCAAAATTTCATATAAAATTAATGTACCTTTCGCAGCTGGCTTACGAAAAGATATATTCAATAATTTATACTTTTTTTCCTGTTGTACCTTTTTCTCTTCGTATCTCTGGTGCGTACTAATTGCATTTTTATTAGAAGACGCGCTGAAAACATTGACAATATCAATCACAATGTTACTAAAATGTAATTATTGTTACAAAACATCATTTTATTAGAACCACTTCACATCTATATAAGGAAGATGCTCTGAGTTCAAAATATAACAAGTAGAGTGCAATGTAAATTTCGCAAGATCAACGTACAACTCGTATCCCTGTCCGTAAGCATTGCATTCTGTTTGCGACCTCTGCTTCTGCAAATATTCTCGATGACATTTGCTGCAATAACCTTCCCATTCGGCGTTCCCATAAAATCCGCAACCATTTTTGCACTTAAGATCAGCCTCGTCAATCCTTAACGAAGGTGTCTTTATCGAGTACATCTTGTCAGCTTTTTTTATTTACGTATACCTTTACAATTATATTTTCATTCTACAACTTATACTCTATTTATACAATTTACTTCGCTGCCTTTACACGCTCCCTTATCTGTTAAGTCGGTTAAGCGAAAAATTCTAAGGAAATAATAAATACAGGAACGCATGCGTGAACTTTTCTTACTGAACGAAAACGTTATTAAAATTGCATCTTAAAACGATTTAGTAAAAATGGATCGTACAGTACAATTTACTTTGATGCGTCTAATACGTAACAGGTATACATACATTTTATTCTGTACAATATAATATATCCTAATAAATGTATCATAGTTCTAATCTTTATTTAACATTTTGAATTATAGAAAAGTCTATTCTAGATATTTTATTTAGATTATTAAATTTATAATTGACAACGATGTGCAGCTTGTAAATACGATGCTATCTTCAATTATTCCCAACGTTCATTCGTGCGAAATTGTTGGGAAAAGTTTGTCAAAATGGAATTGAATAACATTGAGGGCACGTATGGAGCATGTTTAAAACGAAGTATGCTTATACTGAGAAACAATGAAGTTTTTATTCGTTTTTAACGCGTGATAATTAATTGTTACTGAAAAAGATTCGGTAATGCCGCAGAAAATCGTCATTGAGTAGTTCTAAATTTTGCCGCGGTTCGAATCGAGGTTAGAAACCAAAATATCTTTGTATTTGAAAATGAAGCGTGGCTTGTAAATTTGTTTTCTTACTTAAGAATTAATAAAATTGAATGTTTCTTAGAATCAGTTAACGTATCGAGATATATAGAGTATAAAGATGCATTTTATGAGGATGTTAATCTGTAGAAAGGTTTGTTATTCTTTCTCTCTACTTGGAATGAAAATATTTTAACATAACCTAATAGTACAGTTTCATTTGGTAATTCAGTTTCTCTACGTAACAAATATCTCTTCTTTTGATTGTTAATCATTTTTGTTATTTTATACATTAGAAATAGTAAAGGTATCGTTAATTTTTATTTTCCATTGTGCATTACATCTCCTTAATTTTTGAATCAGTTAAAATAATGTTTATATCTCATATAAATTAATTTTTATCATTTTTAATTATACCTGATGAATTAATTTTATTGTAGGTACCAACGTCTGTTACATTACAATATATCACGGAATGTAAATTAGGCAATACCAGTATCGTACATTTCTTATCGAGTACTCAGTGTCGTCAATTTCGTAAAACTACACATGTGAGAGATACATCCAAATATTGGCTTCAACCAAGAAGGAAGACCGGATTATTTGAGAAATGGTCGACTAAGTTTGATTTGTTTAAAAAGAGATATGTGAGTACAGTTACGCGTTATGATATTAGAACGTGAAAAATCTATTCGTTTGAATAGTTACATAAACCAGTTACCAACAAGTTTTCATATTTTAGCAATTAATGGCATTAGGTTGTCAATTGTATGATGATATACCTGATCATCTTAATTATACAGTATTTTTTAAAGGTATATTGTTGTAATTAGTTTTGTTTATACAATTTCATGGAATTTTATCTTTCTATTTTCCTTACTAATTTGATCTTTCTGTTTTATTAGATCTGAATATGCCAGATACATTTTACTCTTGGTTTTTAATCACAGAATTACATGTTTGGATGTTGATGTTACGCTTTACGGCTGAAGGAGAAAAAGGTAAAGAAGTTGTAAGAAATATTGTCGAAGCTATGTGGCACGATGTTATTGTGAGGTCAGAGCAGCTTGGTGTAAGTAGTTAATAAATTATTTATATTCTAACATTTAGTGTTAACTCGTGAATATTTGTTAGTTTTTCTTTTTCATTCTCTATAATTTTTTCTTGTTAGCCAACTATAGCAAAATACAGAAAAAAACAAATAATGCAATTGTCACATGAATTTAATGCTGCTATAATTGATTATGATGAAGGGATTATGTCAGATGATAAAATATTAGCTGGTGCACTATGGAGAAGATTTTTCTGTATGGAGTGTAACAATCCAGAGCACGTGGAGAGAATTTTAATTTATGTTAGAAAACAGGTAATAAAAATATATTGTTTATTATTGTTAGATATTCTATAATAACTTGATTATATGTACTTTGTTTTTAGACTAGTTTCTTTGATAAGATTCCATCAGAGAAGCTTTTTCATAGATCGATAGTCCAATGGATAGATTTGCCCAAAATTCAGTGAAGCTCATTAATATTATAAATTTGTAAATGTTAATTAGGTAAAATTCGTATGATAAATATACAAAGTTTATAAAAATCAAAACTGAATTTTCTTTACTTCAGTTGTGCATGATGCATTAAGTATAAATTCTTATAACAATTAAAAATTTTTTAATTATTATCACATAGTTTAGTATTTGATTTTACAACTATGCGACATAAATATTCTTTCTTACAATTCAAATCACAGGCTGCTTGTAATGAAGGTTCCGCTTCCTTATAAAAGTTCCTGTAATAAAAATGAACAAATTCAATTAAAATGAGCTAGAAGGTATTATAATTTAATAATTGTCTTTGCTTTAATAATTGTTACTTCTGCCTTACTTGTAATACTTGTCTAATAATGTTCCATTTTTCACTGCCATAGAAAGCCAAGTACTTAAAGATTTAGGAGATAAATCTGAAAGGCCATATTCTGCTTTGAAAGAATATGATTCGTACCAGGTTGGTCTTGTATGGACGTCCTTATTGGCAGAACTAAGATCGTACATCCAATTCTGATAATCGGTTACCGCCTATTAGAAGAAGTTTAAGTATAGTTTTACTGTCGTCAGCACAGATATAGTTAAGGAAATATAACTTACGTAATTGCTAGAATTTATTGTATAAATCTTATAATTTGGGTTCAATCTTGTGTAAGTAGTTATGCTGCCGCCGTTCCAGGCAACATTTTGACCCTCATCAGCAGAATTATAAAATATTGCTAGTTCGTCGTTATGAGTATGTCCATTAAATTCAGCTTTAATTAAATGGGAGAATCTGTTAATTATTCTTAAGTATTCTCGTTTCCATGTGTTTAAACAGCTATTACTATTAGCAGGTATATGGGACAAAATATGGACAAATTCATTATTTCTCTCTGCTTCAAGAAGAACATTTACAAGCCATTGTAGTTGATTGTCAGGATCTTTTGGTTGGTACCAAAGCCACCTAATAAGAAAAAAAATATGTAAATGAAAAATTATATATGAAAAACAGAATATAAAATAGAATATAATTGAACATTTCTTTATAATACTAACATTTTTTTGTAATTTCAGTTGTATGATATAAAAATTATATTTATTTTACGTACCAATTGTAAGAGTAGCATACATTACTATTTAAGACTATAATTCTAAATCCTTTTCTAGGTGTAACGGTATAATATCCTCCTTGAAGTATAGTAGAACGTGTAGATTCTGGTAGCCATCCATAACTAATCCACAAATCTGCCACTAAGTTGTAAAGCCAATTTGTAGTTAAGTAGTCTTGTGTTATATCTTTTGGTGCAAATCTGTATGCATAATTCAAAGAAAATCATTAATTAATATTAAGTTAGTATTATATTTGTAATTTATATAGTACTTGTTTTATATAGAGAGTTTTCGTATCAAAATACTTTGAGCGAAATCAGGTGATCATCGATATAAAATATTTTATGAACGTACTTTTAAACATTAGTTTTGAAACAGAAATAATTATGGTATCGAAGTATAAAAGGTAAGGCTAGGCATTAATTTTTAATTATAAAGAAGAACGATTATCAGTGATGAATCAATGCTCGTCGCTGTTGCTCATGTCCATAACAAATGATTTGCGATAAAAATTTCAATCATTGAGATTAAATCTTTCAGATTACTTATAAATATTTCAGATATGCATGCATGTGGACGTATATATGATAGCAAAGATGATCAAGTGATTAATACCCAATAAGCACACCTGCAAAGAGAAATTGTCTTCTCTTCCGCTGATTACGCAAAAGAATTGTTAATCGTCGATAACCATGTAGATAAAGTGTTTTGAAAGCATGTAAAAAATGTGATGAAAGTAATGATAAACAGATTGCCCAACAGATATACGTCTAAAAAGAACGACTAACGTGCAAAGTTCGTTCCTCCTTAAAACGTATCTCTTATGATAAAAAAATTACAATAAAATGTTATTAGATTCCTCGGACGTTATATATCGACCAAAATATTTTGTTAGATTTTATATACTATGGAATTACGATTTAAAGTGTTCGTAGTTATATTAAGTAAATATTACTTATATACTATATATATGCAAATGAGATTTTTATATATAGAAAATTTAAATATCTCACTGATTCAATGGATTTGGTTCATGATTTCCAAGCACTGGATATATCGTGATGTTGGCAAAAGTATCATGAACTTTATCATAAAGTTTTACAAGACTTCGTATATTCCCTTCCTTTGAAGTCTCCCATACACCATGATCTATTACATCTCCAGTAAAATATATAAAATCGATATCCTAGAAACGAAATCAAAAATGTTATTTCACGTTACATATTAATATCGCCAACAGTTAACAATATTATCGATCATAGTACAGGTAACATTAACATGAAAGTATATAAGAAGAGAAAATCTCATTTGCGAGAGATTGCGAAAGATTTAACGATAGACTTTATACCAACTGGCTTATATTATGTATTAATACCTGATGAGTATCTTTTATGTGTTTAAAAGCATCAATGATCGCATGCCAAGGAGTATCACAAGATTTATAATCCCCCCAATAGCCAGCTAACGAAGTAACATCAGTTTTGTTTTGCCCTACTCGGCAGCAAACCGGCTCGCCGCAATTCGAGTTACCATCCGGCTCGTACAGGGGGTCGTAATGAAGATCTGACAATTGCACGACCTTCATTTCTTCCCTCGCTTCTTTCTCGACAATCGTTGGAATCGAATTGTTCTCAATATCGATACTCCATTCGAAATCAGGATTATTCAGCGGGCAGAACTTCGATTCCAAGACGACACCGCACATCGTAGCAGCGTCCAAGTTCGGTCTGGAATCGACTATGTACAAAATGATAGGCTACAAAAGTAGAAAGACAAAGTGTAATAACTTGGTACATCGTCAATTGTATAAAACATTTGGACAGGCTCCTGTAAATTGACGCGTTACCAAGTTCAGCTCGATAACTCCACTGCAGACCCTTTTCGTTTGAATATTTAAAATCGTGCACAGCTTGATCAGTTTGCTCTTTATACTTTCTTCGGATGCGCCGTTGCGTCGTAAGTTGATGTACGTTTGCAAAGTTGCGCGGCATATTGTACATATCGCAGCGCTATATTCCGCTTCAAAGGATTTCCAATCGGAGTTCTGAAGCTCCGTAGGAATACTCAAAGTCTCGATCATCTCCAGAAACAGTTCCGTCTCGTAATCCGATTTCGTCCATAATTCGATTTCATTTGAAAGCAAAGACACATCTATATCTGTTAACAAGCGAAATCGTTAATACTCGTTTTATGGCTTGGAATAATAATCGATTGAACAACGTGAAAACAATTTAATCTGTTAAAGAATGTTCAAACGGAAAGTAGAGCTTTATCAATAATCGATCAAAGAGAATTCCTTGCGATCGTTGCTTGTAATCGCTGCATCTTTAATTCTATTTAAGTCCCAAGTGCTATACGAATTCTATGTTTCATTAATCGAAACATTTACCTTTATTATCATTCACGAACGCTGTATAATGTATGAAAAAATCATCTAAACGGTTAAAATTAACTGGGACATTATAAATTGATCAGTTTGTATTACCTTTTACATTTCTAATGAGACCATTAACACTTAGAAGTAGTGCACTGAAAATCAATTCCTTGAACCACATTTTCGTCATTTCTCAGGTACATTCTACGCGATACTGCGATTGATCTTACTTATTACCGATTGTTCTCATTTTTCTTTATCTTGTCTGATCTTTTTACTGATAAATGTCGCAATACCATCTTCGAATGATCGCTTCTTAAAGATTATAGGATCTATTTGTGATATCGACGAACGAGAGATCTAAATTATTATCATTATATGTGTTACATGACATTTATTGTTGAGCAATAATACCTGTTCATTTAAATTTTTGTTATTTCTGTACTTTCATTACGTTATGAATAAATTTTACGTGCAATATTTTGTATTATGTTTCAAATTTTACTTTCAAAGTAGATATTAGTACCTTTTTTCAGATATTTAGTTAATACACGTGGCGCCATCTCTGTGAAAAGTGCTGAAACTGGTCGCACAATAAAGTAGACTACTTTGGACTACTAGCGCCATCTCTGTGAAAAGTGCTCAAACTGGTCGCACATCGTTACCGACAGCGAAGTGAACTACAGCGTGAGTGGCGCCATCTCTGTGGAAAACACTGAAACTACTCGTCGAATAGTTCCACAGCTTCGCCGCGAGATGGCGCCACCAAGCGGTCGGCGCGAGTGGCGCCATCTCTGTGAAGAGCGCTGAAATTACTTGCCGAATAGTTCCCTAGTTCTTCCGCGAGATGGCGCCACTTGCGCCAACCGCCTTGTGGCGCTATCTCGCAGCGAAACGGTGGAACTATTCTGCGAGTAGTTTCAGTGTTTTCCACAGAGATGGCGCCACTCGCGCTGTAGTTCACTTCGCTGTCGGTAAGGATGTGCGACCAGTTTGAGCACTTTTCACAGAGATGGCGCCACAGGCAGGAAATAAAAGTTGTTCAGGAATAAAATTTATATAATTGAAAATATAAATTAGCAGCGTAATTAAACTTTGGAAATAACCGGTTTTTAATGTATAGTACATAATTTTTACACCATGTTTAATGTACATTTAATGACAAACACTATTCCGTAATAAAATTGTAGACGATTAACATACCTACGCACGCACGAACAGGTCTATATCACAGAAACATTTATTAATGATAAACTGAACTTCTTCTGATGCTTTTGTATTTTCTCGCACGTGGAGGATTAGAATTGTTATTCTTATTTTCGATCTGAAATATGATTATACACTGGGTCGTAAATATTGCATAGAAGAATTAAAGAAATAAGAATATGAATAGATAAATCCCTACTCTCGTGGAAGTTGATATCTTGGGTTGGACGTGAGGTTGTATGATCGTATCATTTTCAACGTATGAACTTAATATGTCCTGCGAATTGATGTATTCTGATGTAAAATCATTATTTAAGGTAGAGGTAGCAAATACTGTACTATCAAATGGAGGAACTCACGGATGTATCATCTGATACCATAGTTGAATTAGCAATGGGTGTCGGTGTGCCTTCATCAGCTATGGACATATTATCCTACAAATAATTATTGTATAAGAGATGAAAGCGTACGATACATGTTCGCGTAGTTAGAAATAAGAACGTATTATGCAAGAAAATATGTTTTACTTTGCAATAAGCTGTACTTACTTCTGCCGCCGCTTCGATGAGTTTCCTACTTTTCCTAAATCTTTGAAGAAGTCGATCATGCGGTGAAGTTACGGCAAATTGACGAGGATATGAAAATTCTTTTCGAACAGGGGTTGATCCTACAAAATTTTGTGATATACATTACGTAATTCGATGTATTCTCTTTCCATTAATATTTAAATTTAATTAAAATACCTGTTGGTATGTCATACTGTAAATCTTCATTAAAAAATTTGTTAATTTCAGCTTCCGCTGTTCGTAATTGTTTAATCGCATTGTTACTCCACGCACACGATTCTACCACTTGATTATCTAATACTGCAGAGATTTCTTGGAGAGTATCAGAAATTTTAATTTTTATATCTGCTATGAATTCCTCCTGATCTTTATTTGCACCTAGCATTACCTTACGTGCTAAATTCTACAAAAACATGATTTCAGACGTTAAAGTAAATTGTTAGTATAACAGTTTAACATATTCTTTAAATTTACAGTAATCAGCGACAAAGCTTTGTTATTATCCGTGTCTACCTGTGGTTGGAATTCCTTAATGTTACGTTCGACAGTATTTTTATATTGCTCGAATGCGTTATGACTTTTATTTATATTCGATTGCAACGTACTCATTATATGTTTTCCTTCTTCCGTAATTTTGTTAGCAACTTCTTTGTTCTATTAATAACATAAATATACATTTTATAAATCAATATTACAATTTTCCTTTAATAGACAAGAGAAAGAAGGAAATTCACTTCATTGCATTCCAAATTATACGCAGATCATATATTAAAACTACCTGATTTGTTCTAACAATGACATCGTTTTCAGTTTGTTTTATACTCCTTTGCAGCTCTTCTTGCAAATCGTTTATTTTCACACTTACGTTACAATTATTTACTGTTTGATCATTAATTGTGTTACAAATTTTATTAAGGGAGTCACATTTGTTAATTACAGTGCAATGATGATCTTCCAAACTTTTACTTAAATCGTTATACTGAGAGAATGCGTCTGCCATTATCTATAAGAGAATGGTTTAATAATTCTAAGATTTAAATATACAGTGGAGTAACAAAAATAGTATTCTTCATACCTTTGTTAATAAACGTTGTTTCTCACTAAGTACTTGCTTTTCGCAAACTGTTTCGACATCTTTCATAATGACCTCGATATTTTTAGTCACATGATTATAAGTTTCGAATTGATAACTGCAAGCAGAATCTATTATTTTATCTATGAGGGTTGATGTTTGTTTTAAATTTTGAGATACATCATTTCTTATAGTTTGCAGGATTTTAGCAAATTGATTATCAATTATATCATTAATATGTTGAGACAATGTCTGAGATATAGCATTTACGTATTCCTGGTCACATTCCATTGCATCTACTGTGTTTCTCATTTCATTTTGTATCCAACTTTGATAATTTACCTGAGAGAATGTTTTTCAAAACGATTCACGATTTTGACAACTATTTAAAAATAAAAATATCAATTCCATAAGATTTAACAAATACGTACTGTTTCGTTTATATAATTTGTTAAATTATTATTAGTATCAGATAAATATTGAGCAGAAAGACTTGACGAAATTTGTTGCAGAGCTGTGTCGATATTTTTACAGCCAACAGAGGTAGCGATAACTAACGAGAACAACAAAAATAAAGAATCAATAAAGGAAGTATGTACAAGAATTTTATATTGAATATAAAAGTTTTTGTTACCAAGCTCATTTTTTATAGATGTGCAAAATTGCTTCAACCTTTCGCCACATGTTGAAACATCGTTTTCAACACTTTGCAAATATTCGGAAACATTACTTTTAAATTCCTCACCAAGATTTTCAAGTATCCGTTCTATTTCACTTGAAAAAAATTATATTGTTACTTTATTGTATTTAGAAAACAAAAAGTAAAACATTATTTATAAAAGAATAAGAATAATATGCAGATGTAAAGAATTGTAAATATAAATACGTTTTGTGGGCAATTTTATCATGTAATTTATACGAATCTTCAATTGCAGTATCTGCAATACTTAATAAAGCAGTAGCTTGAGATAATAAAGACTGTTCTGTATTTTTATACTGCTCTACCAAATATTTTTGCTTGTTTAGTTCTTGTACGGTCTGCTGTAATTTATTATTTGTTGATAGAAGTGCACTTTCAACACTGTTTAATTTAATCTTGATTTCATATAATTCTTTCTCTCGAGCAATACTTTTCATCTTAATATCATTAAAAATTTTCTAGAAAGATAAACAGTTGTACAAAACATATTGGAAGCAAAGTAATAAGCAGTTGAGACAAGTGTATGTACCTCTTTGTTCTGCATAATTGTTTCAAGTGCTTTTATATGATTATTTTTCTCCTCTATTTCTTTTACCTGTTGAGAAATTAATTCTTGAATTTCTTTGTAATTCTCATCTGCGAGATAAACACCGATTTTATGACGTGTGGCTAATAAATCTCTTTGTAATCTTTCAATTTCTTCCAAATATTGTTTACGAAATTCTTTTTTGGAAAGTTTCTGATTTATTTCTGGACGATTAGTAATATTTCTTGCGCGATGTGCATAATCTAACGTTGACAATGTTTCTCCGATGTTAATACTAGCAGGGGATATGGTGGCAATAATAGATGTTTTCGCGCGGCCACCTAATGACTCCTGAAGCAATCTTGTAAGTTTGGATTCTCTAAAAGTATAATAAATGATATTACTTTTCTCTTAACAAGTGGACAAAATATTTATTTTTCTTACCGATAGGGTATGTGAGGTGCTTTTTCAACAAGAGCTGTTATAACTCTGCTGAGGGTTAATAAAGACTGATTGATACTACCAGCTTCTTTTACTCTCCTGTCAGCAGCACCAGATCTTCCAACATTTTCACTACCTGCTAAATCTACTAAGTTTAGTTTTCCTGTTTTTAAAACATCATCTCCACCCACAGTAGTCTCTTTCATATGGACAGTGATTGAAAATACTGTATGAGATCGGCTATAATCATTTTTCCCAATTTACATATTGGTATCAACACGACATAAATGATATACAAGATTTGTGCATTATTTAAGATAATTTGTGTGTAAAAAGTATAATCAGAGATACTTTGACAGTAACGCATTTTATATGGTAAACGATAATCATGTCACCAAATATTTTGTATGAAATGAAGATTAACTTTAAGAATAAAAAATATATATAATCACCTAGATTGTGCATTAATTAGTGTTGTAGCAATTTGTCTTCTTTGCAATCCTCTTTGAAGAACTTTATAAACTTCACTTATATTATGTATTATTACTTCTTCCAATCCTTGTATAATTATTGCACCTTTCCTCGATGTGTCTTCGTATAATCTATTTAATAAATATTTATATTAAGTATGGAAATTTCTTAAAATCTAAATATAATGATTAAATAATTAATTTTGTGTACTTTATTTTCAATCCATCATCATTAACTGACAGAAGATCAAATAATTCTTCGTTATAAATTTCAAGAAAACTAACTCTGACTGTATATTCTTGCACTTCTGATAGTTGCAACTTATCAAATAAATGACTCAAAGAACGAGGTATTATACCAGCAGAAGAATCCTATATTATACAGTCACATATGAATCTTGGCAATATCCACACATTCATATTTTATACAATATAACAGAAAAATTAAAGATATAATATTTAACAGGATCATTACGAGGAAGGGAAACACTTACGCTTTGCCAATATAAATTTGAACCAGTATTAATTCCTTCCATCGTAAATGTCTTTCCTGTACCGGTCTGCCCATATGCGAGTATTGTACAATTATATCCAGACAAAATTTGCTCCATTAATGAACCAACAACAGTATTATATATATCAACCTAATGATAAAAGATTATATAACAATTTTTTAAAACTTAAATATACATTAATTGGAAACAAAAAATGTACCTGTCTCGAAGATGGTCCAAATACATTATCAAATTTAAATTTCTTTGATAATCTATCATTGAGGCATTCACGTACCGTCACTTCCTTACTATTGTTAATTTCTATTATATTTTTAGATTTATTGCGTACTTCTGCATCACTTATGGGTCTAATACAAATAATATTAAGTAACAAGATAAATAATAACTTAATTTTAGTGCATTCTATACAAATAATGTCGTGATAGGCAACAAATATTTCATTTCTCTAATTAATAGTAAACAAAAAAGCATTAAACAAAAATATTACTTATTTTAAAAAAAGTTAGAACAAAATGTAAGAAAACTTTTTAACTTTTTATACATTTACTTACCTAACACGAACAAATACCTTTACGTGTTGATACTTCTCCTTTCTACTGATCCGTGTATCGGTCATGTTCATTTTTAAGTTATACTTACTTTTGTTACTTAAAATTATTTATATAGTTACAGCAAATCGATTATTAAAATGTATACACATACGTTAGACTTCAAATTACAATCACCTACAAAGTTTTAAATATGTAATATGTGACACAGCCAGTAGGTGTGCTGCAGTATGCTATATTTACTTCATAATATATATTTCCGCGGTAAAAATTTAAAATATTAATAGCGTGTACTATTAAAATATTAATAATGTGTTAATGGTATTAATACTATTTTTAATCATTTTAAATAGAAGATTCTTATATATATAGAAAACTTATAAAGCACATAAAGTGTATTAAAATATATCTGATATATAATTTTTAATAGAGAATATGTTTTATTAAATTTATTATTATAAAACTTGAGGTATTTCAACGTCATCAATCACGAGATCATCAAGCATTTCTTCAAGAGTTATTTGCGGACAATTAGGATCAGTTAAGTCATTAGTGTCTACTGGAACTGATTTCTTATGATCCCGGAAAATGTTTATGTTTTGCCTCATCTCTGGATCTTCTTCTATATCTTCCAAAAACTCATAGTAATCGCTAAAGAAATAAATCAGAATAAAGTTAGAATACTGCTCACACTACTCTAATTCGTGGTAAACTACAATTAATGGTATTTTACATTTGAGAAGTATTAATTTTTGAACAAGAAATTAGCTTACTTGTTATCTGTAGTCATGCTGTCTTTATCTTGTAACATATGTTTCAATTTCCACATTCTCATTTTGCGGCGTGCTGTTCTATCATGTGTATAATTCTTTTTCGTTAAAATTACATCCGGTACTAAATCTTTATTCAACATCTCGAAATTTTCATCGTTGATATTACTATCGTTAATAGCATAACTAAATAGAAGAATAATGTTTTTTGTTAAATACCTCAATCACAACAAATACCTTTTTGTTAAATACCTGTCATTAGTTAAATACCTCAATCACTTACCCCAATGCAGTGTCGCCAGGTTTTAGTATATGACCAAGATGAGTACGTGTATGAATTAAATTACTATTTATACCTAAATCACAACTTTTGACCAGCCACACATCTGCTATTACATGCTAGAAATAAAATATTTTTACTCTTATAGTATAGAACGAAAAGTTGCCTCATTGATTCTAGGAATTAAATTAAGGTCATACATGCTACTTGATATTGTGTGCAACAATAAACATTCTCAAAAGTTTTAAATGATATGGCGGAAATCTCAATAAAAAAAGTTAGAATTATAAAATATTTACCTTATTTGAAATACATCCCTGTCCAGGAAAAAATTTTCTGTCCTTGAACTTTATGGGTTCAATATCCATCACAGTGTATTCTATCAACTGCTTTGGATCACAAATACTGTTAAAAGCATGTCTCCAGTATAATGTAGCATTTAATTCTGCGACTAAATTAATATTTTTCATACAATAAACTTTATAATTTACAAAATAATTTGCTATTAATAACAGATAGATGGTCATTAAAAATTTGATAAACTGCACGTACTTTGTCCAGATGATACATCTATTAAATGTATGAAATTTGTAATTTTATACACTAAGCATATGCAATTAATTCCGCCCAGTTGATGACTCAATTTTCTTGGAAGGCATACTATGCTATCCCTTGATATTGGCACTATTTCTACACTGTGGGGATAAAGAGAAATAGTGAATATATTAAGGATATTTCTACTACAATTAATGCTTATGATTTTTACCTGTATGTAAATTTATAATTGTAGATATTGCTATGAATATCATGTGATATCAGTTTTTTGGAATGATCATACCGACAAGGTATAACGCTTGAGAGAAAGTCAACCAGTTTTCGTGCCATTGCTTCATTTGCAAAAAAGAAATCTAAGCCCTCTGTAAAAATTCATAATTCAACATATAACTGGTACTGTGAAAATTAAAGTTTTATATTATATGATTAAATAGTTTAGATTCATTACCATGAATAGGTTTGATGCCTAAAGTTTGTTCGTGTGCTTTGTATTTCAAGATTAATTGCTCCAGATAGTAAAATGTTTTTTTATTTGTCGCTTTTTGTCGCACTTGTACCTATAAAAAATGAATTATAAGTAGAAAAAATAATTTCACAGTTATAAATTAAATTTATAACATAATTACAGAAATTATTGATTTACTAAAGTCTCACCAAAGCACGCCAATAATCTTTTGCTTCCGTTCTATGACAATCATCACACATTTGATGATTTACTGTGAATTCAACTATAAATATTTGTTGAAGAATCGCACCACCTATTACTTCAGCCTGCACTGTTAATTTTAACTAAAAATGCAACACAATAATCAAAAAGTAATAAAACAATGACAATAAAATATTGAATATAATATACCTTTAATCTCATAGAGTGTGGCTCTGTCCATACGAATCCAGCATCAATTAACTTCACTCGATTTAAACCTTTTAACTTTTTCAAGCACAATGTTAATAATTCTCTAGATTCTAACGCCGCATGAATCCATTCTGCAGGTGGCTGCAAATACCTACAAAAAAATTGAAAATATAATTAATCCTGAATCGAAGTACAGCTTTTTACCTGTGGTAAATAAGATACCGACAATATCTTACGTTACCTTTCACAGCCTCTACAAAAATGAATTGTGGCTTGCTTCGGAATATTTTCGGTAACATCAACCTGAGTCCGTAAACATGCCACGCACATATTCGCTGGATTCGGTTCAATGCCAATACCACAAATACAACATAATCTGTAAAACACAATCACATTAATACAAATATGTTACAATTGTTATATTAAGGTTAATATTTACTTACATCATTGATTCTTGGTGAACAGGCTCATTTAATACTTCCATCTTCTTTCTTATTTATCTCTTTACAGTGTTTTGCGACTATCCAATTAAACGAATGAAATTAGAATTACCTACAACAATTCCATACACTGCTCAATTACAACGACACGTGTACTGTGATATAAATTACCAACTTTCAGTTTCAAATATTTTGTCTACTTAAGTTGTCTAATTGATATTACTTTTAGACTATCGATACATATGTTTCCAAACTTTTTTGTTTCTTTTATAAGAATATTACGAACAGAGACGAGAAATTGTATAAATTTATAGAATCTTTAGCAACTATTCGTGTAAACTACAGTTCATGGACACCACGATCATATTAATTAGGTATAAGAGTAAGCAAATAATATTTCATTATTAAATTGTATACAATACTTGGAAAATTTAAACGTATATTATTTCTTGAGATTATTTACGTGCTATATAATTCCATAATAAATTTTGGATCACAACATTGCAGAATTTTCCTCTCCTAGTTTTACAAAGTTTGTAACGTTTGTATACTTGGTAAGAAGCTATCGTCACTCACGACATTCACTATCGTATGTGTTGGTGATACATTGGTATTTATTATTACCTACGTTATGTACACTCTGGGGTATGCGATCGAAAAATAAATATTAGTGGTAAGAGTAAATTGATTAATTGCACATTATTTTCTATTTGTTTTTTATAATTGATATATTTTTATTATTTCCATTTGCGTATACGTTATATTAAAAAATATTTATTATCATTATTGTGCGTTTAAATACACAGTTCTTAATTCCAGTGGAATATATTTAGATTCGTTAATATAAAATAACTGATAAACATTAATATTGTAGCTACATAGTGGTAAGATGTATGTAGGTTAAGTATAATTTCCAAATGTATTCTTTATACTTATGCTTACGTGTGTACATACCCTTGTACTTATTGCTTGAATTCTTTAAGTTTTAGATTTGTTAATAGTAATACAATAAAAAATGGCTCCAGTGCCTTTAGAAGGGCATCAAACCCCTGTGACCAACAATATACCACAAGAAGGTAATCGCGGTGGTTGTATCTCCCTTGGTATGCTCATTGATTTTATCATACAGCGCACTTACCATGAACTTACCGTTTTGGCTGAATTGTAAGAAGTTTACTTATAGTATATATGAATATTCATGTGAAGTTTGAATACATATGTGATATATAAAATGTGTTTATAGATTACCTCGGAAAACTGACATGGAACGCAAAATAGAAATTTATAATTTCTCAGCAAGAACCAGACAGTTATATGTACGCCTATTAGCACTAGTTAAATGGGCTAATAGTGCTTCCAAAGTTGACAAATCTGCGGTATATATTCAAAACCATTTTTTTTTTTTAAATATATTAAATGATTATGCCTACTATATCTAAAGGAAATTTTCTTGACAGCATATAATGGCCTTTTTGGACAAACAGTCGTTGCTCTTTGTTGACACAGCTGATATGCTTGCAAGGATGGCCCGCGAGACATTGGTACATGCAAGATTACCTAATTTCCATATTCCTGCCGCAGTGGAAGTCCTTACAACTGGAACATACAGTCGCCTTCCAGCGTGTATAAGAGTAATTTTAATTTACCAATATTTATTAGTGTATTAGTAAATATTTCTAGGAATTTTAAACAGTTTGTATATATATATACATATGTATATGTACTTTTAACAGGAAAGAATTGTTCCTCCAGATCCAATTACACCGGCAGAAAAAAGAAGTACACTTCAAAGACTAAATCAAGTTATCCAACATAGACTGGTAACTGGAAATTTACTTCCACAAATGAGGAACTTAAAAATTGAGACAGGAAGAGTAACATTCCTTGTTGAACAAGAATTTTCAGTATCGCTTACAGTGATGGGGGATGGTCCGACAGTACCTTGGAGATTATTAGAATTAGAGATTTTAGTTTCAGATAGAGAAACAGGAGATGGAAAAGCTTTGGTACATCCAAGCCAAACTCGTTATGTACATCAGGTATTATCATTTTTAAGGCGTTCGTGAATAGCTGAAAATTTTTAAAAATGCTCATAAATTTATTTATTTTATTTGCAAGGTGATCCAATTGAGATTGGCAGAAAGTTCGAATCCATTATCTGAAGTTTATCATATTTTGCACTACTTCTGTCAGTCACTACAATTAGAAGTACTTTATTCTCAAACATTACGATTAATGCGAGATAGATTGGATGATCATATTCATGTAGATGAATATACACCAGGAAAATGTCTTTCTGTCTCATATTGGAGAGAGTTAACTAATAAGGATCCGCGATCAGAATTAGGATATAAATTGACAGTGCAAGTAGATCAACACGATCCTGCAAGGCCTCTCGCAATAGTACACGTTCCATCCTTAGGTAGTAAAGAAAGTGAAATAGCAGACAGAGCAATTAGATCGGACCAGTTATCAATGGAATGCTTATTAGTGCACACGATATATGTGCGTACTAGAAGCAGGTTATTGGATTTGAAGCAAGAGCTTCAGACAATGTTGAAAGATGTTGAATGTACCCTAGCTGGTTCACCTGCAATTCTTTCTGTTCCAATTTTACAACCTTGCTTAAGAGCGGAACATTTGTTAGTTACTGTCGATACACATACTGGAATGTTGCAATGTCATGTACCACAGTATGAAGTCCCTTTAATTTCTGAATTAACTGCTGCTTTAAACGGTGACCATTCGCGTCTCCCGACCTTAATATCGGAACTTAGGTAATATTTTCCTATTCCTTGCATCTTTTCTATTTTTTCCTTTTCTTCAACTAAATCTTATTTTATTTTATTTAATCTATCGCAGATTTTGGATAACACAAAGACGCTGTGAAAAAACACTGCAGCATCTTCCAGCAACTTCTCACGAACGTTTACCAGTTCTTCTTCATCCTGATCATCCAATGTCAAAAATTAGTAGACATCGTATGTTCGTTCAACTACATCGTCATCCGACTGTGATTTTAATAGTTGCGTTTAAGGAAAAAGAAACTTCACCGTGTGAAATTGAGTGTTCATTCTATCTTGCTGTGGTAAAACATAGTTCTATAGAGGATGATCCCCATGATGACAGCATTGAATCAGAAATTCCAAAAATGTATCTGAAAGTTCAAAGTTTAATTGAATTTGATACTTTTGTTATAACACATGGTCCCTTTACCAGTGTTGATAGCGGTAAGTAGTTGTTTTAGTTTATTGTAACATGTATTATCTTAAACTCTTATACGGCGATATAACTGCCACTACTATTGCCACATTAATAAATAACTATATTTAATATACATTACAGAAACTCCGGAAACAAATAGTGTTAAACGAAGGAGTACGGGACCTAGTGGAAGAACTGATACCAGTACCACTTTACAGAATAGAAGATCGAAACAACCTGCATATTTTATTCCAGAATTAGCGCACGTAGTCGCACTTTGCGATGAAAGGATACCATTTGTTACATTAGCACAAGAACTAACTAGAAGAGATATAGCCCATCAAGGGCTTCAAGTAGAAGCGAATGCTACAGCATTAGTTTTGAAATTGGTTCAATTACCTGCACCTTCAGCAGCAATCAGCACCAGTTGTGCGTGGTATGCTCTTCTTAAAAGACTACTCAGCGTTTCGATCAGAGTACAGGGCAAGGGCATGGCTAAAACGTGGATGGCTGAGTTTGTATTTTATGGTAGCCCTTTATCTAGTAGCCATCCTAAAGAGCAAGGTAAGCTGTTGTTAAATAATTCTACTAGTTTAGTAGTTATATTTAACTAAGTTAGTAAGTGCCTGTAACCTATATAATTTGTATTAGGATTACGAAGACCAGTGTATTTCCAATATGAAATGGGAACAGCAGATACTGTATCGCGCACGGTAGATGCAATGCTTAATGATTGGGCCCAAATTGTTCATCTTTATTCTATTGTTCACGATTTCGCAGAGTATTTCAAAATGGGTATATTTTATTATTTAATAAAAAAATAACTTCCGTGTAGATATCTGTAAACTAAGTCATTCGTTTAACTTTTTGTATATTATAGAAAAGTACAATTTACGTAACATGGTTAGTATAAAATTGTACAACTACAGTAAATTGGTTCTAACCTATGGCCCTAATCGTGGAGCTACTGTTACAGTGGAATGGAGTACCAATGACAAAGCATTCAAACTGATTTTTGGGAAAAGTAAATATCACTGTTTAATTTATATTAATTGCATTTTACGATATTGATTAATTAATTAAACTTACAGTGATTTATAGAAGTGTTATTAATACATACAGGTCCAACTAGTACTACAACTAATGCTCATTCAATCATGAAAGAACAGCTAGAGGCACATTTAAATAGACATAGAAATTTAGCCCAACTTATACATATTCTTCATGAAACACTTCAACCTCTTACATCAATTAATAAATTACCAACAATTCCACAGCTTTGTGTTTACAATTCGGTACGATTTTAATATCATTTGTTTTTCATAATAATATATATTATTTTACTCCTTCTTTTTTCTCTTAAATATTATATAGCAAATTTTAACGTCAGTATTTATAAGCATTATGTGTTTTTAGAGACCTCAAGTACCAGTACAAACTTTCACTATTATGCCACAATGTGTAACTCTAGTCAGAATTGCATATCAGGGTATGTACTGTTTAGAACTTCGTTTACGAGGAAGTGGCTTAGTCAGTTTACGAGATGGTGCATATAGCCGTTTTGATAGAAGTTACGTTGTAGATGAATTTACTCCAACACAAGGCCTCAAGGTAATAATATTGGTATTGCTACTTTATGTTTACAAATCATTATTTGCCTGGTACAAGGCAAGTTATGATATACATACTTACATTTTATAATTGTACAGGCTTTTTTGTCCAAATATGTGGATGAAAGTGCAGTTTCTCGTAGAAGATCTCAATCAGAGGATGACAATCCTCCATCACCTGTAACGATGGACAGCGATGGTGGTAGTGGCGGCGGAAATGTAGGTTTTCTAAGTCACCACAGAAATGGGCCTCAATCACCTGCGCAACAGCGAGATGGATTAAGATTTCATCACCCACCTCTTACTCCACCTTCTGGTAGTAATCCTCACACTCCAGCTAGTCCACATACTGCTAATATATCACAGGTAACTCTTGTATTCGCTTGAAAGCTACGTAGATTTCCAAGGAAAGTCGTTTTCTTAACTACTTGGTTTCACTTTTCAATTTAATTTTTTTAGTCAAATCAGCATCAAAGTTTTGGAAGTAGTCCGGCTACTTCCTTCAATTTGGCTTCACCACCATTATTACCACCAAATACACCCAATATGCTGCCTCATCCTTCACCAGGTTCTGGACTAGTTGCTAATAGTCCCTTAAATCCAATGCATGTTCCTAGTCCAGCTGGATTAATGCCAACATCTTCACCAGGACCATGTAGTAATGTTCAAGTGGGACATTCTCCAGCAGGGTCTTTTATGCAAACTGGTAAAATCTGTAATGAAATTTGCAATGTATATCTAAACTAAATGGCTAAAGTTCAGTACCATATGGTACCCTTTACAAGGATAAAGAAAAAGATCATACAAAGTTATCTTGGATATTGCAGAAATATATTGAAATGTGTTGCTATTATAACTGTTAACTTAGGACACATAGATGGAAGTCCATTTCCATCTTCACAGAGCATGGCATCTCCAGCAGCATCTAATTGGCCAGGTTCACCTAATGTATCTAGACCATCGCCAGCACGCCCCGCACAGAGTCCAGGACATGCTGCACTGCATAGTCCTCAAGCATCTGATCACAAAGTTGGGACTCATATTTCGAGAGTACTTCCTCAACGTTCATGGGCAGGCGCTGTGCCTACACTCTTAACTCACGAAGCTTTGGAATTACTTTGTTGTCCTTCACCACACCCTTCTGGACTTCCCGGGCCTGAACTTTCACCGCTTGAAAGATTTTTGGGATGCATTTATATGCGTAGACAATTTCAACGGTTTATACAAACTGATGATGGTGTAAGTATTTTCGTTTTTCACCGTGTAATATGCGTATTATATTTTGAAAACAAACTTTATAGACGAATTATGTTTCAAATACTTTTCTGTACAGTTAACAGCGATAAATAGCACAGAACCAGGAGTTGTACATTTCAAGGTAGAAAGTCTGCAGTGCCGAGTTTGCTTAAATCCACAACATTTACAGTCTCTTCACATAAAAGTGCAACCTCTGCCAGAACATAAAGATCAATGGACGCTTGAAGAGCTACAAGTAATTTTCATTCAATCATTCTTAACTGATGTGATGGCATTTTATAAAAATTCATAATACAACTGTTAGTCACATCTGTTAAGGGTTAATAGATAAAATCGTAATCTGGTTCTGTTTTACTATTTTTACATAATTTTGTTTTTTCTTTACAGATTATAGAAAGGTTTTTTGATACAAGGGCAGCAGCGCCGCCGTATAAACCAAATACTCTTTCTGGCTTTGGTAGAATGTTAAATGTTCCATTTAATGTTTTGAAAGATTTTGTACAAATTATGAAGTTGGAACTAGTACCTGGATTGGCACAACAGCAACAGCTTAAATGGAACGTACAATGGTGTTTAAGGATTCCTCCTTCTGGAACTCCGATTGTGCCTACTGGCATGGCCGCTGTATTAGTTTGCAGAAATAAGATTCTTTTTTTTGTACGTACATGTAATAATATTTATTAGAAGAGAAAGGTAACATTGCTTACTTTAAATTGTTATATTTTAAATTTATTGCACTGAAATTTTATTTCTGTTATATTACAGTTGCAAATAACAAGGATCGGATTACCATATCAAGGAGAAACACCATCACTTGTTTTACCATTAGTTTATGATGTTAGTACAAATTTGACACAGCTTGCAGAAAAAAGGGATCCTAGTCCAGCTTCTGCAATGGCTGCAGCGTCCTTACAATTAAAAAGATTCGCGGAGTATGGTGCGAATCAATTTGAGTGTTCTCTCTTTCCAGCTGTTAGAGATTTATTAGCCAATTTAACACTGCCTTCAGATCCTCCAGTTATATCTCAAGTAAGCAGATAATGCAGTAATAATAAAAAGTTAACGTTGCAATGATAATAAAACATAATGAATGGAATATTCATATCTACTATAACGGTTTTTATTAATTCCTCGATGTATAATTATCTTTCGCACGTAAATGGTCCGCGCGGGCAAGTCTTTCGCAATATTGTGCACATAGGGACGGTTGGACGCCAGCTACCTTCCGGGGTAGCATCGAAGCGCAATTGAGATACTAAGACACAATAAACTCGAATACAAGAGAAGGGTGTCAGACTTGCACGTCGCGAGGTCAGCAAACGATGGGGAAGACTCGATTGGGAAGGGGAGGGCGCGCTAACAATACCAAAGAGGGAACGTCTCAGGACCACAAGTCGGCCTTGTCTTCCACTCCACTTTATTGGAGAGGAAATCACAAAATACGATAAACGAATCGCTAAAAGAACAGGGCGTTACTCATGCTGTAATGGCTCAGGAGTCGCTCGCAGAAACGCACCTGCGTTAGCAATTACATACATTTAAGTTACAAAAAGATGGACTCACAAAACATACATAGTACGCTCGGAGGCTGGCCTCAAAGTGAGGACCACCGATCCGTACTTCGGCACCGTGAATTAGGGAATCTGATCGATCTGGAATCGGCGGGGACCTCCTAATTGGCTTGGGATATTATACGCAGCCATGTCATCCTCTTCGCCGCGGCTCCTGACACCAGATGCAAATTCGATGCCGATCGGCAGGGACATCGCCCGATAGCCGCGATAACTCCCTAGTGGTGCGGGCCTGGACGGAAATCCTGGCTGTAGTTTTCATCTCCTTGTTCGAGGAGATAGCTGGATGTTGCTACGTCCGGCCCGTGCTGTTCACCAACGGAGTTTTCGCTGGACTCTATTCTTGTTTGTCCCTCACCAGGATGTTGCGGGGTCCATTGGATGGCTGCGCCGCGTCCTGGTGATGTCCCTTGGGTGGGAGGTCTTCCACGAGCGCTATTTAGAGGGTTGGGAAGGGCCTGCGGGAGGAGGGTAGGGACTGAAAGGAAGGGAGTTGGTGCACTAACGTCTTGCTGGTGTGTTTATCTTGCGACCTACGATCAATCTATCGGCGTGTTTTCTAGGCCTTCGAGGCAGCCACGGTGTCACAGCGCGTGTAACGCTACAGCGTTACACTACACAGGTAGTACCATCACCTGGTGGTCAAGTAACACCTATACAGCAGATTCAAAATCCCACAATGCAATTACATTCTTCTATGGCTGGAAATCAAGGTCCTCCGCAAGCATCATATGGAAGACAAGGTATGCCTCCAATGGGAATAGTGGGTGGACCACCTCAGTAGAACATGCTTTATTCTTCGAGCCCCCTTTGTCTAATCAATCGACCTGGATCAATTTGAATCAGTCTACGTCCGTTTTATGGATGTGTAACTTCAACGAACCATTTCAGGGAATTGTGGAAGAGTTGTTTCAACGACGAACATGTTTTGTTAAAAAACTTACATTACTGTATACTGTAGTTATAAAAAGTAATTGTAACCAAATCATTGTTCATACGAATTTATACATTATAAAACAATGTTAATGTTAGACTTGAAGATAGTAAATGAAGTAAATTTCATTCTATGGTGATCTATTAAATCAATGCAATTTGTTTTTAATAAATTCTAAATTTAATTTCTAATAATAATTCTAATTTAAATTCTAATTTTCATTTACCTCGGGTTTGTTTAAGTACAATTTTCGCGTGCAGCTTAATTATGCATAACATAAAAGGAGAATTGTATGACAGCACCCATTTTTTAAAGTAATAAAAATATATTTCGGTTTTATTACTTTCTTTAAGTAGCCCATCATTTTGAGAAAATTTGTCTAAACGTATGTAATACTTTTTTACCATCTGTCAGACAACTAATCACTGAAGTGCCTGTCTGAAAGAAGATCGTAGTTTTAAGTTGATAAAGTAATTAAAATGTTATTAGATATATCGATCAGTAAAATATCATTTGGTTGATAGGAATTAGGAAGAAATTTTCTTATTTACAAAGAATACAAAATCTTTATCACGATTCTTGTACATTATATATAAAACATTGTAAAATATACATTATAAAACATTACAAATTTTCATATACATTTTAATTATCTTATAAACAGGAAGATTATAATATCTCGTATCTATACATATTAGTATAATATAGTAAATACAACTTAATAAAATATATAGTGTACTTTTTGTGTTAATTATTTTAAATATATATACAAAGTAGTTCAACGCAAACATATGTAACTTTTTGTACAAAATCTTATTCTTAAACTCAGTTTATTTGGTTTTGTATTGGTTTGTCTTCAAAATTGAACAATCTTTTATTAAATAAATCAACTTTTTTTAAATTACTAACTAAAGTGCTAAATGTTTCATTTTAAAAAAATGAAACAATTACGTTTGAACAAGTTTTAAAAATGATGAAATATTTACTTATATGCGTAATGAAAGCTTCCAATTTTATACTTAATATCTGTAAAAATAATGATAAAGTATAGTCGATTAGACGATTAACATGTGTCCTGGGCTAGTTTCAAGTAAGCTTATGCCAATCAATCAGTTCTTTGAAGATGGGAACCATGAAGGTTCGAAGAACTCCCTGTTAGTTTATATGGTCAACAGCAGCACCAACAAGTTAAAACTGCAAACGAAAACGTTTTGTGCGCGTTTTGTTATGAGCTAACAAATGATTGCGTGAACTGCTCCAGTTCGTTACCATTAGAATACTATCCGCAAAAATTGTTACAATTAGAAAAATACAAAGTATTTTAATAAATCATTATAGTATTATATAAGCATACAAAATCTACTATATGAATACATTTACGTTTAACGTCAATTAAAAATTATACTTAAAAACAAACTTACAACATGTAAAAATATACTTCTGTGTAATATTCTTATAGCATGGTTGATAATGGACGATTAGTTATAAACTTTAATAATAGAATTTCTTTTATTCAAACGACTTTATTTCAATATTTATTGTTCTCAATTTGTTCAATATTTATAGTAATACTGATAATTTTATTAAAATAAGGAATTATTCTCTATTTTTTCTAATTCTAAACATTTCATGCCTTAGGACGTAGATAAGAGAAAATTAAAAAAAACGTTGTGAACAATTTGAACAAAAAAACATGGAGAATAAAATGCTCACCTGTTAAAGGATGCGTATTCGTTTTAAGCATTTGCCTCGAATGGCAACAAAGTAACGTCGACTCGTTTACGTTTACACTGACAAGCAGGAACTGATTATGCATCGAGCTGTTTATTTTAATGCATATGATATCGCTCATTTGCTAGAAAAATGACATAACGGAACCATTACAATTTTTTGGAAAACGAGCTTGAATATTTTTGACGATAATTTCAAAACACTACATTATTATATTGCTATAATAGTGATATTCATATTATTATATAATGTAACCGTTTTTTATGCTTATTCTTTAAAAAGTATAAAGTTTCGGGTGGTGTGGTCATAGCCTTTCTGTCTTATCAGTTAAAAATGTTAATTTAACAGTTACAGCTGTTTCCTTCACGAGACTTACTTTTTATGCCAATAACTCAAAGATAAAAATTTTTTATTGCACCACTATTGTAGCTAATAAACGATATATATATATATATATATATATGAACAGCGGACGGAACAAATTAAACGGCTCGTGGTTATTATTATTGAAACATACGTTTCATTTGTTTGCTCACTGAGAGCAAAGGCCACAGTGAATATGCATCCTTACTCTTACTCTCGAAAATATAAATACATTTCCACTGTTAGTTCATCTGTTTCGACGAGATGTCGATGCAAGCTAAAAGAATATTTTTAATTAACTATCTAAAGATTTCTTTTTAATTTCTCTAAGGTCTTTACAGAGTGCTAGTCAATTTTTTGATTTTCGTCTACTATAAAAAAATATTTGTATAAAATATTAAATTTTTTCAGTGTTCAAATAAAATATTCTTTTAATCGATAAGAAGTGCAAGCCTACCGTGTTGTGGTCGCCAATAACAGCAAGCCAAATGTAGAGCTAACACAGTAACTAGGATTTCGATGAATGCTAATCCAGCAGCAACGCCGATTACTATAGCCGCATTTTCTTCAATTGTCTTCATTATTGCACTATAACAACCCTGTAATATTTTTATAATTATTAGCAATTTTTTATCTATTATACACATTGTATACACTTATAAATTTAGTAATCGAATTTAGCGTCTGACCTGCTTGTAGTAAGAATTATTGGAAGTAGGATTGATAGGACAAAGTGAATCCTTCAAAGTATTATTCTCTTTTATGCAGCATGCTTCAGGTACAATTTTATCAGTAGATGTCCAATTTGTGCTTTGTTGAAAGTCCAAATAACTGTCTACACCACAACAATGGAGCTAAACACATGATATATATCTCTTTAAACATTTGTTAGTTATAAATATAAATAGTATAATGTACAAGCTGTCGTAAATATTTTTAATGACCTGTGTCATTATGCCATCCCATGTTACTGTAATCGTTTCTGACTTATCAATGTTACTGGCATAGTATTTGATTGTAGACTTGAGGAAATCACGGGTAGTCTGCTCTGCCTAAAAAAAAATATTACAAAAATATAAATAATATAAGTATTTATTTCGATTTAATGTTTGCTATGCATGCGTGCGTATGTGTATATAAAGTTTGCAAAATAAGGGAAAAAAACTCACATCTCCTTTAAGTCCAAAAGCCAAACCTACTATAACACATTCCAGAATCAAAACCAGGAGTATAAGAACACCATACTAGAATTAAAAATGCAGTTGTATCCTAATGTATGCTAATGTTTTACTTTTTAAGCTACAAAAACACTTACGACACAAAGGAGACATCGGGATTCGAACATTGCTCCACAATATCCTAGGAAACTGACCAAAAAGGTCAATGCTCCTACCAAAATCATAATGTATGATATTATCCTGATGACATCTGCGTCCGTTTTGTTCTAGAAAAAAAGTAATCTAACTTAAGTCTGTGACTGACATACTTCGTACGTTTCATGAGAAATAAAAATGCGACGAAATGAAAATCAAAACTTGTACAACAAAAGCTTGTGAGTAGAAAGTGCTGGGTATACTATTCTCGGCAGTTAACTAATTGGTAACGCTTTCGTGTCGCAATCAGCGAACCGTGAATCTATTAAACAAATTCCTTCATTAACAATACATTAATTATTGATTACGTCTTCGTAATTGTTTCATACGAGAGACCCAGTTTGAATGTTTTGAAAACCGAGTGATCTTCTTTAGAAAAGTCGACGTAATTACTACGATCTGCAGCGTTATTTTGCGTTACACATTTTTCCTCGAAAGGAAAACTTTTGCTTGAGAGAAAATTGCTTTCAATGTTTACCAGAATGTCCGACTGGTCAAGTTTGCCAATGAGATCAGCAAAAGAATTGCTGTCGACGAAGAGCCAAACTCCGAGCGCCAACGCAGCTCCTCCAGCTACCTGGAAACAAACAAGTGATTAAGTATTCAATCAATTCTTCTGATAATTCTAATCTATCTATCATATACTTACGAAGAAAACGAAATTGAAGAAACATAGGAAATACTTGGCACACTGTGAAACACAACCCATTTTAGTTTCGTTCACTAAGATGTATCTGAAATTGAACAATGCAAATGTCATTCAGTGTTCCCGAGTACTAAATTGATAATTTAAGAATACTTCTAAGGTAAACAATTAGTCGTGCAATTTTTAAATTTATAAAAATTCATAGGCAAGACATACAAATTTTCACAATGAAATAGGATGATTGACTTTTTATTTTATTACTTTTAAAAATGTATAGATTCATCAGTATTACTGTCTAATATTCAAATTGAAATATTTCCTAAACTAATGGTTTTTCTACACATAAATGACTTCGTAGTGATATAATTCCATTAAACAAAGAAAAAAGATAATTACGGCCACTAACTACGATTCAACGATTTATTTCAAGGAAAAGAATAAGTTGGACGTCGTCTGGAGTGTCTTTCTGCGACGATCCGGTTACTCAATTAAGACGTATTTGTCGTTGAAATTATCGTAGGCGGGAAACAAAGAGCTGCGAAAATTGGTCGAATTAGGACGAATTCTTATCAATCAAGAGCACGTCTTTTGCATTTGTACTTGAATTTAGCATAAAAAGAAGAAAAGGCCAATCACAATTAGGATTATTAATTGCGATGAAACGCAACAGTAGTAAACTGTTCTCAATATAAATTATTTCGATAAAATAGTGATGTAACTTGGAAATTGCGTAATGAATTTTCGAAATGAATCACTTTTTTTCTACTGTAAGAGTAGATGATATGATATCGTTTTCAAAAGATAGAAATGGAAAACGGCACGCACATATGCGTGCAGCAAGTTTGCCTTCGATGCAACGAGAAACACTATATTTGTAAAAAGACACTGACTTCATTTCGAATTAATCGTTACGGTCGTTACGGCGCTTGATTTCTCGTGCAAGTGCATTCTAAGCTCGCATACTTGCACGCATTATGCAACAAGGATACGATACATTTGTGGGTACGTTATTGCGTCATCGTCGAAAGTTGTCAAACTTGTTGAACCACTGAAATTAAACGACGTTAAGGCGACCAGCATTTAAGGATAACATTTAACCAAAATAAAAATTCACTTTTCTGTTCGTAATACGTTCTGCCGCGAAAAGTATTTTCGCCTTTCTCTCTCATCGGGAACAACATATTTATGCAATAAATAGTAAAGCACAATAAAAGAACCCGACAGAGTGATCGAGAATTTAGAAATATGGGATGTTATCGTAATCACGATAACCTATTTTCCGATATACCTCTATTTTCGAGGAACCTTCATTGTAATACTTTAGTAGATAGATATAGATGCGTCGCTTATAATTTTCTCGATTTACTTAATTTAACTATTCATCGCTATTTCTATTTATGCTTATAAATAATATTGATACAGTAATCTAATAGTTCCTATAACGTGTATTCATGTTTCATTAATAGCTTGGTATAGATTGGTATAAATTTAATGCGCGTAAAAACAAGTCCATCGGTTCGAGACTCGGAAACTGAGGTAAAGATATCCGAGTTTAACACATGCAACGATGTCGATCACTATATAATTTCAACAATGAATTTCACATAGATGCGTTTGAAACGTAATACACATGGATATAAATTACCCAGAGGTACCAATGCTAGTACAAGGATGAATCGTGAGATACTTGAGCGAAAGAAGAAACCGGATTGTCGATTGTCATATCGCATTTAAAGCAATCCAAGCCCTCCGTACAGCAGATCACAGTGATTCGTCCTGCACTGATATAAGCACGTGGTGAAGCATGCTGTAGGTAAAGTGCCATGCGACGCCCAAGTTTTTTCCGTCGTTCATATCACAGCTGCATCCTTCTTGCGCATTGTACGGCACTTCACATAGAACGTGAATGCTTATGCGCCATCACATGTTTATGTTAATGCGGAAGGAATCGTTATAATCCAGTGTACAAATTCTCAGATGCTCAAGACCCGTAGGAGTTCCTTTTCTTTATAGACAGAGGCAATCACTGTGCCCGCATCGTAACTACTTTATTCATTGTAATAAAAATTACTTATATTCCAATATGATCATTTTAAATGGCGATGCAGTATTGTCATTTACTTAAGTTCTTTTGTACATATGCGTAAACGTAAATATCAATATGTATATATTTGAGAACATTTTTTCGGATATGTAAACAGTTCACTAAAATAAGAGAAAGACGATAAAAATATCTTCTCTGCCATATTTAAGGCTGGCAAGGAAGTATGGAAAACTGAATGTCATGCATGAACAACATGTTATACAATAATCATACGTGTACTCATTTCCTCGCTATCTCCTGTTTTTCACTTTTACTTTTTTGCATTCACCTTAAACTTTCTTACAACGTCGCGCGAAGTTTGCTTCAAAAGAGTAGAATCTAAAAAGAGTAGAGTTCAACAACAATAAGAAAACAACCGATACGAATATTATGATATAATCGCGAGAAATGTTACCGAGTTATTATTACTAGAAAATGTTGTTATTATATGTATATGCGAAACCATGCCACAAAGGGAGGAGAAGTTGAAGCGGACATTTGCAATGGGACAGCGATGTAACTCGGTGTAATAGCTTCCTGATTATTTCGTGAGCTGCTCGGCTAATTTCCTCTCCCTCTTGGTGCACTAGTTTCGTCCCTTGTCGCTATCGATACGATGAATTATTTCTCACAAAGTATGCGCTGATTCGTTCACCTTTTTATGCATTATAAAATAACAGATAATATACTTGCTATACATCATCTTATTGCATCGTCTTATTGCAACTACTTGTCCAACGATACTATATTACTATATCAAACTATAATCATTGTCCGACATTGGCTTAATATTGCTTTAATATTAGACTAGATATTCGTTGAACCATATTGCATATACGATTGCAATAAGTAATAATGACTCTTGAAATTATGTTCTCTTCTTGGTATCGTCGAGAGTTTCGACGCTATTCGCTTCAAGTGAGAATAGATAAAATGTATAGTTCAAATCTTGATAAAACTACTCTTAATAGAAAAATATTTTCATTCAAGTCAGCTCGAATTCCTATGTACTGCAACGAGGACATTGACGTGGTGCAAAGTGTGTACTATATGTTGTTATGGAAACGTAATTCATCACAAAACTAACTTTTTTTTTCAATCAGACATTTGTCTCTTAAAAAGTATCACTTTAGAGATAAATATCGCTAAAGTATTTACGAAAGTTCATATTGACAATAATACTAATCACCTATTTATATTCTATCCTTTGTTCCGCTTTCGAAAAAGTTTCTAAAAATATTCGTAAAGGCCAGGATGTATATATAAACTGATCTAAGAAAAAGAACAGTATATAACCTAAAGGTATAGAGTATTCTCATTAAAAAGCGCACGAGTGGTATTGAAATTATGATAAAAAAGATTTTCATTCGAATGTTTCATTTTCGAAATCTAGTGCTGATTTTAAATCAGCTGTTTTGTACGATCATCCGAAACATCAAAATTTCGGACAAACACGCAAGAATAAGCAAGAGACAACGGAAGTGTCCGTGTACACGAGCGCGCGCGCGTGTGTGTATGTAGAGTGAGGAGAAACAAGAAGAGTAAGGAGGAGAAAAAGAAAAAAAAAGAAAGACTCTCCAAGAAGGGAAAGTCGTACAACGGAATTTTCATCCCAAAATCCAAATTAATTTCTTTTTGTACTGCTGAAAGAGAATAAAACAGTCCAAAGCCATTAACTTCAATAAAAGTATATAAATACATTTTTTTTTTTAAATACCTTTAAGTACATGTCTGAATTTTATTACAGCATATGCTATTAAACGTCAAATAAAGCTCCTTATCATGATTTCAATGATTCGTCCTAAATAGAAAGCAACAAATGCAATAGAAAAACCAATATAAAACAGTAAGAAAAATCTTATTTAAAAGGATATCTCATTTTGTTACATTTTTTATTCATCGTTTTGTTCAAATAGTAAGGTGAAAAAAAATAGTAGTGGAAATAAATCTATAAGAGTATGGACACGTACGACAAATAAAAGATGATGCGTGTGTCATAAATGTTCGAATAATGTGATAAAAGAATTAACAAGTATACGATGTATGTATATTTATAATTATTAGTTACCTCGTTCCTGTTATCATATCAGATTTCCTCTTATAAGTTCAACTTATACATTACGATTTTAAATCTCTTAAAGCTCATCAATAACATTCATAAATGCAACATTGTGACTCACACTAACTCACATCGAGCATAATTCGTTACTTCGTAATAATTCGTAGGTATTTCAGATGTACACATATACACACGTGTGCATGCACATACAAAGGGGAACAAAAATAAAAAAGCGGTAATATGTAATTTTGTAAATCTTAGAACAATCTTTACCAAAGGTAATATTTAAATGGAACTTTTACAACGAGCAAGGAATAAGAAACGAAAAGTGTAATCCTTAACGGAAGATAGAGAAAGAAAGAAGCAAAAGAACAGATGACTTACGTTTACGACACCGCACCTAAGATTTCCCAGCGAAAGATTCCACAAAATTCGAAGGTTAATACGAATAATGCACTTCACACCACGTCACTGTTTATCATCTTCATAGAAATAGTGAAACCGTGTTGTACTAATTTTACACACAGCGTCATTCGTTAACAAATTCTTTAAGACATAAGCGAGCAAAGAAACGTTGTCACCCGATGCTGTTTGCCGCGCATCTACTACAGGTACTAGTCGCGGCAGTTCTCCTACCAATGGCGGCGTCGTTACTGTGATAGGAGCACTGCTGACTAATCAGCGGGCAGCATTTTAAACGAAGATGAATGTACTGTTGAAACTCTTCGCGCCATTAGATGAATACACTCTGTATTAAATAATTAATGCAGGTTCATTATTTATAATGCTTAGGGATTATGAATAATGACGAATAGAATTGACTGACGATATTACAATTAGTAGGAGGTAGATTACTATCATTATTTAGAATAGCTAAGCATTATACATAATATTCTCACTAATCACTTAATCAATTTATCATTCGTTATATGGGCATCTGAATTATTTACACGTATTATAAAACTTGATGTAACTGTTTATTATTAATTCTTTATTTCCATGAAATTATGGCATTTAAAATGTTCTTCAATCTCAAAAATTAAAGAAAAAAAAGAAAAATAACGTTACTCTTAACATTCAAATATAAATGACAATTTTTAACAAATCAATTAATGCAAAAATTAATCTGGGAAGGAAACAGGGAATATAACCGAATGTATTGCTTTAAATATTGCCTTAATCAACATGCTATCTACAGTATGTGTTAAACACAGAGACTTGTACAAACCGTAATACATTACAAGTAATAAGATTTTGTTTTTTAAATATAATCAATAGTAAATATTGTACATGTATGTGTGAATTATTATTATCTACATCTCCTTATATCTTTTCTTCCACAAGATTGTGTGTATGCATTAAATATGTTTTTATGTAAATTTACATATGTAAATGAAATTAAATTACAAAATTGTATTTCACAGTAAATAACATCGATTTAAGCAACGTATTTGCTGATCGAATATAGATTCCATTAACTTCAATCTAATGCGTTATTTACTAACTGGCTGTGGCACTGAGAGGAGGTAAGACTAGTTTTCAATTCTTTATCGAGCTTAATATCGCATTTCTCTGTAACACCGTTTTCACAAACGATTGTCATTTCATCGTTCTGTACAGATTTGAAACGTTTGGACGGTTGCACTATATCTTTCTCCATAGTATCTTCTTCCTGTACAGGAGACTTTTTACCAAACGGTTTATTAAAAGGCTTCAGAGTTAATGAATCTTTACGAAATGTGACTTCCTTCAAATCATAGATAAAATCTTTGTTCAAGGGCTTTATTTTATTACGAATAGGGCGTTGTGGTTTTATATTGTCTTGTACAGGTGACGTATTACCATCCTTCAGATCAAAATCTTCTTTATTTCGTATTTTCGAACTACAATTTTCTGAAAATGTAGATTCTTTCTTACTTTCCGTTTGTTTTGTGGAATTAGTTTCAGAAGATCCAAAGATAACTTCCATCACCATTCTTCGAAGATCAGGATCCAATCCTAATGTATTCTGTCCATTGACAGCACTATTCAAACTCTCTCGCGTTTCTCCATTTATACGAATAAGATCTTTATTGACCGTTACTGATTTCGTGTTAATTACTTCCGTTTCTGTTGTACTTATACGTTTCTCTTCTACTTGTACTTCTGGTTCCGTATGCTCTGAAGAAATACTAACTTCTACAACTTTTGATGCATCAATTTGCTGAATCTTCCGTTCGATATCCGTTATGTTCAGTGTAATATTTTGATCACATTTGTATTGATCGTCTGGAATTTGAGTTATCATTTCATCTATAATAACCCGATTGTTTTGAGCATCGTGTATTTTATTGCAATGTGCCACACAATCACACTTAACAAAACATTTGTAGTCACACAGTTTACATTGATAACGGTTCCAACCAATGTGAATGGCAGCATGTCTCCTTAAGTTATTGACTGAAGTAAATTTTCGTTTACATGGAAGGCACTGAAGCTTTTGAAAATTTACCATTGAAGCTACTTTTTTTTCCATTAATAATACATGATCCAATTTTTTTGTTTCCTTGTCATGCTCCATATTCACATCTACAGACACATTCTTCACAATGTGTCCTAAAAGTAAAAGTATATATTCTGTATGTATGGCATATATTATCAGCATGTAAATCAAAACAAAATAATAATATAAAATAGAAACTCAAATCGCAATTGTAAAACATAGGGTACATTTCTTATATTTACCTGTATCGTTAGTCAATCTTCTTGCACTATCTTTATTTTTTCGCTTTCTACTTCCAATGCTAGTTTTATGCTTATTAATGTTAGTAAATACAATCTCTAAAGAACTAGAGACATCAGTTGCAGAAGAAAATTTATGGTTCCCTGCATTTTCCCGTATTCCATCTATAACATTTGTCTTAGTATTTTCCTTAGGTTCACTTGGCGAAACAAATTCACCATTTTCTAATTTGTCCCAGTCTGCCTTACTTAAACTAGCCACTGCTTCAACACGAATAGGGGTTTCATTACTATTATTAATTTCTGTAGAAATGGAAGAATTTTGAATATTGACATTATTTCTTTGAATTTCTGTGTCAGTAATTACACTGTCATTTGAAATACAATCTGGTGAAACTTTATTCATCTTCTTGACTTTAGTTGTATCTTTTTGATTCTCACATGCTGCAACACGCCTATGGCAATATTGTGAATGAGCTGATAAAGCTGCCTTTCTTTCAAACCTTTTCCCACAACCTCCACATCTTTGCAATTCTATATCAGATTCTAGATGATTTATCCATTCCTGTCGAGATATGCTATGTTTTAAATTAACAATATTTTAATACAAATTTATATATAATTATAGCAATTAAGATACCTTTGTTTCATTAACCCGTAGCGCACTACTTATTAAGGTTTTATTAGCATCTTCCTTTTGCAAATCTTCAGCAACAGTTGTGTCCTTAATAAACGCCTTCTCTTGAATTTGTGATCTGAGTTTACGCACTTGTTCATTAGATTTTCTATGAACTGTATATTTCATATTTAAGAATATCGTTAAATATATTCTAAGTAAAGATTAATTATAACTTAATATTTGTCTCAATCTAATTTTAAATTATTACAATTAGAATAATTTTTTCTTAGATAATTCATTAAATGAGGAAGAGGAAACCACATGTTAACTATGTTCCAATTATTACATATATGTCCTCTCATAATACAGAGTAGGAAAAAGAAATATAAGTGTAGAAACAAACCATTATTAATATACATTTGTGCAACTGCTTTTAAATTCAACAGTCACACAATTATTGCATGATTATATATAAGTTATAGCATTACAAAGCTTCACGTACCTTTAAACAAGTGTCTATAAACACTCCATGTATTTGCAAATGTAGTAGAACAACAAGGACAAGGATAACATAATCTGTGAGACGTATGCAATGTCCTTGTATGAACTGCTAATGTCTTCTTTGTTGAAAATTTTGCATTACCTAAGAATTAAATAATATTACAGTTATAGCACAAAATGAACTGTATCATCATAGATTGCATATAATAGAAAAATAATTAAAACATACATATTGAACAAACAAGTTCATTTTCACAAAACGTATTTATATCGTCATTTTTATCAGTTTGAATTATTGTAGTATTATTCAACTCTTGACTAGATTGTAAAACTTGTCCATTTGGACCTAACACCGCAATCTGGTCTTTTGTACCTTTTAACTCTGTAACCTGAACATTATTTAACATTAATATAGAAGTAATGTATTAGTCTACGAATAAAATACTTAAAATAATAATTAATTGGACTTTTAATTATTTACTAACAAATAATATAATTATTTGCAAAGACACTACCTGTGCTTTCATTAGATCTATATGATTTTTGGCTGAAACCATAGACTCAACAGTTTGGTAAACTGCAGATGAATTTGAATGTATAGACTCCAGACACAGTTGTTCTATGTTGGTTTGTAAATTTTTCACTTGTTTCTTTTGTAACATATTAACAACTGAGATAAGATCTTTTTTTTGCTCTTCTTTACAAACTTGACTCCTTAAAATCCTATCATTGCCACAAGCCTCTTCAAATACTTTTTCTACATTTTGTACATCTGATTTACTTCCAGAAATCTATAATATATATACATATTCTTATTTTATATATAACTCAAAAACTTGAACTTTGCTCTACTGTTTCATGTTACATTATTCGTATTATGTTATTTGTATTATCTTATCGTTAAATGAAAATATTATAAAACGTAACATACTGTATTATAATCGTTGGAGGAGATCTTAGTGAATGTAACATCAAATTTCTCTTTGCAATAGACACGTTTATGAGAAATAAAATTAACCAGACTTCTAAAGAGGCTCCTACATATACGACATTCGTATACCAGGTCGCATTCATGCGCCAGAATAGATTTAACTTCGTCGCTGCCATTCTCTAGAACTTTGCTCACGCGATACAAAGTTGAAACACTTGTATCTATTGGTGGATGTAATTGAGACAAATCTGGATCTATCGGAGTAACCTCTTTTGTTGAAAATTTAACTTTTCCCAATTTTCCATTTGGTTTTTTAGCTTTTGGCTTCGCTTTCATCGATTTCATTTTGTACAAACGTTATATGCAATTTTAGAACTGCAAGAAGTAATACGTTATAAAATTATATAAGACTTGAACGTCAGACTCGCTATAAAATGAAAAGTACATACGAACATCAGTAAATTATACAAATAGTAACAATTGATTATGATGGAAACATGAGAATTAGATATTTTAAAGAAAAAACAAACTGAGATGAATGTATGTATAAAATTGGAATATTACTAGAGGAATGAATGAATTATATTAGAGGAATATCTTTTAAAAGACATGATTACATTTTACAACAAATAGAACAGTTAAAAATACTAAAAAAGTTATGGATTTAAAACTGAATTGAGAAAACTGTACGATAAAGATGTACCGTCTCTCCTGCATTTTATCGCATAAAAATGAGTCTTTACTTTTTAGATTTTGCACTCATGAAGAAAACAGATTACAAAGAATCAAGGAAGTATCTTAGAAATTCGTTATTCTAGATAAAAATTACGCAAATTAATTCTTCTTAAACCAGACGGATCCACGATTTCGATCGGGCTACGACCTCCATTTTTCCGAATTTCAGAAGTTCTTGATTCAACCGCTTGAATAGGACGGTACCATCGGCAGCACTTTCTGATCGTGGATAAAAATTTCTGCATATTACAAATCGACTTCTCTTTTATGTTAAACATTTCTTACAGATACCGTTTAATTAAACGACCGAATAATCTTGTAATACAAAAAGAACAGTTTGGTGAATTTATGAAATAGGAAAAAAGTTGCATCGTGACGATTTATTTTTTAAGTTTACTGTAAAGGGTTATGATCACAATCAATTTCCAGAAAACATTAATATTTTAGGGTAAACTTACTTGTTTATTATGTAAGTAACAGGGAAAATGTAATAATTTTAATGATTATAGTTGATATTATACATAAGTACAACAAATATTTTGAATGTGACAAATGTTAATGGTAATGTTAAACATTTCATTAACTAAAACAATTTATAATTACATATAATGTATAAAAAATGTATATACACATTAGAACATACTATATTAAAAACTTATGCATCTTTTTTTTATCCAATACACGCAATGCCTACAAATGTTAGTTATGTATTACTATTACCTATTTATACTTCATATATATTTGAAACAATTCAGAGATATTTCAAACAATTCTATCGCTTTAGAGATAATTTGAAACCCAGGAAAAATTGTTAAAAGTACACTGTTACCTTTTAAAGAATAACAAACAATGTTATACTTCTGTTATCTTTTCTCTGAATTATTAAACATAATACTGAAACATTAACATTATTTAGCATACTTTAGATTCTATAACACAATATTCTATAATACAATAGATTCTAAAATTTATACAAAGACATCTTTCAGAGAATTTTTCAAAATCATATTTCTGCTGCTTTTTATTTACTTTATTTAACTACAGATGTAAGATTTCAAGTATCAAATGGCTATTAAATTAAAAAGGATGTAATTAAAAATTTCATCTGCACTTGTAATTTTAACAGACTTAAACTATTAAGTATTCCGCTTAAAAACTAAATCTATCACTTAGTTTCAGTTTTTTAATTTGAAACGTATCACATAAACATATTTTAACACCAATAGGTTAAAGTAATATCTATGATTAATATGTTAATATTAAGTTAACATATAAATATTACCCTTTTGATAATACAGAATATAGGTAGTGCCACAGAAGTCACAGAAATAGAAATAAAATAGTAACCATAGATTTTATTTAGTCTGTTCTTGATGCATTTTTAATCTATTTCTTGCAACTGCAAATTTTGTTTCTTCTTACTCTACTTGCAATCTATTTTGTATCTCGACATAAGTACATCCTTTTTACAGGCTTTTATAAAATTCCATTCTTCATCTGTATAGTTTTCCTTCATGTTTGAGCTGATAAATGAATTAATGTCCTTAAAATAAATAAAACTTATATGTAACGTTATTGTCGACATGACATAAGAATATATTATTAATTTTCAATCTATAAATTTATTTCGAATTAAATTCGAATACACTTGAAGTTATTTAAGAAGATATTATTTGTAAAAATATTTGATCGTTTAGAATGTAACCATAAGTAAGTAAAATTTCCACGTGCGTTTACCATAAGCCCCGCACACACGCGCACACACATTATACAAAATCGTAACTAAAAAGGTACATATTGTACCAAGACGCATGCGCCATAATTTGGCATCGTTTTCTGCAAAATCATTCGAAAGAATATATTCTTCATATATATTTGCGCTTGCATATATAAATCTAATTATACAGAAATGAATTATAACTAATTGCAATCATCTTCCTGAACAGCGATAAACATTAGAAACGAAAGAAAATGGTGTTAAATGATTGCCCAGACTCGGAGACAATTGGTTGTGGATTTAGTGCTTTTAAAGAAATTGATGAAGTACTTTCTTTAATTGCTGAACTAAAAAAAGTAGATCTTTCTTCGAGCCTTATTGAGAAAAATCGAGATCGATTTAATTTCATTCTGTCAAAGTATCAAGACCAAAGACAATTGTTGGATCCTTATTTAGACGACATACTACAGTCCCTGATTGATATTGTCAAAAATGAAAATTCCACAGAAAGTATGCGGCACAATGCCTTTAAATATATTTTTATTGTTATGTCCGTTAAAACGTACAAGAATATTGTCACTTATCTTCCACACGAGGTATACCTTTATTTATTCTCTTTTAAATTGTTTTATGTGTTGTGATCTCTTTAAACATGCAATTTCATCTTTCGTATAGGTAGGAGATCTCCTTCCTGTTCTACGAATGTTAGAGAAACAAGATCCAAATGATGTAGAAACATGGGAAACTCGATATGTACTTTTAATTTGGCTCTCTATCATTTCAAAAATACCATTCCCACTTTCACGATTAGAAATTTCCGATACTAATTCAGAACAGTCGATAGTAGCTAGAATTTTAAAAGTGTGCAAATTGTTTTGCTTGTCGAAGGATGCCTGTGCTGTCGCCGCAGTGTTTCTGATCGCTAATTTTTTAACAAGATCAGATGTGAAGAAATTATATTTGAAAGAAACAATAATATGGAGTTTGCTATGTGCCGAAGACGATCCTCTCAGGCATGGTCCATTAGCAGTTATAGCAGCGATATTGAAACATAGTGCTAGAGAAGATGTTAAGCCATACACTCAGTTAATTTTATACAAAGTTTTGCAATTTCACCTGAATGAAAATCCTGCAGATCTTATACGCAAATTTGGAATGAAAATTGTGCAAAGAATTGGTTTGGTATTATTGGGTATGAAATTGGCTTCGTGGAGGTATCAAAGGATCAGTAGACCTATATGCTTAACACCCAATACCAAAGATGTTAATACCATAGAAATTGTAGAAGATACAAAAAATGTATCATTAAATCACGATGACCAGGATATCCCATCGGCAATAGAAGATATAATTGAGCAGCTCATACAAGGTCTTAGAGATAAAGCAATTACAATACGATGGTCTGCTGCAAAGGGAATTGGTAGAATAACAGCAAGATTACCAATGGATTTGGCAGATGAGGTTGTAGGATTTGTGTTGAATCTTTTCTGTGGCCGCGAGTCAGATTCTGCTTGGCATGGTGGTTGCTTGGCATTAGCAGAATTAGGAAGACGTGGACTTCTTCTGCCTCATCGCTTAAATGATGTGATACCAGTAGTTCTTCAAGCCTTAGTGTTTGATGAACCAAGAGCTTATGGATCGATCGGATATTTAATCAGAGATGCTGCATGTTATATTTGTTGGTCATTTCCCAGAGCATATGATCCGCATATAATTCAACCATACGTAAAAGAAATTGCTGCAATGTTATTGGTTGTTACTTGTTTTGACAGAGAAATTAATTGTAGAAGAGCTGCCTCTGCAGCATTTCAAGAAAATGTTGGAAGACAAGGAAACTTTCCACATGGAATAGAAATACTCACAATTGCCGATTACTTTGAAGTTGGTGTTAGAAATCACGCGTATTTAAAGATTAGTGCACAAATTGCTCAATATGAAGAGTATACAAAACCTCTAATTGATCATTTAGTTCAAAGGAAAGTTACACATTGGGATACAGCGATTAGGGAACTTTCAGCTAAGGCCCTGTTTAACTTAACTCCAATTGATTCAAATTATATTAAGAATACAGTTTTACCAACTTTGTTAGATATGTCAAATTCTATCGATTTAAACATCAGGCATGGTGCAGTATTAGCCATTGCAGAAATCTTGGAAGCACTATACAATTGTTGTCATGAGAAAATTGATGATATAATTGAACCATCAGTCATAGAAAATGCGAAAAATGTAATTAGCACTTTTAGAAAAAGAGGACAGTTCAAAGGTCTAGGAGGTGAATTAATGAAACAAGCATGTGCTGTACTCATAAGAAAATGTTCTATTGTACATTTTCCAATTTCTATGGAAATTATTTGTAAGTTAATCTCCTCTTTTAATAAATAAATGTTGCATAAAGTATCTATAAGTTGGTGCCATTTTTAAAATAGCTGATAGAAGGTAGTTGATAAAAAAAAAAGTAGTTATCCTTACCATTTTTCATGGGACATGTAAAAATCCAAAGCAACAACAATTTTTTATTGAAATTGTTTAAAGTTGTTTTGCATTCCTTAAATAAGTCAATTATATATCTTCATTCTAATATAATAAGTAAATATAATTTCTACAGATGACTGGCAAGATCTTTTAGAAGAATGTTTAGGTCATGAAGTATCTGCGGTAAAGATAAAGGCTGCTGAGGCACATACAGAATTTTTCCAAAAGTATTATGCAAATATGGACAGTCAAGATCGTAATACTGTGATTAATCGTTATCTTGACAATTTGCAATCAAATAACCAGCTCGTTCGAATAGGTTTTGCACAAGCTATAGGTAATGTTTATACTATCAATTACAACTCACAAAATTATAATTACTAATTACTAATTATACCTTTTTTAGGGTATTTTCCCTTATTTATAATTTGTGAAAGAGTTAAAGATATAATAGAGACACTCATTAAATGTACTCAGATATCAGAAAGTACTTTGAAGTGGGCAGAGAGTAGAAAAGAAGCTATCCATGCATTAATAATGGTTTGTCAAACTTTAGGAGTGAAACAAGCAGGTTGGTTACTTCTTCAAACTATAATTCATATTTAAACATTTAAAAAGTACAAGATTTAAGCAAAAACTATATATATATATAGAAATGATGGAAACAAAATTTATGAAAGTTGCATTATGTATGCTTTTGAAAATAATATATCCATTAAAATAATTCTTTACACGTTATCTATAAATAATATTTTCATGCTTTATAGATAAATGGAGTGTATATGTTAGCGACTTATATAATTGTTATTTACTAACATTGAAGGAGTATACCATAGATAGCCGTGGAGATATAGGAGCTTGGGTGCGAGAAGCTGCAATGACTGGTTTACATGTAAAAATATTTTATTTTCTTATATATTTCCAACTAGTCTACCTGTCTCATCTATGCTTTAAAGATGTTTGATAGGTCAAGAAATTTCAAATACATTCAAGTTATGTCCAATGTTCTAAAAACACATAAAATATAAATTTAATATTATTGTAGATGCTAACAAACTTAGTGTCGCAAGCAAAATTATTTTCTGTACTAAATGAGGATTTAATGGCAAATATTATTGGTGGAATAGCACAACAAGCTGTAGAAAGGATTGATGGGATTCGAGCACAAGCGGGTATTGTTTTTAGTGCTCTTATTCATAATGATCCTCCTTTACCAAACATTCCATATCATGAAGAGTTAAAAACCATTTTTCCTCATGATGAGTGTAAACAAAATATAGAGTGGCGAATGGAATCTGCTACTTTCCCAAGATTTATTAAGATGCTATCTTATCCTCCTTATACAATGAACCTTCTACGGGGAATTATATTTAGTGTTGGTGGTTTGAGTGAATCTTTGGTACTTATTTACTTTTAATATAAATATTAAGAGAGACAATTGAAAACCTTACTTCTGGTATTTAATATAAAATCTTTCCCTTCTTATTCCAGGTTAAATATTCTAGTGTTTCCTTATTTTCTTATTTGCAAGAATTAGATGAATCAGAGCTTCAAAGTATTTGCCATAAAATTTTAGAAATTTTTGAAGAAAATTACAAAAATGAACGAATGATTACATCAATATTGGCTTTTCTGGATCGCTTACTTAGTTCTGGATGTGTCCAGATTGTCCTTGATGACTGTAAAAATGAAGTTGCAGAACGAATTTTAAAACTACTTAAACGAGAAATAAAAAATACAACTAATACTAAATTAATAATTAGCAGCATTAATGTTTTCTGTCAGCTTTTTCAGGTATTTGTTACATGATAATTTTTAAAGTAAAATATATTGAACTATTTTAAGATATATACTACAGTAAACATATTTAGAATTATCTTTCTTTTTAATTATTTTAAAATAATGAGTTACTTTTAGGTACATGGACCAGTTGCAAAAAGAGCATTCTGTCAATTAAGTATTTTTCTGTGTCATAAGTACAAGTGTATACGAAAAGTAGCCGCCACAAAAACATATGAAGCTTTAACTCTTTATGGGGAGGAAATGGATTTGTCGGAAAAAGATTTGATGGAAATTTTGACACAATTAAATGTTACTGACTGGGAACAATCAGTATCTGAACTTCGACCGATAAGAAATCATCTTTGTGATTTAATGAAAGTACCTGCTCCTATTTTGCAAAATAAGATCACAAATTGAACTTATTTGTATATTTTGTTTCACTTTAATTAAATTGGTAAGTAGAATTTTGAAGTAAGAACTTATTTCAGTACAATATCATTATTTTATTATGTAGAATGTTTCTATCGATATGAGATAATATTTGACATAATTAAATGTGCTTGTAATACTTAATGCCGACTATTTTATATATGCTAACACATAGATCAATATAAAGATATGAATTGAAAATAATTCTTCGTTTACTAGTATTTTGCACTTTCTTATACTGTTTCTTAAGAAACAATTATTCCTTTGGTAGTAATTAAATCAAACTGAAATAAATATTATTATTACATATGTAAAATAATAATCTATTTGTCACACATATAAATTATATATAGCACTCGTTTCCACTGTACAGTTTCATTTTAGTTTTTTCAAAACTTCCCATATTAATTGTAAGATTGTTCTGTAAGTAATCACTTAAGATTTTTGCAGTACATTTCTCTAACATCCATTGTTTTGTCCACCAATTGGAATGATCAATTTTATTTGTCAATGGATTTTTTGGTAATGGACAATTATAATGTTTTTTATCAATCATTTTTGTTTCCCTTCGTCCTTGTACATGTTTACAAACAAAACATTCAAATTCTTCAACATAATTTCCAAATTCATTAGAAATTAATTTGTTATCTTTTTCTAAAGCTTTCCTTAATTTCTCGTTATCTATTTTATAATTATTAACTAGTTTGTGCGATAAGTATTTGTTATACTCAGTTTCATTGTTAGAAAGATTTTGTATAAAGTTAGCCAAACTTATTGGATCTTTAAAATCGCGTACTGAAATAGCAGACATATTATTGGGAAGCCAATCCTAAAATAAAAGTAACGTAATAAAAGTCTTGTATTAATAATTTTCTAATAATAATTGTATTATAAATTGTAATACTTTAAATGATGGTGATCCATAATATACGGGTATCGATCCAACAATAAGAGGCCGCCACAATTTTTCAGTGATATAATCATCACAGACTGCATTTTCAAAAGCTATTGTAAACTTGTAATTGGCAATAAAAGAAAGAAAATCTTCACTGTTCAGTTTTTCAAGGTAATTTTGCTTTAACCTAAATTATAATTTTATTAATTATAAAAATAATACAAATGCAAAATTAATTTTTAAATCTATAAAAACGTTTTACCTTTCATCAAGTTGGGCATTATTTAAACATTTTCCATATGAATCTACACGTATGTACTTCATTAATTCAGATATATAAATATCTCTGTTGCTTGCAGTATCACAATTAGATTGCACGTAAAGCAAAGGTGCCAAATTTTTTGTACGTATTAATCTAGTTTTTTCTTCTGTGGATACAAAATACTTCCTACCTGTCAAATTGAATTATCAATTTGTTGTTATTTTTTGGACACTCAAATAACTCTATTTTCACAGAAAATTTTATTTCAGTCAATCTAAGTTTAAAAGTTGTGAAAGCCAAGATTCAATTGTGCATCAAATTCGTATTTATTTGTACCTAATAATGTCGTGATTCCAGGAAAATCCACAAGAGTGAGAGGCACATCACTAAATCTGCTAAATGTTGAGGAGTACTTAAAAAGATTCAAAGTTTCCTGATGGACTAAAACTGGATTATTTCTCGGAGATTCTTCATGAAGTAGACCCCATGGAATTTCTTCGGATTTCCAACTTGGTAAATCATAAATCTGAAAATTGCTACCATAAAAAAGAATACTCTGAAAATGAAAAAAGTATACGTCAATATAATTTTAATTAATTCAGTAATAAAAATAAACAATTTATACATTTATAATATTGCATTTAATAAATTTTAACTAATTAATTTTGTAATAATAAAATGACTAATTTCCGTTTAGTAATAATAGTATTGTTTCATAGCTATTCTATCTTTGGTAACTTAAACAGACAAAATAGGAAAATGTAAAATAATAATTGAATTTGTAAACTAACTATCAATCTTTCAATTTTTTATACTTTTTTTACATAGTATTTTTAGTATATATATAAAAATTTGCATATTACTTTTATATGTTTATGATATTGAAAGGATCGGTTACTTGTAAAATAACACTGATTATTTCCACATTTCCGCAATTTTCCATCATTTCCAAAAGGAGTCCACCATAAAATTATAGGTACTTCTGGAAAAAGTATAATCAAAATGTGTGAATTAATATTCTGTTGCTTTTGATGTGTTTATTTTTCCATATATACATTAATAAAAATGTAACCCATGGATTTTATATACCTGACTGATATAATGTCCTGTTGAATTGAACTAGGTATATCTAAATGCAATAATAATATTATTGTTTAAAATAATTAATGTCAACGTATTCATATAATAATATGTTAACTGAAATTACTTTTACAAAGTGAAATTCCAATTTAATCATATGTATATATATTATAATAAAATACTGTGATACATTTTATACAGTGTAATATACCTGATAAACTGTTATACTCAAAGTCAAAGTAACAATGGTTGCAAATATATAATATATTTTCCGATAAAAACATAGCATTTTTAAATTGCTACTAACTATATTACTTAATTTGAATGTTTATCAATAGGGTATTTACTGTTGTTTTATATATAAGTTATTTTTGCTTTTATCTTAATTAGATGTATTACTTTATACTATGTTTATTTATATTCTGCATGTTAAAACACAAAGTGTTTTACTTTTGTACATGCAATATTTCTTTTAACATATCATCAGCTTTTTACAGTATCACAGCAACTTATATCTCAATTTTAACTTGAATATTATTTTGCTGATAAAATTTAAATGAAGAGGCTTTAATAATTTGAAGTTTCAGATATATGAGTAACACAATTTAAGTTGGAATAAATTTGAGGTTAAGTTAGAAGTATTTTGCTCCTTTTATAGTTGATAAAATTTAATTATTTCCTTGCGATAAAGAGATGGTGAGTAATATTCAGAATATGCAAGACCATAATTATTTATCGGAATTGGCAATAAAGTACGTCGAAACTATGAATAGAATAAATCGAATCCTTTACAATAAACAATAAATTTAAGCATAATATTCTTAGACATAGAAGTGACCTTGAGTTTTTTCAAGGTCAATACATTTTTTTAATGCGGTATCGTAATAAATAAACAAAAAACCTACGATAAAGTTAGACTAAGACTCTATATCTTCAATCTTAAAAATAAAGAAAATATTTATGTTTATATTATTTAATTGTTGGCAAATTTAGACTAAAAATTTTAAAATGAGTTAAAATGAACCCATTCGTTTCAAGGTCATTTCAAGGTTACCTTATAAGACGCTGAGGTTTTTTTATCAATTATAACGTAACATTAAAAGAAAAAATTCATTGGCCTTAAAACGTTTAAGAAAATCACTATTCTTCATCTCAGAAAGTATAAGAAATCATATAAGAGTCCCTTCAAATTTAATCATAATTCATTTAGAAAATTAAATTAACGTTTTGGTACCACCAATCAACAAGTGTCGAGCTATTTTACATGATTGCAGTTGCATTAATAAATTCTGTATATAAATATATATGTATACGAAATGTACGGTGTAAATATATATATATTTACAGACGTAGTTTTGCAAACGCATACAAAATGTCATAAAAATTTGTAAAGCCAAGTCGGTCATGGTTACGATCACGGTTGCGATCAGGATAAGGATCACAGTCACGGTTACAGTCACGCTTCTGACTCCTCTTTGGCGGTCAATGAACTCTCTCTTCTCTTTTTCTTTATTCATTCTTCCTTTCTCTCCGTCAGTTACACAGTTTCTCAAACGACGTTGCTACATAGATGCATCTAGGCTATCGCAATTCATATTTTTCTGAAACCAATGACTTACTTATTTTAACTTGCTGTAAGATTGTACTTATTTAAATTTCTGACAAACGTACGTATGTATATGTTACATGATACAATATCGTCTATTTAAACTTTAATTAAACAATCTTTTTTTCACGATAAACTCGAAAGTACTCATAATATATTGTTGTAGTATTGTAATGGAACAAAATTTCTTTTTGCTTTTTTTTTTAATGACACGTAAAATGAATTTAGTAATACAAAGTTATATGAGACTAACAGTTCGAATTCAATCGTGAATCAAAGAAATTTATAATTGTTCTGCGTCCGCGATTTATAATAAGAAGAATTAAATCAGCGTAAACCTCTAATTAGATACGCTTCAGGGTTTCAAACATCCTGAATAAGATACATGGGTTTAAATCCTGGATATCCGATTGCTTTATATAAATTGTTTAACAATGACCATTCTTTTTAACCATTCATTATAATTATTATGCACTTTAATATTTGCAGTCTGGCCCGTTTAATTGTTTCTTTGCTATGAATAAAGTGCTAACTGATATATTTCATAAATCAATATATATACGTAATATATTCGTTATACTTTACAAAACACTTCGAAGAATTAATGACAATTGAATATCGCATCGATCGAGAACAAATGAAAATGCAACATATTAGAATACGACACAAAGTTTTTTGATTATGCAGCGAAATACCATTTAAATATTGTTTACGTGGAAATTGAATTCTCTGAAATGCAATATATATACTCCATCTAAAATAACGAGGAATGGAGAACACGGTAATACGTACATGTTTTTAAACAGACAACGATTCAAAAATTTGTAACCAAAAAGTAATTTACCTTTATCTAAAGTAATTGATTTTGTTAAATTAAGTATGCTTATTAACTTAAGTTAAATGAAGTTTCAAATGGTTTTTGTAAACGATAATTATCGCGGATAATCTATATCGCAACATAAAGAGGACGAACTAACTGTATATCGTTTAACTGTAAACTGTCTAAGGAATTAAGATTGAATTCGTAATTACATAAATATGTATTTAGTCAATTCATGATTTTTTTATACTTCGAATTAATCGATGTATTATTTATTTATATTCCTTCAGTTTATTAAATTCATTTGTGTAATTTATTTATATTTAAAATTATCTACAAGACTATCACTGTTAATAATTATTCGAACGGTACTTTATTTTTTGGTGTCGTATAAAAATCTAGTATACAATATTATATTGTTATAAATTACTAAATATCGTATTGCATTTAACGAGACGGTACTAGTAAATAATCACATGATTACCCACATAATAACTATGTGCGTGCATATTTTAGACATATAGTGGAAAAGGGAATGTTTAAAAACTGGATAAAATTAGAAAAGGTAAAGAAAACGTGAAGTGTCATTGGAAAAACAGCAATCACAGAAGTAGGGTCGTCGATCTGCGGTTCACGGTCCTCCGGAAAGTCGACAGTTCGATGCATTCCCCACCTTTCCCTCTTCCTATATCCTCTAGCATTCATGACCCCCCTATTAAAACGACGCACGCGCGATATTCTGGCAGAAATTCACAGTGCCGTACAAATTTCAAGATATCTGCAGTGAATTCATTCTAACTCCAGCGTGAAAATTCCAATTAACTAACTAGTATACTTAATAACGCTATATTATCTTCGAATTAATTAACGTTGATACGTCAAATAATTTCCGCGATACATACGATCGACAATAAAAGAAATAGAAATATTTTAAGGTACCTCGAACGTTGGTGTATTTTATGCACAGTCCTGATTCTATGTCGAATCAGATATTGCGCATGCGTGAAGAGTCCTGAGGGATCCTTAACACAAACGGAGGAGAACAAGCGAGTCAAGTCAGTTGCTGGGTATCTTTGTTGTAACGAATATTATTCGTCGCTTGTGACTCGTATTTGCCTTGCGTACATTTCTCTATCTGTTTTTAGTGTTTCTCCAAGATAAATACATACACAAATATCTATCTGTCTTCCTTTTCGCCCGGTAAGTACACAGGTCTACTTGGTAACAAGAGCATAACGCTTTCTTTAAGAATTTCCATTGTCTTATCTTTGATATACACATATATTTACTGCAAACTGTAGCCACTGATCAAAATTCTACAAGTTCGAACTATAGATAAACAATAAATATCGTGTAATTCGTCCCCTCGCGATTATTTGCTCGGATTGTATCAACGAAATTAGTTTTTGCAATAGTTAGGAACTGTATTTTAACTATACCGTACAAATGTATTTATTTAGTGTTATTCTAAAGGTTTTTATATATATGGTATTTTATTAAGATTGAAGGATTTGTGTAGAACCATTAAATTTAATAAATAGTTTAACGAAATGTATAATTTAATTTGCTATACATACTTTTTGATTCGTTTTAAATAAATTTGATATAATTTAAATTTTCAATGTTGCATGTATGGTACTACTGGCTGAGTTACCTTAGCTTGATTACTATGATTTAAAGTGTAATTCTGTCAAACTAAGATGAAGCTGCAGTCACTGCCTGAGCTTTGCTTTCATGTTATTGATTTTATATTGCGATTTAATTATTCAATTTTAAATTCAAATAATTTAGTACTCGTGTAAATGATTGAAATTATAAAATTGTTATACGTTTAAATATAAAATTATATACATATATTTGTCTAAGCTTAATTATTTAACTTTTAAAAACTACCAGCGAATAATTCGTAATTTTTTATTTGTTTAATTTATACTTAAGAATCGATAACAAATATCACAATTTTTATTAAACATATAACATGTACTGGCATAAAAGTGAAGAAAGAAAAAAAGATACAAATCGAATAATAGAAATAGGAATCATTTTTGTTAATATAAATTCCTTTCTACAAATTTGCTTCGTTCACTTTTTACTGATAGTGTACTTTATAATTAAAAAATAATTTTTTCTCGATAAAATAAGATTTAACGAATTAATAATTTGACAGGATAATAGAATTTGTAAATAAAAAAAATATATATATATAACGTACTTTTTTCATGATCAAGAAAAAATTAGAAGTTCGAAATGAATGTAATTTGTCCGGCACCGGTAATAAATTCGATAGGGACAAAACAATCCTACGAAATTTTCCTATTCGAGAAGTTGGCCCCACCCAGACGGAAACCACGTAGAAATGAGTCACCACACACACATACAAAAGTTGAGGGTTGAAAATAAAATATCCCTTAGAAGAAAAAATATCCGAAGGAAAGATGCTCAAGCTATGCTCAAAGTTAAGAACTGTATTTCATGAATTCTCTTCGGAAAGGTTAAGCTTATGCATTAACACGTAGATACTACGGACACAATCCTATCTAACTGCGAGATAAAATGATGTTATTGTTGTATCTGGTACAATATATTTTTATGCAAAACAAAGCATATTTAAATACGCTTAATAGAAATAGTTTTCTGGAAATAATTATTTAACATACATACACTTTCAAGCGTGTAACTATTATTGATAATTAAAATTGTAATTTAACAATATTTTACTATTCACTTCTCATTGTAGCATCAGTTTTGTTTTATCGTATACTTGAATGAATAAACAATGCATAATTCGCGCGCATTAGTTACAGAAACAATTCGAAGGATTTTTACAACACGTGTTTGTAAATAACAACGAATTGAAATAATGCAGGCTAACGGTGAAAATGCTGGCTCCGAAAACGCAAACGAAAAAACAGGATGGACGGTAATTATTAATTATTTGAAAATCTTAATGCACTTTATTTTTAACAAATTAATATTATTATGTACGCACTCTTTCACATCTTAGATATTATTTCCTAATTTATTTCAAAAATTACGAAATATTTTTTTCGGATAATGTAATATAATAATCGCGACTCTATATTTCTAGCAGAAGTTGAAATGGCATATGTTTCTATCTTTTTTTTCTTTTGGTTCAAATGGATTGAAATTTTATTCTTATATTATCGGTCGAATTCATGATCGCGAACATATGAGAAGAAACTACTTATTTAGCGAAAAGTAGCGGCTGTGACACATTCGTTAATAGCTTCTTGAAAGTTCTCTAGTTGCATACATGTATCTCTTTCTTCCTTGAAATCAATTTAAAAAATAAAAAATTGTTAATTTTAGATTAGAAAAATGTTTAAAAACAATGGACCATTATTTGTTTAACTAAGTTAATCAAATATTTGTAAAATAAAATAATAAGTTATTAAAATGTTAATGAAATAAAATAATTGAAAAATAAATATATCTTAATGTTTATTTAACTTTTTATAGGTTGGATTAATAAATGGGAAATTTAAGTATCTCACGGCTGAAACATTTGGATTTAAAATTAATGCAAATGGTTCAAGTCTAAAGAAAAAACAATTATGGACTCTAGAGGGTAGTGAACAACAAGTTTTCCTTCGATCTCATTTAGATCGTTATTTAGCAGTGGACCAATTTGGAAATGTAACTTGCGAAGCAGAGGATCCTAGCGATCCTGGCTGTGCTTTTCAAATACAGCTAGCTTCTGATGGTATTAAAAATTTGTATTGGATATATAATTTACTTATCATGTACAGTTGATTGTTTGAGAGTACATAGATTCCTAATGTTTCCTTAAAAACTTAGGAAGTGGAAGATGGGCATTGAAAAATATCCAGAGGGGATATTTCCTGGGTTCTAGCCAAGATGAACTTAAATGCATGTCCAAAGCTCCAAGTGAAGCAGAATACTGGCTTGTACATCTTGCTGCTAGACCTCAAGTAAGTTATCTTTTTGCACATGGAAATGTGTAATATTAACAGATTTGTTTGAAATCATTATCATAGATTTGATAAAAATTTATTATCTGTAGCTAACTGAATATTAGGTATATCTGAAAGGAGAAGCAGACTATAGAGACAGACAGTCAATGAAATTCTCGATATTTTTACGAACAATGCACATACGCGTAAAATTAAAATTGATTTATTTCTGTTTCAGGTAAATCTAAAGTCTGCCGGAAGAAAACGTTTTGCTCACTTAAGTGCAACACAAGATGAAATTCATGTAGATGCACCTGTTCCTTGGGGAGAAGATACACTTTTTACTCTAGAGTTTCGTCCTGCTTCGATGGAAGATGATGGCCAAGAACATCCTAAATTTGAGGGTGGTCATTATGCATTACACACTTGTAACAACAAGTATCTGGCCCGTGATGGGAAACTTTTGGATACCTGCACGCGAGACTGCCTTTACGCTGCCGAGTTTCATGCCGGATTACTTGCACTTAGAGACCTATATGGAGCATATTTAGCACCTATTGGAAGTAAAGCTGTTCTGAAATCAAGATCAACAACTGTAACGCGAGATGAATTATTCTCCTTGGAAGAATCACTGCCGCAAGCTTCTTTCGTTGCTGCTTTAAATCAGCGATATGTATCTGTTAAACAAGGAGTTGATGTGACAGCTAACCAGGATGAAATTTCTGGGCATGAAACTTTCCAGCTAGAATTTGACCGCGTGACTAAGAGATGGTACGTGCGCACTATGCAGGACCGTTACTGGAGCCTTGAAGCAGGAGGAGGAATTCAGGCATCAGAGCACAAACGCTCTTCTAACGCTTTATTTGATTTGATATGGCAATCAGAGGATGGCACAGTAGCCCTGCGTGCAAATAATGGCAAATTTTTGGCAACAAAGCGTTCTGGACATCTCTATGCTAATGCAGATTCCGTGAATGGATTGGATTCAGACGCCAGCAAGTACTACTTTTATTTAATGAACAGACCTGTTTTAGTATTACGTTGCGAACAAGGATTTGTAGGGCCTAAAAGCGCGGCTAGTCCGAAATTAGAATGCAATAAAGCTACTTATGAAACTATTAGAGTGGAAAGATGTGAGCGCGGAATCGTCCGATTTAAAGGTCAAAATGGAAAATATTGGCACGCCGACAGCGAAGGAGTGACTGTTGATTCTGATATATCATCTGATGGTTTTTACTTAGAGTTACGAGAACCTTCTCGTATTTGTATTAAACATACTGATGGGAGATATCTCACTGCTGGAAAGAACGGAGCATTGCGTCTTGGAGAAACAGATTACGAGTCGGCTACAAAATGGGAATTCTAATCAACCAAATGATCATCCAAGTTGTGTTCTTTTGAAATTTTATCTAATCAAAGTGCTTCCTGTGCATTTAAAGAAGCAATATTTAACTGATAAAAGTATTCAAATTTCGTAGAAGAAATTTAAAAAAAAAGGGAAAAACATTTAGATGAAGTATTTTGTTACAGAATTTAACTTTTTTTTTACTTTTTAAGTATTTATATTTTAGTACGATTAATGGGGAAGAAGCAGAAAAATAACTATAAAAAGTATAAATGTTGGATTAAAGTTTTAAAAGAACACAGCTAAAATTCACAGCCCTCTTATAGCTTCGAATGTAATCTAATATGATATATACAAATACGGGAAGAGCTCCTACCGAGTACTTAATTAGAAGTACATCGTCAAATGAATTTTTCCAATTTTTTATACTATTAACTACGAATCGCTGTATTCATGAAATACCGTATAAGACTGATCATTCGCATGTTTGCAGAATAATTAGCGATTATTACATCGTAATCTAATAATTTAACGAAAGATTGAAGCATGATTTACTATTTCTTGATCGTTAAGTAATTGAATAGTACTTGGTCGTGCAAAGTAAAATTTATCTTCAGACTTCTTTCATTAAATGTGTTATTTGAGATATTATTTATTTTTCATACACTATTTAACACTTAATCGATTGGTCATTTGGTATAAGAACATTAATAATGTACTTCGATTTAAACAGATCATTTTTAAGCTTTTAAGTACGCCCACAATTTTGTAATTAATATATTGATAATAATAATTATTCATGATAACTGTGAATCTCGAAAATATATTTTTGATGTTCCACGATTTTTGTTTCCTTTTATTGCTATAATTGGTAAGTAACTATTTAATTAGTAAGAAGTACTTTGCTTAATTTACGTTTGAATAGCGAAATAAAATCAGGAAGACATTAACAACTTGACCGATCGTTTAAGTGTTTAAAAATAATCAGTTTTCTAGTCTTTTCACATTAATATATTAATACTAATACTAATATTTGAATTCCTAAAGCATCTCATACACTAGACAGCATATTTCAAGGTCTGTCAATAAGTAATATACATAGTGCTTCGGTTGATAACAGTAATCATTCCATACAATAAATATATTTCCTTTTTGATTACTCAGTTATGCGCTACTAACATAAACGCACAAATATATCATTAGTATAAACTTGCTATCTAGTGTACATGCCTTTAAAAGAAAATCGATGCAATAATCGAATTAATCTGTATCATTTGAAGGCACACTTTCCCCGCATAAGAAATTCACATTCCGTTTTGCTGTGTAATGGTCCAAACATTTCTACAGTTATTTCAACAAAGAAATTCATGTTTTAGCCAGTTTAAGAAACAGTAGAAAGTCATAAACTTTTTTGTGTATAATACATACCGTTTTCAATAATAACTTCGTGGGCATGTAACTTATCAATTAACTTATAAGTATAAATTTTTCTCTTTACAAGAAAGGAAAAATTATTTTTCGATATGCTTTTTAATCTTTCATACTTTTTTATCTGCTCTCTATTTTTTTACATATAAACAAGATTGATATTAAGGTCGCTATATCAGCGAAACTATCTGTAATTTACGTTATTTATCACACTAAGGAAAACGGGATAAATTAAATGTATTATGTAAGCAATAAATTCTGCTATTGAACATTTGTTTATTAAAGTTTGTTCTCTAACGGTATCATTTACCTAAAACTATATTATTTTTAGTTATTTTTAAATGTAATTGCAAAATTTTCTTTAAAAATATTTAATCATTTTGTACGATGTAATAAAACAAAGGAACTTTCCTTTTGAATTTTAATAATTATATAAGATATTTTAAAAAGTAAGTACAGTTTTTCGTATTCAACTTTTCATATCAACTTTTCAATTGTAAAGAACGCTTATTTTCATTTTATTTTTCACATTGTCTTAGTAAATTATTTTAAAGTTATGCTTTAAAAAAATGTGAAAAATTAGAGAAATACGTTTTCTGGGATGTGAGTGTATTAATTACAGAAAAGAAAGCATTGAACTAATAAATTTGTAATTAAGTATTCTTATTTAATTTGTACTATCTATTACTTTATTGTATTCATTAAACATTAATTTTATAGCTGGATAGAAAAGAGGTAACAATGGTAACTGCGATAATTTTAGTTCCATATTATCGTAAGCAATTCCAACATTTTGTTCATTGTCTGGAATAGAAGGTATCTTTGAATAACGCTGACTGAAATGCGTTAATAAAGTGAATTTTGCGTTCATAAATTTTCCAGCCTTTATTGCGTCAGTAGTTGTTGAATGGAATTTACGTTTTGCCACGCTTTCAAGACCGTCTTCCATAGTTGCTTCATGAATTAACAAATCACAGTTCTCTCCCAAGTCAATAAGAGATCTACAAAACATTGTATCACCGCTAAAACAATACATAATCGTTTTATTTACAAAATCATTAATTTCACATGAAACTAATTCATTAAATTATTTATTTTAGTTATCTTACCTATAAACGATCTTCTCGTTATTTTTTAAAACAATTGCAATACCAAACGCTTGGTTACAATGTGTAACAAAACTCGTATTTATTTCTTTAATGCCTAATTCGCTATAAAATGTACTTTCAACTATTGTGGATAACTTATGACTTTTTAAGTATAAATCGTTATTGTCCACTAAAATGTATTGTTTTATGATAGATTCAAATTTATTACTGTAGAAGTTCAACCATGGTATTAAAGTTTTCGGTGCTAGCAAATATAACACATCCTCTGTTACCTGCTTCCTTTTTAGCAATAAACCAATAAGTCCCAAGTGATGATCGGCGTGCACATGTGATATAAAAATACCCTAAAAAAGAGAAAGAATAACTTTTTATTTTTATATTAAATGATAGCTAAAAAATGGTGGCTATAAAAAGTTAACAATAATTTTTCTGGCATTTATCATTATAAAATATAAATACATATACCTTAATGCTACTTAAAATTTTGTTACTCTCCGAGCGTCCATAAAACCTAATAATTTGGCCAAGGGTACCTTCTCCACAATCTAATAAAATACTTTTATCTTCGCTAATCCGTATAAGAATACCACTTGTATTTCTAACTTTATTTGGCACACTACAACCAGTGCCTAACATCACAATTCGTGGATAAGCCGAACTGTTACTTAAATTAAGTTCTAACGACTTTTTGTCAATATTCGTTCTTAATTCTTTCAGAATAGTTAACATGTTTGGAATTTTGTAAATTTCGTCGATGTAAATTTTTGCTTCTTTGTGAATTTCATCGTTAGTTATTTCTTTTGTAACTGGACGTACCTCTATTGCTTGTGTTGCCCTAGCACGATGCAAATTACCTTTGGTCTGAAATATTGAAATTTGTAACTATTTTAATCTTGTAAAATTCTGAAATTCTTAATCCTAAAACAACTGAATTTATGTCATCCTCCTTTAATTATGTTTCAATTTAAAATTTTCAGGAGATGTTCCACAAATGTTTTACCTTTTTATCATTTTCAATACAATCTGTGCTCAACAAAGGAAAAATTTCTGGATGTAACATGTTTAATATATATTGATTTTTATAAACAGCCTCACTACCCATACAGATATTCTCATCATTTAAAATTATATGTTCTGTTTGAGGGGGAAATTTTTCTAACCATTTCTGATATTGCCCAGTAGTGAAAATCTCTTCAGGCGTAAAATGAAATATACAATATACTTTTTCACTTTGTTCTTCTGTTGATTCTGCTACTTGTTGATATTTTAAAAAATCGGGATGATTTACAAAAGAATCCAAATACTCTTCTGTAGGACAATCTACAACTAAGAAAAGAAATTGTCAAGCACAATTATATAATATTTATATGTTAAAGCAATGTATTTAAATATTTTTAAAATACCTATAAAAGTGGTTTCAGGACTGCTTGATTGGCATACATCTTTACTATGCACAACTATTCCATTTTTTATAACATCTTTTCCTGCTTTTAATAAACTTAAAAGTGGTCCGGGTCCTATACCAAATTCTATACATTTATTCATTAATAATTTTCCACGTCTTGGATGAAGTTTACAAATATAACATATTACACGTGGACTGATCTTCATTTCCTTTTCTCCTTTTACTTCTGTTTCATTTAATATAATCCTTTTACCATTTTTATTCATACTATATCTTTGTACATCTGTTAAATCCGAGAAACCGTCTTCGACAGGTTTTGAAGATTTTGTTAAAGGAACATAAGAAACTGACATTATATGATCTTGGTATGGCTCAGATGTATTGCTATATACATAAGAAATTTCCAAATTTGGTAAATGTATAAATGTTTTAACCATTTGTATGAAATTGTCAAGTCCTTCGGGGCAATGAATGTTTATCTTTTCCACACCATTATCTTGCGCTGTTAGCAGTATACCTGGTAGTCCTCCAACATTATTCCAGGAAATATGTGTCAGAAATATATTAGCTAATTTAGATAATTTACAATGATGTTCTTGGCTTAAGCGCTGGGTACCTTCCCCACAATTAAATAAATAATTAACTTGATCAGACACTAGGTATATACATGCTGGAGTTCCAGGTGCTCCACTTCCGACAACCTGTTATTAGAATATTCAGTTTTAGTAAACGCATTATAGATAACACGATTAATGATGCAATCAAGTATATCGCAAACAGATTCAAACATAACTACACACGTATCCATAGACTCAAGTTTCTACAAACGAAATGAATTTAAATACTTTTCAACGGAATCACAGAGTATATTATACAATATCCATAGCACGTTCTAATATCTCGTTATTACTTTAACATTACCTATTAACTTTTATTTACGTATAAAACTGATTCCATTTCTAATCATGATACATAATATACAGTTAATTTATTTTATTTGTAAAAATTTTAGATACCTTTAACTTTGCATTAAAATGTGGAGAGAATTTCTTTAATCGTTTCTTTTGCTGCATACTTAACCTATTATACATATGATTCAAGTTGGACTCTTTAGCTTGACTTTTTACGTGAAAATTTCTAACAATGGGCTTACACAAACTTATGATTACTCGAAACATAACCGAACATTAAACAAAAAAATTATTTCCACTAGGTATCAAATACAAGTAATAGCTAATCGCTATTCTCGTCACGCATTTATATACTGTTCACTGTTGGTTCTTAATTCCACGATTAAAAATTTTATTAAAAGAACATTAACTATAAGGATTACTTTCATTCAAAATTATTTGTAAACAAAAGTATATAAATATATAAATTCATAATCTTTCATTAACAATCATGCAAGGCTATTTTTTAAGGTACAATAGAATTTAAGCCTTTAAATACGAAAAATTGAAGTGAGTATTTTCTTGTGTGCGAACATGTGCTACTGAATATATGTATGAGCAAGTAAGAGTAGTGATTCTAGCCTTATCTAAATTCTGATCCTAGTATCATAATCTTGCCAACAGGAATACATGACAATATCTATTAAACGAAACATAACAGCAGTAAATGAAGTTATTCTTAATTGCTTGGTTGTATCATAAATTTGTTTAGTGAGGCAAGTTGCAAAAGAAAGTTCCACTGTTCAGCTGGTAAATATAAACCAACAGTTGTCTTATAAGAAGAAGCTGTACCTAGATATGTCAATTTTCATTGGTCGATTGCGTTTGTGGTTAACGCTGGATACCGCGTCAAATCCTTCGAGACAGACGTGTATGTACAAAAAGCCTTTTAAATTCTATCCATTCGTAGTACAATCTTATTTTCCCAACCTTAACTATAATTGATCTTTACAGGATATTTGCACGATTAAATAATTAGTTGTTTTATCTTCATTAATAAAATAATAACGATAAATAATTTTAGTTGCATCAATGAGTATCAGTAAATTCGAGAATATAAAGAGCGTTGTAGAAACAATGAAATATCCCGTTAATTGAATTCTCGAGAAGTATGCGTTAGTAGTGCCATCTCTAAATCATATAAAATACTTATACAAACAGTCATATCGATAAATGATATCGTTAATCTGGCATGATAGTTCGTAATACTTGATATCGTTTGAAATACTGGGTGCTAAATAAAATTTTCTCCACGGTCCGCTTATTTTAATTATTTACTTCCTTGCCTTTGATTTTTCCTCTAGTAAAGTATACAGTCGAAGAGAAAACTTGCAAGGAAACTCATGTTTTTGGAAATGTCATTGGCGTGATTGTTTATCCACCATTTTGTTTTGCTGTCGTCCACAGAGTTTTTCCTGGTATCGTGGCCTATTTTGTGATAAACTGGATCGACTGAAATTTGGAAAAATTGCAGAATCGTACAGCGGACTGCGGCTCGAGAGAGAATCGTTTCTACCGAATTTGAGTCAGTTTTTTTAAATGAATGTTCTCATGAGCTTTCGTGAAATTTCGCCTCGAGTTTTGACCCAACTTTCCTGACTTTGGTCAAATGGCGATTACTAGATAAAACGAACAGTTTTCGCGTCATTCGCCACGTAAGTTTAACATTTTCGCTACATTACTTAATTATGGTAGTTTCTAAAATAATCTCGGCGAAACGTAATCAATCTGCCAATTGTTTGGAACCGATTGGAAGAGAATTGTTTTAGTTGTTATTTAGTAACGTTTCCCCCATCCGTTTATTATTATTAATCTTCTCTATCTTTGCAATGCTCTGGTATTTATGTTAATTAGAAGTTAAATGTATATGATTGATCCAGTTTTCTTACTGTAGGATGTCAGGTCAGAGTGGAGGGCATCGCTTAAGGCTGTCCAAACTCAACGACCAGCTGACATGCAAATTATGCGGTGGATATTTCATTGACGCCACTACTATTATAGAGTGTTTGCATTCGTGTATGTGTATTCTTCTGTTAGCCTCCTTAATCCTTTTGTCTGTGGTGAATGAATACAAATTTCATCGCATTTCAAAAGGGTTGAGCGACAATTTCAGTGTATATTGATGTAAGCGGCGATTAACGTCGCACTACAGTTTGCAGGAGCTGTATTGTGAAGTATTTGGAGAACAATAAGTATTGTCCGATATGTGAGGTAGAGGTGCACAAAAGTAAACCACTACTCAACATTCGTCCAGACCGCACTTTGCAGGACATTGTGTATAAATTGGTGCCTGGATGCTATCAAAGTAAGTTCTATGATTCACTGAGAAACAACGTAATGTTGGTAATTAATATAAACGCTCCCGCTTCAGATGAAATGCGTTATAGGAGAGAGTTTTATTTAAAACATCCCGAAGCGTATGCTCAAGCTACATCTCCAGAAGCAAGAGGAGAACCAACTGAATCGCATATATATTCTCCGGATGAATCTCTTAGTTTATCATTAGAATATTATAGTCCATCCAAGGATGTCAAAGGAATGGCTGTAAAACCTTTATTGAGGCGGTATCTTCGTTGTCCAGCTGCAGTAACCATTTTTCATTTACAAAAGCTTATACGAGCTAAATATGGATTAACTGATGCGCATAGGGTGGATGTAATGTATAAAGAGGAACCACTATGCAGTAGTTACACATTAATGGATGTAATGTATATTCATCATTGGAGGCGAGTATGTATCAAAAGTTTACGTTGCTCGCTATGTTCAGAAGTTTCAATTCTTTAAATATTCCGTTGTATTTATTTCAGAAAGTGCCATTGCATTTAAGTTACAGAATATTTGAATCTTCCCCGAAACGAATAAAACTTTCAGAAGACAACGTCAATTTTAAAACATCTCTACTTCATGCTGGAATCGATCCTATTGAATCGAAAGAAGGAAAGTTGACCAAGAGGGAATGGAAAGAAGTTCAATTGCAAATCTCTGAAACCGGTATAATGAGTATTACAGATATAACGGACCAACAATTTAAGAAAAGTGCAAGAGTCGAAGAACCTATCACTAGCGTTCAAACGATAAATATTTCGATAATCGAAGAAAATGCTAGTAGAAACAGTGTATCTGAAGTTATTAAAGAAAATGAGCAGTCTTCGGATAAGCAAAATATTAATGATACTGATATTTCTACAAAATTAAACGAATTTAAGGACCAGAGATGTTCTAATCAAGCAGAAACTGTAAAGACTTCGGTAAAGGAAATAGAAAGTCTGATGAACATTAAATACGAGGAACAGTCGAAAGACCAACCGGATAATAATAACGTTGAAGATAAAGTAATTTTACAAAAAAATAGTCAATTACAGGGAATGACGCACTATGTAAACGAAAATGAAATTAGAAATAACAACATTGAAAACAAAGATCAAAAGGAGACATCGAAAAATAACAATAATATTACCGCGGAAAACAAATTGGAAATTTCTAAACAGAACTCGAGAAATGAGATAAAACTTGTTAATACAGGGTCAAAAATTAACGCTCTAAGTGTAAAATTACAGTTCCAACCAAAAACTGGACAAATTAATAGTAGTAATATGTCTTCGAAGAAGATTTCAAAGGATAGAAAGATCATACCACACTCATCTAAAAAGGTAGACGTGAAAATTGATGAAAATACGAAAAATGTAGAATCGAAAGGTTCTACTGAAGCTTCAAAACTACAAGTTACGACGAATAATTACGGACTTACAATAAATAAATCATTGATACCCTGTTCCCCGAAAATCATATCACAGAGATCAGTATCCGAATCGCAAAATATCACAGAACCTGCGTTACCAACGTGCCCAAGCACTTCAGTTAGTTCCGAATTAAGGGAAACTGAGATTAATAACAAAAATGTGCAATCAATTGATCAGGATGGATGTTCTGTTCATATAGAGAAGATGTCGTATGTATCAGATCAGAGTTTAACAGAATCTTCGAAAAAAACGAATGGACAAGCAAATACGGTTGTTCAAAAATCACCGTACACACAAATGGAACCGTTAGCAAATGATAATCTCGCAACTTTGAATCTTTCGACATCTATATCTGTGTCTGTTGCTAGTGGAAACAATCCAGTTTCTGTATCTAGTGCAACAATAAGTCAGTCTACATCCACATTTCCGTATACAGTGCAGGATTTAGTGAGCAGTAAAATGTTAAAAACTTCAGTCAAAAATTTGACGACGTCAACGACTGAAAAATTGCCTGTAACTACAATATCTGATAGCGAAGTACCTACATCTTCGACATCAGAAAATCCTACAGCACTTACTGTACCTCCTATAAATGTCTCTTCTTCTTCGAAAAGCAGTTATCCAAGTCCGAGTACGAGTTCTTCGAAGGAGTCCACTTCAAAAGCAAACATGGAAATAGCCAATACGTATTCAGTGCCTCCTTGCCCCGATGCTATTCCAATTTCTTTAGTTAAACCAACTATTCGTAAAAATGAATTGATTACAAAGGCTTCTGGTTCAAAAATTAATGATATTTGTGCTAAGATTGGAGAAAATTCCAAGGAGAAAAACAAAGCGGAAGTAAGAAGTAAATCTGAGATTCCAGATTTATTAAAAATTGGTAGAAAAAATGGCTCTCCATCGATTACCATTGATACTACCGATAAACAACAACAACATACAAATATTCCAGTTGTGCCTGTTTACGCGTATAATAACAATGCAATCACAACAGAAAGCAAAAATATTTATTCGAATGTAAAGGATAATCTTCGAGCTACTTCATTAGTAACAAGTTCTCCAATAGCAACATCGCACTCCTTACAAAAAGTTCTTTCTTACTCTAAGAAACAAAGTCAGACCGTAGGTTACAAGACTCCTCGTGATCCTCCAAGATGCTGGAATCCAATACTTTCTAAGAACAATTACGTAGCAGTGAAAAATCAAAATAAAGAGGCACAAAATCAGTTGCATCAAAACACACTTTTTGAAAGAAGCAAGACAATTCAGTCCAAACCGGCGAAGATCTTAAACAAGAGAAATATGCCAAGATATTTGGGTAATCCTGCCTCTGGTGTGAAACCAATGTACGGAATCGGTAACGAATGCAAAGAGAAAGAACAGTTGACAATGACATCAACAACAACAACGAATACGTCTAGCAGTTCCAAGAATGGGAATTTGAGCATGATGAAGATCGATCCTAAAACTCTGTCTCCAATTGTCTCAACAGTTAATTCACCCATTGTTTCGCCACCCCCGTATTCTCCTAGTGCAAGGAATTACCCAAATCCTCCATTTTCAAGAGATATTTGTAGAAGTACTGGATCACCGATATCTCCGAAAAACTCTCCAGTGAATATGCTTTCAACAAGCCCTTTTATACCAAATATGAATCCTAGACTAATTTATCCACACTTTCCAGCACCATTTCCAAATGCGAATAGATTTCCGAATCCTTTAATACGTTCACCAATAGGAATTTCATCTCCCAGTGCCTTCCACAGTAGTTTACCTCCTTCGATCAACAAGTTATATCAACGGTCTAGTTATATGCCACAAACTACTGGTTTTTCTCCAGTCTCACAGCCCCCAACGGTTCAAAGAATACCGCCAACCACTTATTCTTCACCTAAGTCACCTAAAACTACCTCTTTGACAGCAATCTCTCCTGCGTCTTACAGTTTGGTTAAATCTGAAACGCAAACGGTTCCAACAACATCTCTGAAGACTAATACTCTACTTCTTCCAGAGAATACATCGCAGGAAGATGTCAATGCATTTAATTTGTCTAACACTGGAAGCTTTTGTAACGCGGAACCCGTGAAGGTATCAACCGAAACGATTCGCAATTCCAAATCGACACCGTTGTCTCCCATCTCGAGTACCGGACAGAGTAAAAACACGTCGACCGCTAGTCCGAAAACTAAACTGGAGGCCTCTCCGCTTGGTGTAGGAGATCAGGATCAGGGCAAGGAACGACTAGAAACGGAAGGTGTAAAGTGTAAGGAACAAAACTTGCATTCTTTGAAAGGGCAGAATTCGGAGAGAAATCAGTCGGACGAGAACGCAAACGACAATGTAAAAACGAAGGAAGAAACGAAATCCAGCTCGCAAATCAATGGGGATCTCACCAGCGAGAGTAAAGAGGAAATGGTAACAGGTTTCATCGAACAAAAGAAGGAGCAGAATGACATAAACACGGTGCAAGTACCGGAGAAAATTGTTGAAAAAGAAGAAACCAAAAGTGAGGAATGTGAAAAAACTGAGAAACAACAGAATAACTCTGAGACCCATAATAACAAAGTGGAGGTATAATTATTGTATCGATCGATTCACTTAACTTGTATGTTTCTCTATGTACTGAAATGTACGGGTATTTCCATGTTTTATTTTAGACAGAAAAATTTTACTAGATAGTAATTCTTCATATTTTCAGACTTCCGACAAATTTTTCCATAATGTGCTTAATATAAAAGAATCGCCATTTGTTGTCATTTTAATTACTGCGATTTTTGAGCTGCACGAAATATATTAAACATGTTGAAAGAATAGCATGTTTCAAATGTTTATAGCTGGTATTAAATTCATTATTTTGCAATCAAGAATTGTAGTAAATGAAAAATGCAATACATGCCTCATTTTAACAGAAAAAAGAAAAAGGTGAAATAATAACTAAGTATACTGGAAGTTACATCTAATGTAAAGGCTGTATAAATGTTATACAGAGAAAACTACTGCGTATAATGAATGATAAGATTTTATTTATCTAATGAATTTTTATAAAATAATTTCATGCAGCCTGTTAATTTACAGTATTTATCATATTACTGAACAAATTTTATCTCTGTTTCTTAATGTATCTTCTTAGTTAACTAGATATCTAACCAAAGCCTCGAGAATTAATCTAATGTTTTAAATAGATTTAGCTACAATGCTGTTTGTTGATTGGTTCTTTTTCTCGCATATCCTCATTTTAAAAACGAAACAACTATAGTAAAATATCCGAGGCCTTATCACAGTAATCTTATATATGAAATAATGTTAGGAAATCGAGAACAAGAGAAGATCGTTATTAAATAATTAAAGAAAAATGAGAAAAAAGTATTATGCTATAAGTGATTTCTCTCTTTCCAGCTTAATTAGTTAACATTATCGATGTGTCGCATCGCACCGAATTATTAAAAGTAAACAAGCATGGATAAAAAAAAAAAGAGTCCACTATTAATTTAAATAAGTGCCGGAAAGAAAGAAAGAGTTAATATGTATAGATAAATTTTTAATATCGGACGATCTTTTTTTCTTTTCAGATACATTTACTTGTAAATAGTGTATAATGTTTCAAAGAAATCTATATCACGTATTAGATATACAAAAATTATCGATTATTAATATAATTTAACACGCATATTTTTAGGGATTAAGAACGTAACGATAGTATTTTTTGTCTAATACGAGAAAGCAATTTTTAGGGAGATGCCTGATTGTAGAGCAAAAAGCAACGTATTTTTAATAAGTTATTAGTTGTGTGCGCGCGCGACTCTTTTGTATACAAGGTGTACCTGAATGAGTGAGTGAGTGAAAAAAAATGTATAATTTTTGTGCAAAAGAAATTTCAACGCATTGTTTGAACCAATATGTTTGGTTGAACAGAGTTTTCGAGATGTTTTATTTATAAAAACGTTGATCGTCGTTTGTTTTTAAATTTATGTACGTGTTCTGCGCATGCTTGTGTGCGCGCGCGCGCGTTATCAATACAGTAATAATAACTACGTGAAGTAGAGGATGTTCTTTTAATTATAAAAATATAGTTGATTATACTTTACACAATCTGTTGTTTGTATAACATTTTACCTCTACATTTATACGAATTAAGTTTATTATTAAATAATATTATTATAATAATTACTGCATAAACGTTAACGTACAGGAATGTCATAAATTGTTGACAATTATAATTTATAAAAACTCACGTACTTCAACAAAAATAATATTTCAACAAAATTAGTATATAGTTAAACATTAGTGAGCCTCTCTGAATATCTGATTGCATCTTTGAGCTTAAATACCAGTTCTTGTAACTGCTGTATTGTACACGAAAATGTTACATGACTTGTTGTTTCATATTCCTTAGTACTAAATCGCACATGATAAAGAGGAACACCAAGCGAATTGCACGTGTCCAGCTGAAACACATCGCTTACGTAAATGAGGATGAATAAAGTGTTTCCACATAAAATGATCAATAATTACCTTGACACAATAATCTAAATGCCAATCTATATCAACAATGTGAGGTGGATTATTGCCTATCAATTCCAGCTGAGATTGTATCGCTGCTTTGTTGTGGCAATATACTTCGCACAACTTCTTACTTCTAGTTTCATCAATATGTATAAAATTTAAAAAGTTCTTTAGATTTTCTTCGTCTAGATTCTGTCTGGTTGCTTCTACAAGCAAACATACTACATCAGCGAAGATTTTTTTTGTCAATATTGGTTTTGAATCAGACGTTTTAATAATGCCTAAAATTTTATTATTGTAAATAATTCTGCTGATCTTATTTAAATTTGACATAATGTGCTAAAATTCTGATACTCACACTTAATTTCTGCAGGATTTTCATGTATGTAAGAAACAGCCATTTCCAAAATTTGTTGAAAATTATCATCGGTGAATACGTTTCTGTTTAAAATATTAAAAAGACCGTCGATGGTATCTCTTGACAATTCCATTATTATATTTCAAAGTATCAAATTCATTCGGTAATAGACACTAAAATACCAAAGAGAGAGAGTAAATAGAAACGAATTTTAATTAACATAACTTTTAAATAATTTGTCTAACTGTTCTTAAAAAATGTACTTACATAAAAAAATACTTATTTAACCATAACAAGAAAATATTTCAATGTTATAAGGCAGAAAACACGAAAATTGTGAGGAACGTGACTGTTGAGGTTGCTTTTTTATAACCTGCAATATTCACTTTTCATTATCACCTTTCTTAAAACAGTGTCCTTAATGTTAAACAACGAACAAGTTTTAATAATAATTTCATTATATTTCATTCATCCGACGCAATACAAATTACGCAGCTGATCACTTTTATCGTAACTGATACATGGTATTTTACTAGATTTAAAACTTTCGTACGAATGTGTACATTTTTTATTGCATAGAAGGTAGAATAAATTTATTGTCAGTAAAACTTTGTTTCATAATAAAACGCAAGAATGCACAGAGATTGATAATGTTACACATTGGCATTATAGCACTATATACGCATAAATAATAGCTTTTAATTAATGGTTATTCTTTTTGGTGTTTGGAATATTTTGTAGCGCCAATAGTGACAGGTATTATGAACTAAAATGAGCGGACAACTTGTAATTCATCTAAATTTATTCTAGCTTAGATAAGGGTAGATTGTATGCATTTGAATTGAACGGCAGTATGGTAGCACTCAATGAAAGGCTGTGAATTGGTAACGAACAAGTTTCAGATTTTCGAATACATGAAAAGTAATGATATACATGTAAATAAACTGTTAATTGATAGCAATGCAATAGGTAAGCGCAATCAGGATCATTCGCTTAGCAAATGTGTAGAATCGATTCAACATCGTTTGTAACAAACGTATGAACGCACGCCAAGTTTTCGATCGTTCGTTGTGTGTATCTATAAAACCGAGCATTATTATTGTTTTAATGTTCATGATAAATCGATCCATCTCTTTACAAACGTACATTACCATAGAAAATTCGAACCACGGTATAATAATACAACAAGTATCTCGTATGCCCGAGATTGAACGTTTGCCCAAATTTTATGCTATATTCTATACTAAATAATTATCATGGTATACGACACAATCTTATACAACAATTTCTGAATGTTCAACTGATTCTTTATTTGTTTTAGTAATAATTTGTATGTTTTAATGGAAGAAAATTTTCTTACGTCAACATATCAATTTCTCCACGATTGTTTTAACAGCGCTGAACGAGCTTAACTGGCGTTTTACAATTATTTACGTTTTACTACACTCTATTAAAATGGTAAAAGTATAAAAATTTAAATTTTAGCAACGATCGATTCGCGAATTCAGAAGATGAAGAATAAGCACACGCCTGCGCCACGTCTCTGTGTACTCTTTTACTTCAAGTACTAGTGCGAAACATACAGTATTAAATACTAAGTATGCAATTAACTTTTTTAAATATTTTTTATATGATATCCTAAAGTGATCACATAAAAAGATACGTGAGGCCAGTAAATATGTGTGACAATGTAAGTGTACGATAAACAATCGAGTTGTTTGTAAGAAACGATAGTAAATTTGTCATATTGTTACGTTAACATTTGTGGTATTCGTTGTACTTGTTGCTATTTCTCATTTCATTGCTTCGTGTCCTTTAGTTATTCGTTGTTATCGATGTATGTAGTCTGGCTTTTAAATTCATCGAGATTAAGTGAATAAAATTTAGACGAAGACAGGATTCTTTGAGATTGACCCTTTTGCAGAAGAGCTTGGCGTTACACATGCTACTGGTGTTAATTTTATGCGCAGAAGTATACACGATAAGCACTAGACACCTTATTAAGAAAAGAAATTATAGCGACCAAAGTGTGAGAGGTTATTTGGCAGAGGTGAGCGAAAAGTATAAACGAACGTAATATTTACTATTGATAGGTACAAGTAAATTTTTCTTTCTAGCGTACTTGCTGGTGGAATGAAGTTTGTAAGGAAGAATTTCATAGTAAATTTCGGTGCCGTTGCCCAAGATGGTCCTATTGCCGTGCTCCTGGTAGATATTACAATGCGCATTGCAGTATGACACGTACCGGTTATATTTGGACTCAACCAGAAACTTCGTTAACACTCGAAGTTAACAAATAAAACCCTGTTGACAAACTCGTCTAACAATCGCATCCATTACTGATAAAAAAATGTCTGATATTAAAGTCATGTAGTCACATCCTATAAAAATTGATCAGGTACATTACGATACCAAATTAATATTAAACCGTGTCGAGAGATTTTGTTATCGACATTTACTGCGAATTAAATATGTTTGGGATAAATTATTATTTATCTCTCGTTCATATTTTTCTCTCCCACCCTGTATATCTCTAGGCCTATATATTCATACATATAAAACGTATCTGTATGTACGCAAATCTACGATACTTATATAAATTTTAAAATGCTCAGAAATTAAAACAAAATATATCGCATGGAATTGTAAAATATGAAAGTGTGTCATTTTGTGTGTCTGCATTTTCGATATGAATTTAGTTGTACCATGAAACTTTGAAAATTCGATTAATCGAAATTCCAAATATATCGATACGTCAATTTTCTTATACTTAATATCAGTCCCTTCAATGTCTGTGCGTAGCAATTGAGTATTTGCATGTCAAGGACTTGAATATTTAACGTAAGAGATATTTTGAGAATACACCATACAATTTGAAGGACTACCAAACGATTATCAAAAAGTAGTTAAAGGAGAATGCAATTCGCATGGAAATGTAAAATTATTACAGAATATTTATATTACTGCTATCTCCTGAGGTATATGCAATGAAGAATTTTATAAATATTTATTCGAAAAGTGATGGGAAAGTTATAAAAAATATATATAAATTTAAAACTATATAATAATCTTGTATATAATTTTATTAATTAACATGTTTCATTGTTTGTCAGGTAACAATAATTATTGGTGACCCGTTCTTCGTTCGTGCATGGAGGGTTGCCGCTCTCAGGAGCACTCCACTCTGCTGCTGGGCGCTATTAATTATATTTCGTTTTTATACATCAACTACTTTCTAATCATTGTTCTAACAATATTTTTTTCTCTTCCAGATAGAGATACGCATTAGGAAATTTTCGCAAATGTTCTACCATTTCAAGGAATTTATTAGTATTATACATGTACACGTATCATAAGTGGATCAAACCATCCGTACAGCAAGCTTTAGCAGTATCTTACTTAACTAACAATTATATAATGTAACCATTTTTTTGACGGGTTCCATTTTCGGACCCGCTTCTCTTCAAACCACATAAATACTTAATTATTCTCTAAAGCTACAATTTCCAGCTTATCCTCGAAAATGATCGCTATTCTTCACAATCCGTTATAGTTGCATGCCCTGACTCATTAGTATTTCCATCGAGCGGGTGTCTATTATGTTCCGATGTTTGTATTCCCACTTTTATTCCAATCATCCCAGTAGCTCTCATCCGACTTGTTAAAGGGAAGAGTATTCCACGAGAATGTTTATCAACAGGTTTGCAAACTGCAATGGATCTTTATTGATTATTAAGTACTACGGTTTGGCGATGTTAGTCAAATACTGGATGATGGGAAGCAAAAGAAAGATGTATTCTTATACATCTTATTATATGTTATTTTACATAGTATGAATGATTTAGAAGTTCGTACTCGTAAAGATGAAACAAAGAATAAATAATAATGTAACGCGACTTTTAACTAATTTGCGGATAATTCTGGACGATAATCTTGTACAATAGGTCATTGTACAAAGCATAAAAGTAAGTATAAAACGCTATGTAAATTAAATATCTTCTAAACTTAACGGTTTATTAATAGAATATGTTGTTAGTAAAGTTGTTAATCTTTGTAATTTCAGCGCATCCTGTAATCAGATCTAAGCACTTCTTCCGGTCTACGTTAGAGTTTCAGCTTCAAATATTATCCTTCTAATGTGAGAAATTTACTTTCATTATTTGAAAATTCTAAGTAAATGCTTATTATACAGTTTTCAGGATAGACTGCAGATTAAACAATTATGGATTCATATCCGTCGATCGTGAAGATATTCGGATACTGGTATGATATATAAGCGGATAGCATCGAAAACCTTTTGCTTCTTGGTACTTCTATAGTGCTTTACAATGTGTTGCAATTGCTGGTCATTACATATTTGTTTAAACTAGGAGTCGAAGTTATTCTAGTATCTTTATGATTGATTCGATATGCCCCGTGATACATCTTGCGGTCATCCATCTGCTGAAGATTACTCAACTAACGATGTTCCTCCATAAACCGAGAACCACTGTTGGAACACCTGAATACTTAATAAATGGATAAAATTAACATTAATAACGACTGTCTGTGACCGATCCACATCTTATCCGACGACAAACGCGTTCGACAGTCGCATGTGATATATGACTTAGGAAAGTTTCTTGAGGAAGGTGGATCGGTAGTACCTTTGGCATTTTCTTGGCCAAAGTGTCTCGGAAACTATCTAATCGGTGTTTCTTTTGATAAGAACATTATTTGGCATGGACTCGGAAGAATACGGTAACGAATTGTCAAAAAACGAGGTAATACTCTTTATAATTCTTTGCTAATGAAAAATATGAAAAACTTAGAAGTATTCTTACTAAAAGCGATGCCTTTAAGGAGACTTTTCAAAAATTTTGCCAAAATAACTGTAGTATGTAGTATGCTCAGTATTCGAAGTATGAAACATGTACAGAAGCGATTGGAAATGTAAAAAGTAATTGGTTTTGTCATATGGTCGAATATATTAAGTGCGACCGCGCGATAAATATAAAGTTTCTCTAAATAAAAGTCAATCGTATAACGTTTCTAAAACATATTGTTTTTTATTTCATTTTACAGTCAGAAAATGATAGCCTGTATGAGGATTGCGCGCATTCACCAATATTATTAGATTTAGATAAAAATTCTAAACAGCAACGACAGCAACAAGAGATATTAAGTCAGGAAGAAAACTCACAGTCTAAATTATGTGGTGTCAATCAATATTTGCAAGAACAATTAATAAGAAATGGATCAGGTATATTTACGAATCATATTTTTCTGTATCCTCTGTATAACATAATAAATGTGAAATATTTTTACGGTAGATTCTAGTACATCTCGTCGACATGTACAATCGACGAGGAAGTCATGGCAGAATGGAAATTTCGAAGACCGTCAGCAAAATAACGATCGAGTAATCGTAATAAGAGTCCCCGAACCGGAAGTGATCAACACTCATCCCCATTTAGAAATCCTTCACGAAACTAACATTAAATCGGTCCAAAGAGAACCATCGCAAACAGAAAAGGGTAAAAATGCATATGCAATATCTTCCAAATGCTCTTTCACGATTAAAAATCTTACAGTTTTAAATAGAATTGGCAACATTAGCATATTTATATAAATAAAATTATTTTCGTTACTTTTAGATACATTATATCTATAGAACGGTATAATTTGACCTTTACTAAATTAATTTCCGTATTATTTAGACGATAATCCATTTCCAGATTACAAAAAGTCAGCTTGTGATCGTGAACGAACGAGAATGCGCGACATGAATCGCGCTTTTGAGCTTCTTCGATCAAAACTACCAAATTTTAAACCACCCGGAAAGAAACTTTCAAAGATCGAGTCGCTCAGGCATGCAATTACGTACATACGGCACCTGCAAAGCCTTTTAGAGCCACAATACAGCTACGTTCCGAATATACCTGATAGAAGTTATTACAATAATAATACGCCAATTACTATGAGCACATCTTTCGATGTTCAACATGCATCTAGATGGGAATCTTTCGCTTATTATCGTTATGATTATCACGCGCCGTTCGTTAATCCTCCTCCGTCATTACCTTCGCCAATTCATCCTCGAGTATCAACAGAACAGAACGATCGCCAGTTTTCTTACAATACACGACATTAATGCTCTTACAAAGCAGGTTTGTAAATTGGATAAAATTTCTTTACCTTTAGATTAAATAGTTGTTTATCATAATGTAGGATACTTAAATAAATTTATATAACATTTTATATTTTATATAAAATACATTTTATTCCATTAATAAATAACAATAAAAATATTTACACGTATTGAAAGTATAAATTACTTTCTAATTATTAATTGCACAATTTAAAATTATAAAATTTTATTATTTTAATTATAAAATCAATTTTATTATAAAATCACAAGTATATATGTATATATATACATATACTTAGATATCATTGAGAAAACAATTCTTCCTCTGATGCTTCTTCAACCAAATTCAAACTACTTTCCGACTTTTTATTTTCAGAACTGTAGGTTTGTTCCTTACAATTGTCCGAAGTATCTATTTTATTATTTGCACAATGTCTACTACTAGATGGTTTATTAGTTATTTTATCATCAGCATTGTAATCAATTTTTTTAGCTTGTTTTGTATTCATAGGTTTATTATTTCCAGGAGATTTTCGTTTGCCAACTTTGCTAGACACTATTGCAGGATCAATTTCTACAACATGATCTTCTCTTTCAGATGCTTCACTTTCATCTGTAGTCGCATCAAAAACGAAGTCTTCAGTATTCTGTTGGTTTTCATTTATTTTACTTTCTAATTCTCTAATCTTCATTTTTTTTGAGTTTAGAAGAAGTATAAACTTCTTATATAGATTTCGTTCCATACTTATTTTAGTCTCAATCATTTCTTCCACTTTTGAATTTAATTCTTTATTTACATTCATTAAATTCTGCTTTTCTTCTTCCAATAAGCTTGCTCTGTCTTGAATACATTGATATAATTTTAACAATTGCTGAAGACTATTGCAAACAACTTGAATATCTAAAATAGAATGCAATTTAATTATCCCAAACGTCCATACATTATTCTTCCACTGTAGAGTTTCGTTTTTAATTAAAAAATTAATTGTTTTATCCTTCCCGCAAAGTATTTTCTTTGTTTGCTCAAAATATTCATCAAATGATTTCGATAATGTGCTAGAAAAATTATTTATATCTTTGGTATCCATCTATAATATTAAAATTGCTTTATTGGAAAGATATCAATTTTAATCCGCAGTTTTGATCTACCTACTAACCTCACCGCATAACGGTGGAATTGTTGGTTCTAACAACATTAATTTAAAATGCGAATTAAACCATTCTACGTAAAGTGTATAAAATTTATTATCAACCTGATTAAGAATTTCACATCCAGTTACTTCAGTCATAGCAATAATGATTCTTAATATGTTGAATGTAGGTTAGGCAACTTTAAATGTTTAGATTACAATGTTGCGATATTTATAAAAGTAAAAATTTCTGTGATACGATCGTGATACATTCAATATCGATATCGTACTTAATTACAGTCATGTTCAATAAAATTTAAATAATAATACCGTGTTTATACAACTACATAAATATTTACAATTAAAATATAAACTGACACGTATTCCATAGATGTTGTCCTATCTCAAGGCCTGGGCATTCTCATTGAAATTCATGTCCAAAATAAACTTCTGATGTATGTCACCTATGGCGTTGCAGGCAGAGCATTTAATATCGAAAGTTGCAAATCTATAAACTCGATTAGTTTTCTATGATATCAATTTTAAAACAATATTCAAAATATTTATATATAGAAAGAGAGAGAGAGAGAGAGAGCGAGGAAGAGCGAGAGGAAGAGAGTCTAGATTCCAAAAAACAATAAGTAATGGAAAAATTTGGAGAAATCGGTCATTTGTATTTATAATAAAAATCATGATTGAAATAACAGCGAAATTAAGTAGAGGACCTGTATATTTTTCTGGAGAGGTTATAGAGTGTTTGGTCACTTTTAGTAATCCACCAAATCCTATTCATCAAATCTCTCAAAGTCACAGGTACTGTAAATAATTTGTACGTATGAAAGAATCAAATTACATGTAATTTGTACATAACTTTTAGTGATATTTTTGAGAGTCTTGCATGGGCTAGTGCCCAGGTTCATTGTCAATGTTCCGCAAATAGTAAAATTGTTTTCTCAGAAAAATTGAATACCACAGTCAGATTAGCAGCCATTAATGCAAGTAAGTTGATTAAATCATACATAAATAATTTAGAAACTATAGTTCATTCTGATTACTTTTTATAATAAATATATTGCAGATACAACATTTGCACCTTGGCAACAGGATAATGGCCATGTTGTTTTAAACACAAAGCCAAAAATTTTATTCTGTGACTTGAGATTATCTCCTGGTGAAAGCAAAACATGTAAGCTTTAATGTGGGTTATTGATGTGTTTATTAGGATGTATAGCTGTTTTATAATAGAAATGTTCCCTAATATCTCTTCTATTGATACTAACAAATTTCATTTCATTATGGATTCACAACTCTATTTAAATTTTATAGATATTTATCGGGAAATAATTCCAAGTGATGCGCCTCCATCTTATAGAGGCCATGCAGTAAAATATTCATATAAAATCACGATTGGGACACAACGAGTAAATACAGCTATAAAATTGCTCAGAATTCCCTTCAGAGTACTTTCTTTAAGTGGTAGTGCATTTAATATTTTTAAACTTATTTCATAATACATTATATACATAGTTCTTGACTTTTTATATTGTAACTTTAACAGAATTGCCTGAAGTAACTGCTTGCAACGATAGTGTTGATTTAAGTCCAAACAATCCATTCATGGAAACGCAACACAGTGAAACTCCTTTAGATGTTGCGTTACAAACTCTTCAGGTTTGTTGTTTCCTCCATAAAACTGACCTTTTATTGAACAAATAAAAGCATTAATATACTATTTCTACATTTAGAATTTAACAGCTAGACGTAGTCCAAACTTTTATAATATTACGAACGGACGAGGACGCGTCGTAAGGTTCTGCCTTTTCAAAAATTCCTACAAACTCGGCGAAGACATAGTTGGTACGTTTGATTTCTCGAATGCCACCGTTTCATGTGCGCAAGTATCCGTTGCGTTGCAATCAGAGGAACACATTTCAGAAGAGTACAGGCGAGGAAAGGCCACATCACCAACCTTAGTTAGTTACAACAAACATCATGAAATGTGTATGGGTTTGAAGTACTCTCATTTAGTATTGCCAATACCATTACACGTAACACCAGATTTTACCACTGATTTAATGACGCTAAAATGGAGATTACATTTTGAATTCGTTACGACCTCTAAATTATTAGAAATACCGAATGAAACTAGCATTAACTGGCAAGGACCATCAACCTTAGACGTTGAAACAATGATTTGGGATTTACCTGTTCATATTCATCCGACAACTACACCGCCCAATACCGCGCAGCAAACAAAATACAACATAGTGATATAGCAAATTGGCAGATATTATATTAATGTATAAATGTTGGAAAGAGAATGTATAAAAGTATGTATATATTAAAACTGTCTTATTTATATACTTCAAATTTGTCAAAACAGATTGTATTTTAGCAACAAATAATTTGCATGTTATTTTAATGATCCAATGTTAGACAATACTATGATTCATTTTCCTTTACATAATTACCAATTACTTTTTAAACGCAAAATAGATAATAAGTTTTGTATAACATTGTTGCAATAATTTAATATCGATGTGTTTTATAAAATAGTAAGAATTTATGTTATTATATTGTAATACCAATATTCATACTATCATATAACGAAGTTATTTTTTATGCTTTCATTTTTAAAATAATCTTGTGACAATAATCGTATCGCTTGCTGAAATGTTAATTGAGTTTTGTATTTCATACTCGTCTACAGTACGTCACGTGTGTGTGTAACGCATAGCTCTGAAATTGCTGTCACCACGTGGTAGCGTATTTTACTTCATTGTTGTGTGCACACGTGCGTAAAAACGAAATGAAAAATCGAAAGAAAACTTTGAAAAGGAAGTCGAATAAAGAAAAAAATGATAATGAAGTCGAGAAGGAAGAAATGGATTCAACGAAATCTACAATTGAAAAAGAATCGGTAATGATCTTCCTCATTGATATAATCTAACCTATAAAAATGTTTACACATTACAAGTTTCTGTCAGTAATTGTCTTAATTGTGGTCTATATTACTTAAACCCTCTTAAAATTCCATTCAAAATTGTTTGTCATAATAATTTTTTAAATATTTATATACATTAGGCATGTGCTTGTACGTTGTAACAAAATGCATAATATGTATGTCACTGTTAATGTTTCAAAGTGATAACATATACAAACGATTAATAGAAAATTTATTTAGGATTCAGGTACGGAAGATTTGTTATTAATGGAAATGAATAACAGTGATGAGAGCACAGACGAGGAAGTAGATGAAGATGCAGATGTTATTGAATCAGATGCTGAAACAGATCCGATAGTCTTTCAATCGAGTGATGAAGAAGAATTAAGTTTTGAGACAGATTCTGATGATCTTGGCCTACACGAAGATTATTCCGAGAGTAACGATGAAAATATTTCTTCTGATGAAAGGAATGATGAAGGTACAAGTGAAAGCATTGAGAAGAAACAGGAAGATTCCAAAAGTGCTTCGACATCAAAGAATAATAAACTTAAAATGAAGAAAAGTGATTCTTCGTTATCTAATGTTAATAAAAAAAATGTATCCGCTATACCAAAAATTGATAATCGAAACAAAGGATTAGGAAATAAAATTGACAAATCGGATGAATCAATTTCCAAAGCTAAAGGGAAAAGTAAAGTGCAAAGTAAAATGAGTTTAAAAACAAATGAAGATGTTGGAAAGTCTAAAGAAATGGGCACTAAAGAAAATGTTATACTTAACACAAGCAATAAAAATGAGAATAGTAATAAGTCGGTAGCAAATCAACAAGTAGATGAATATGAATATGATAGTTCTGATGAAGAAGATATTCGTAACACAGTAGGAAATATACCAATGAAATGGTACGATGATTATGAGCATATTGGGTATAACTGGGATGGTAAAAAAATTATAAAACCTCAAAAGGGTGATCAGTTGGACAACTTTTTGAAAAGAATGGAAGATCCAGATTTTTGGAGAACAATTAAAGATCCTCAAACTGGACAGGACGTTGTGTTAAGTGAGGCAGATATAGATCTAATCACAAGAATTCAAAAACGGAAAATTCCTGATGTAACTTTTGACGAATATGCCGTGAGTCTTTTTAATCAAATTAATGTAAATGATTTTCAATAAGGGTAATATTGTCAAACCAGGGATTCACAAATAACTATAGATGTATTAACAATAATTCATAAATTATGTTTTTATTGTGTTCCTTTCTTTTAGCCTTGGATAGACTGGTTCACGTCGGAAGTAATGAAAACTCCATTACGTCAATTTCCCGAACACAAACGTTCTTTCTTACCATCAAAAATGGAAGCAAAAAAAGTATCGAAATTGGTTCATGCACTTAAGATGGGCTGGATAAAATCTTCCGCTGAATTGGAAAAAGAAAGGCAGCAAAAGAAGAATGAACCAGAATTTTATATGTTATGGCAGTCAGATGATCAAGCTGAAGAAATGCGTAGAATTCATAAACATATCCCACCGCCAAAAAGACATCTACCCGGACATGCAGAAAGTTATAATCCTCCGCCAGAATATCTATTTGACAAAAGGGAATTGAGAGAATGGAATAAACTGCAAACGACACCTTGGAAACGAAAGTTACACTTCATTCCAGAAAAATATAATTCACTTCGCGAAGTTCCTGCGTATCCTAGATATATTAAAGAAAGATTCCAGAGGTGTCTGGATTTGTATTTGTGTCCTAGAGCACTGAAAATGAGATTAACAATTGAACCAGAAGCTTTGGTTCCTCAATTACCAAGTCCAAAAGATTTGCAACCTTTCCCTACAACAATGTCCATGATATTTAAAGGTCACCAAGATATGGTGAGAAGTATTACTGCAGAACCAATGGGACAGTACATTGCTTCTGGCGGTGATGATATGAATTTAAAAAGTAAGTACAATCTCTAGTGCGGGTAGAACAAAATATACCATCAAACAACATAAATTTATAAAAATGTTTATAACAATATTCATTACTTTGTAGTATGGGAAGTATCAACAGGAAGGTGTGTAAAATCGATACCATGTGGTGGGATAATTAGATCTGTGGCATGGTGTCCAAATCAATCCCTATCACTTATAGCAGTAGCTGCAGATAAAAAAGTTCTTTTAATAAATCCTGGAGTTGGGGATCATTTGATCACTAATAAGACGAACCAATTGCTAGAAATAATACCTCAGAATGATGTCATAGGTATTACAATATATGTATATATAGCTCTTTTATAATGTTCTATAAAATATAATTGAAATAAGAAAAAATGATTGAATTGAAATAATTGGATGTATCCTTTTGTTATAGTAAATGAACGAGTGAAAACTGCTGTTCAGTGGGAACACGCAGAAGGTGAATATTGGAACAATGGCATTAGAGTAATTTTAAATCACTTTAAAACAGTGAAACAAGTAACGTGGCACGGCAAAGGTGATTACTTTGCCACTGTTATGCCTGATGGTCAAAATAGATCTGTCTTAATAAATCAATTATCGAAACGGAGATCTCAATTGCCGTTCACAAAGTCGAAAGGTTTAATACAGTGTGTTTTGTTTCATCCAATTAGGCCTTATTTATTTGTAGCGGTAGGTAAAAATGATCCTATATGAGGAAGGGTGAGAGCAGAAATTTTAACGTAAAAATACCAATGTATAATTGCGATATAATAATTTTAGACCCAACGAAATGTACGGATATACGATTTAGTAAAACAAGAAATGATTAAGAAGTTGCTATCAAACTCGCAATGGATATCAACAATGGCAATACATCCAGGTAAACAGATTGAATATGACTTAGTAAATAAATATTTATACTGTCATTATTTTTTTGTATTTTTAGGGGGTGACAATGTTTTAGTAGGCACTTATGATCGCAAAATGCTCTGGTTTGATCTTGATTTGAGTACAAAACCTTACCAAACATTACGTTTACATGGTACTGGTGTTCGTGGTGTTTCGTTTCATAAGCGATATCCTCTTTTCGCATCTGGAGCTGATGATAGAGGTCTGATCGTTTCCCATGGAATGGTATACAAGTAAGATAACTTATATTTGTAATTATATTAGACATCATTGTTCAGAATTTCTATTTATTTCATAATATATTTCAGCGATTTGTTGCAAAATCCACTGATTGTACCACTTAAAAGATTATGCAATCATGAGTCTTATAATGACTTTGGTATTTTGGACGTGATGTTTCACCCTATTCAACCATGGGTATTTTCTGCGGGTGCGGATTCAACAATACGAATGTATAGTTGAATCTTATACATATTTATAAAATTAATTAATAAATTTGTTTCCTTCCATGTGTTTACCAACGCAATTTTTAACGTAATAAAAAAAACTAATATCATCATGCACAAACACGATAAAAGTTTTAATGAAGAAAAAATTAAAATAAATTTCTCAACTATTTTATTTTTATGCGAGGAATTTGCAACTTTTGTATCTTAAGTGTTTACAAGACTAAACATATAGGAACTTTTGTATCGCAACAGAGGTGTGATGACCAAAAAGTCAAAAGAATATATAATAAATATTCCTTTATCAGAATAGTATAAGATTTATCTATTTTTAATTAATTACATTAAAAATCAGATAAATCTTTTAAATAAAATATTGATATATTTACGAAAAATTTAAAACTAAATGTTACTATACGAAGTACAAAAATTTACAAAAGAAAAGCTTTTTCATTAACAAAATTAGTAATAAATGACAGAAGTATAAAAAATAGAAACATCGAAAACGCCTGTTTTATCAAACAATATATTTTATATATAAAAAATAATTTAAAAATATGATCCAAACTTATTTAGAGATTATATTGTATTTGACAATGACAATAATTCCGATTGCAAAGTAACTAAAACCCCATTTTTTTGTCTGCAGGTCACAAAATATTTTGTACTTTCAATTCTTAATGGATGGTTATAAATATCGTTGTACGTTCCGTAAAAAGTAAAATTAAAATGGTGAAAAGATTAAAACGCATGAAATATTCTGCGATCTGCAAATAAAATATTAAATAGTGGTTCCATAAAAATTTGAGAAATAATGGAAGTTTCTACGAGTCTGTGAATTAACTTACTTATTTACTTATAATATTATTGATGAATTTAAAAATATAGCATAAAGTATAATTATTCATAATACAGTATATACAGGGTGTACAATACAGGGTTATTCATGATTTTTCAGCCACTTGCGTTATTAACAAAAATTTTAGCTCTACTGAATAGAGAAATGTACAGCGATTACAAACATTTAGAAAATAATTTTTTTCATAGTGAACCGAAAGCAATATTGTTTTTAAAATTGAACAATCCATATTTGTTCACGAAAATTAAAAGGGCATTAAAGAATGAGCGCGAAGGTATCACAGATCTAAAATAAGTATTCAGCATGATATATACAATGAAAATTATCGCTGTATATCGTTCACTTAATACGGACTTAAATTTTCGTTAACTTTATCTATTGTATTGCCGTAAATGACTAAAAAATCGTGCAGAACATTAAATTAAGCACCCTGTATACGGACACATTTATATACACAGGTATACATGTGCGTACGTTTAAGATGTGGGTGGAGAATGGCCCAAACATTGCCATTCGGGTTCTCCACATTCGCAAATACGTCCAGCGTGTCTGACTTGGAAAACTGTAACTATACCCCTGTTATCATCAAATCTGCAAGTTATGTGTAAATCGTGAATTAAGAAAGTATAAAACTGACTACCCCAACGTTGTCTTAAATATACCGATCTGGGGTCTTCGCGAAGGACATTTTCGATCGCTACTTTCTGATCGTTAATTTTAGTTCCCAAGATCTCGTTTAATTGGATCAATGCACGATCGTTAAATACGACACATAACGGAGTTCGTGGTCTAGATATCCATTCTGGAATTCTTATTTCAGAGGAGCTATTAGCTTCTGCTTCTCTGTTTTCAGTGTTCCTTGATTCAAAGGAAACTAACGAATTTGTATTTCCACTGTCGGGTAAGCTGTTGTTTGATGTTGTCCTTATTACCTGATTCGGTAAAACTTGCGAAGGAGTGAGCATTTGTGATTCTAATCCTTCTTCTCCATCAGGTGCTTCTCGTATTCCCATTCTTATAGGGGAATTATCGATTCTCGAAGTTAACGATCGTCTATTAATTAAATCTATGTCGGTACCGCAAACGGTATTTGGTCCATCGGCGCCGTCTAAAAGTCTCGAGCGAGAAGCATGTGTTTCAGTGTAATCAGAGCCCATGCTTCTCGAGACGTATGTTGGTTCAACATTAGTACGACCGCTTACGTTAATGCTTTGTAATCTATGATTTATATCTACAAAACTTTCTGGTTGTTCTAAATGAGACGCAAGTATGTTATGCCCTGCAGTCGTATTCAGGCTTGATCTCATGTCGGACAAAGTGTCGGAAAATGTATGAGGTGTCCTATGTATACTTGTTACATCCATGTTATGTGGTAGTACGCTATTGTTGTGCAAATTGATATCGCTTAATTCGGAAAAATGTCTCATACCGACATAACTCTCAAAGTTTGAATTCCTTTGAAACTCTTCAGCCTGCAGTCTCAGAGCAATTTCTTCGTCTCGAGAAACATCTGTTTCTTGATTCGTTTTGTTAATACCTTTCCTATAATAAGATTCTGATAAGAAATTTCTCGTTTCGTCCCCAAGATCGACATTTGTATCGAACGTGGTACATGTTTGATTTCTGGCAGTTTCTTCTATACATTCAAACGCATCGTCTAAATAGGGCTCTTGTGATCTGTTACTTAATTTCTCAAAAAATAATGGACTATCATACTGCGGTATGTAAGGTTTTATATCTAGGACAGGCGATTGGTCAACCATATCCACACCTTCGAAATAAATCGTGTGATTTTCTATGTTTGTAATTTTTACTAAGCTTAAGCCAATCGGACATGGCCGATGTGGCGAACGAGTTGAGAATACGCCAGTTTTCGTACCATTTAATCGCGGCGGTGCAACTTTAGCGTGCACGTGCGTCGAATCGTTTCTATGAAAATAGAATAGAACCCTATCGGAAAGGAAACAATTATATGTTAATGGTACTAATGAATAAATAGAATCAGAGTGCAATATACTTATTATACATTCTTTCCAGTCATCTTACCACATGTGTGAGAAGTCCTGCAGTCCTTCGAGTGCATGATCAGGATTAGTAAATATGGAATTGTATAGCAACAGCTTTCCTGGTACCTTTCCACAAATTCCTGTTTGCCTAGGCGTGCCACGTTTGCTAGGAAACCAGGTGGATATTACTCCAATCGGTTTCAGTTTTATAGCATCATTATCCGTACTAGTACCAGGTTTCACATTATCTGATCCCACAACTTTTGTTTCAGACATGGACGCTCCATTTCGAAATGATTCCAAAAGGCGCTTTATAGTATCAACATCTTTTTCATGGACGTATCGAAGACTTTTTATCTGCTGCCTGTAAAAATTTGATAAACACACACTAAATAACGTTCAAGCATAACGAACCTTTACACTAATAATTTTCAATGAAAAGTGTAATATTATAAACAGTAACATTAGTTGCTTCGCTTGGATATCATACTGCAAAGAAATCCTCATACATTTCAGTTCACACTTACAAATAAATGTGTAATACACTATATTACATGGATACACTGTATGTATGTGTACGCGCGCGCGCGCATGTATCCGTATACCAGGAATGTGCAGGTATGCAGAAAACAGCATGTTTGAATAGAACTTGTTGATATCTTTTCAAACAATTCCTTGATTCTATGAAAAGAAAATGTAAGAAAAAAGTGGAAAGTAGTACCTCAAGTTGTTTATTTCTTTTCTGGCTATATTTAACTGACCAAGCAAGTATTTAGCATTAAATTCCAAATTTTGACAAGCAGAATCCATAACTGCCCACTGCTCCTCCGAGCGTAATCACCGATCGAATCAGAATGAATCGAGATACATCTGCGCCATGGATTAAATAAACCAGGGCACGAGTACTCAATGCGTTAAAGTGTTGTCAGAATTATAACGCTATCTGTTGTACCATATTACTACTAAGTTGTGAAAGGCGGCATATTCGTACCTTGAACTGAAATATATATTCATGATATTTCATTTCAACGTTGAAGTACGTTTCAAGGAGCATAAAATTATGTTATAAGAAGAATAGGTGTATTTGTGTAAAATTAAATTTTGCACAATTTAATCTATTAATTTATATGAAAGTATTTACTCATTCCCTGTGGTATATCAAAAGAGAGCGTTTTACATTTGTAATGTCTTACAATAATGTTCCATCTTAATATTAGATTTGATAGATCAACGTTTGCGATATTTTTAGATAATGCTTTAGATTCATTTGTTAAAACTTGTTGATGGCATTGCAGGTCTTTATTAATCTGTATGCAATCTTCCGAGTTTGTTTGGTTCAATTCATTCGGATCAATTTTTGACTTTGTTTCAGAGGAATCTATTTTTCCAAAATCTGAAATAGTATAAACTTCATTATTAAGCTAAGTTATTTATTATGAAAAAAATTTAAAGATGTTTTCCTTAAAAACACTACTTATATTCCTTCCACATTTATTTTTAATGACAAAAAAACTCTTACTTCTTGGTATATTCAAAGAGTAAGAATTCTTGAGTGGTTCTTCTTGTTTTCCCAAATCTGTGTGTAAACTACCCATACTGTTCATTAATTCAGTTAATTTACTACAGTGATCATTGGATACTATACATTTTTTACTTCTTTTAGTTGATATAATTCTATTTTCATTGAAGTCTAAGTATCTATTAATTGTATCCAAAGGCACCAACTGTTGATCTAATTTATCAGAATGGTATAATAATGATTGGGTTTCAGGAGAAGCAGAGTGCATGCTGTTTAAGTTCGTCAACGATTGCGGAACATTTTTAGTAGAATTACTTATCCTCTTAGAATCGTCTTTACATTGTGAAGAGTTTTTGGGTACTGAAAGCAAGACAAAAGGTATACGTTTTACAACAAGCTTTTCAACGACATGCTCATACTCCTTGGTATCGTTATCCATCATTTCTTCCAACAATTGTTTCTTACGAGTAATTTTAAAGCAGTTCAAGAATGATTTGCAACAATTAGCTGTAAGATCAGGAATAGAATTGGCTCTTGATGAATCAAGCAATCCAGCCTCGTATGAATTAGTAGAAGCTTCTAATTTTTCATTCATTTCAAATATATTTTGTTTAAACTATTATGCAATACAACACAGTGAATTTTGAGAGCTCCAGTTTGGTTTAAAGAAAATTGTGATTTAAACTTTTGGGTTTCTGCGATATAGAGATATTCATAGTCATGATAACATGCATTACAGGCATTTGCTTCAAAGTGGAGACCACTTTAATATACTTCGCTTAAAAAAGACATAATTTTGCGAAATTCTCATCATGTAATTGTAAATTTGATGCTCAATATTTCTTACTGATTATGTTTACGTATAAATTTGTATTCCCCTAAGAGCAAAGATTAATCTCTAAAAGGTGGCACCATCTCTGTAAAAACTGCTGAAACTGGTCGTACATCGTTATCGATGGCAAAGTGAACTGCTGCGACACGTGGCGCCATCTCTGTGAAAAGTACTCAAACTGGTCGCACATCGTTACCGACAGCGAAGTGAACTACTGCGCGAGTGGCGCCATCTCTGTGGAAAGCGCTGAAACTACTCGCAAAATAGTTCCCTAGTTCCACCGCGAGATGGCGCCACCAAGCGGTCGACGCAAGTTGCGCCATCTCGCGGTGGAACTAGGGAACTATTTTGGGAGTAGTTTCAGCGCTTTCCACAAAGATGGCGCCACTCGCGCAGTAGTTCACTTCGCTGTCGGTAACGATGTGCGACCAGTTCGAGCACTTCTCACAGAGATGGCGCCACTAGTCTGTCAATAATTATGCAATCAGTTTAACCACTTTTCAGAGAGATGGCGCCACGTGTTCGTGTGTACGTTTAAGGTTAATATCGAGTGTAGTTAAAACGAAATGCTCATGCATTCATGTATACAATATATAAAGTGATCTTAATTTGGGAAGTCTGGTGAAATTGTTTAAAGGAAAGGCGAGTTTTACAAATTGCCTGTCTATATAATGGCGGCAGTAAAATTGAATCCGTCGAGTTCACCTTCTGTCGAATTAAGTTCGTATCGCGATCAACATTTTAAGGTTAGTTTGTGTTTACATCTTTCGGCTTAAAAAACATTTATATTGTTACATCTAATATGTGCAATAACATAGGAATAAATAAGAATAATTTATTCTTAGATGTATAAATTGGTTCTACTGTACTAATAATAATGATTTAGTTGGTCGCTAGTAATAATGTTTGTTCTCAGGGCTCAAGAGCTGAACAGGATAGGCTTCTAAGAAATTCTACAACTCTCTATGTTGGAAATTTATCTTTTTATACTACAGAGGAACAGATATATGAACTATTTTCAAAGTGCGGCGATATCAGGAGGATTATAATGGGTTTGGATAAATATAAAAAAACTCCTTGTGGTTTTTGTTTTGTTGAATATTATCAGAGGAGCGATGCTGAAAATTGCATGCGATATATCAATGGGACACGTTTAGATGACAGAATAATCAGAACAGATTGGGACGCTGGCTTTATCGAGGGTAGACAGTATGGGCGTGGTAAAACTGGTGGACAAGTGTGTACCATTAGTTTGTATAAGAATATAATTGTTACTGTTAATTACGCATATGTTATTATTTGTTGATTTTTTATAATTGTATCTGTACAGGTGCGAGATGAATATAGGTCAGATTTTGACAGTGGACGGGGTGGTTATGGAAAAATAATACAGCAGAAAGTGACACCACTTTCAGATGGAGCTTTTGGACGTTGAAGCTTTTCGAGCACAACTGCTTTTCTATGCTAAATTTTGTATGTACACAAAAATTATGGGAGTATTTAGGTAGCTACATTTAAGGGTAGACAACCAGACATCTGAACTACTCATTGCGATCAATCTGTGTGTACACGTACGGCGAATAAGGACAAATATATGTATATACAAAACGTTTTAACCCTTTCAGCCTGGCTGGAATAGCAGTATTGAAATAATCATAACAATGATGATAAGAATATTAATTCTTTCAACCTGACAAAAAGAATTGATTCTGATTATTAATGTTATTATCATTACTTTACCGAGGCACTACTGTTTCAGCCAGATGTATGTCTAAAGGATTAAGTTAAGACAGTTATTTAAAAAATAATAATAGATGATATGTATTTTGGCTATTCCATTTTTATTTCAAGTTCTGCCTTATCCTTTTTCTACAACATAAAAGGATTAGAATATTTGGACAAGAAATATTTATTGAATCTGTCTCGAAAGGTTTATCCTCATATTGTGAACAAAATGTTTGCCAAATAAATAATGTTAATGAAATATATTTCTTTGGATTAACATTAATCTATAATATAAACATAGAATGGAGTTTTCTTAATCATGTAATAAGCATTAGCATATTTACAAAGTACGAACAGTTTTGTGTGAATTTATTTAAGCATATTATTTTTATTTTTTTATAATGAGAAATGCAAAGAAGTATTGCATAGTCTTTGAAACAATATATATTTCTTTAACATTAAAATTATTACAAGTCAGTACTTCCTATTATATAACTAATTATAAATATTATTTTATAATTTAATCTTTAAAATGAACAACAAAGTTTGTTTGATGGTTTTTTCAATACTGCTCGAATTGCTTCAGCAAAAACTTCTTCTAAATTTTCACATTTTAATGCGGAACATTCAACATATTTATAAGCTTTCACTCTTTTTTTCATCTTTTTACAATCTTTAAGCGTAATTGTATCCACATTTTCTGCACCTCTAAGATCCCCTTTAGTACCTATCGATAAAGTAGAGAAAGATTTAGAAATTGTAATTCAATATTTTATAAAATATTGACTTTTGAAATTTTCTTTAATTAATAAAAGAGGATAAGGGGATTTTCGAGAGTTAGTGATTGTGTCTTAGAGACAGCTTATGCAACATGCAGGTATAGAATAGCACAATAATAATGTTTCCTCTGAGTTATATTAATTAATAATAATTAAAGACACTTACCAACAAGAACTATAGGTGTGTTCGGACAGTGATGTTTAATTTCTGGTTGCCACTTGTTTGCAACATTTTCATAAGAAGTTCGAGAATTCACTGAAAAGCAGATCAAGAAGCAATCAGTCTGAAAATGAAATTAAACAGCAAATTGTTATAATTCTTATGTTTGTTATAAATTCCATTAGTGTACAATACATAGACGAAATAATATTAATTAATAGATCTACATACATTTGGGTAGGATAAAGGCCTGATTCGTTCATAGTCTTCCTGACCAGCAGTGTCCCACAAAGTCATATCATATTTTTGTCCATCTATACATATTGTTCCTGCATAGTTATCGAAACTAAGGACAAATTATAAGTATTATTATTTGTTTTGAAATTTACATTTAAAATGTAACAATAAATTCTGTTTCTATACTTTACTTATGTATGTAAGAAGTGATCAATACATTTTTAATATTACACTTACACAGTAGGTACATACTCTGAAGGGAATTCGTTTGTCGTGTATGTGATAAGCATACATGTTTTCCCGACAGTACCATCGCCAATAGTTGTAATTTTGATTGGCCTATGTCGCGAAGTTATTTTTTTACTATCTGAAAAGTAAAAAACCTATTTTATTCATTTTTTACGGTAGTAGTTTTTGGGTCATTTAAAAAAAGTCATAAAATTATATTCAAAAATCTATTTTATGCCACTTTAAATATAGTGAAACTTTCAATCTTGTTTATGGGTGGAAAAAGATTAAATACTACAGATTTTTAAGAAAAAATAAAACGATCGTTGCGTTATTTTGATGCCTTTTCTGTTGAAAAAAGTAAGCACCGCATCCGGTAAGCGAGTACCAAGGCTATCCTTACTGGTGCTTGCTGTACTGCATATCAATTGGAACTGTAAGTTGCTACGTTTTTAACATTTCAGTATAAAGCCTACTATTATACCTATCAATTAAAAATTAAACTTTCTTAGTTCAATATATAATATAATATATAAAACAATATATAAAAATATATAAAATATCATAAAAATTCAAGATCTGTGTTATTTATAATTCTATGAATTACAATGAAGTATGAACTTTTTTAATTTAATTACGTAACATACCGACTTTCATTGTTAAAACGCAAGTGCATCATAAATAAATGATAAACGAATCGAAGTAAATATAATATAAGTAAAGTAGACCATCAGTATTGAAAGAGAGCGAGAGAGAGAGATTAATATTATTTTTATAAAATCATGTCTAGATTGTAGATTGTGCTATTCTATAACGCATCCTCTAGATCACGTATGCTATGATCGTAAGTTTTTAAACTGCATTTATATTGAATCAATGTCATTTTTTTTTCTTCACTCCGTATATTTCCATGATAATTCCTTCGGTTTCCTTTATTACCTTGCCGCTAATTATATCAATAATTCTAATAATAAAAATTAAAATATACTAATCCTTAGTAACTTGTACATATTCTTTTCGAATCAAAATATATGAATTATTTTCGATATAAAATTATTTCAAACTTAAATGACCTCTATCATGTGGTATTTACCCGTATTGTTATTGCACATCGTGTACTAAGAGAAATCCAATACCCACGAATCCAATGCAGTTTGTTCCCCAGCTTCCCACTCAATTTAGCGGCGTCTCTTATCAGTAATTAGCGTCGCAGTTATCTGTTTGTCATCCGGCCGTTTTCCATTATCCGCTACATTATTTGGCTGTAGACAAACGAGACAGAGAGAGAGATTGATAGCTGTACGGCGATAGTTCGTATCAACGAGAGCGATTGATATGCGTGCGTTGATCTAAGATGCGTTGCTTCTAAAAAAAAAAAAGTAGTATGTATGATTGTAATGAAATTTTTGAACATCATGACTGAACATCATGATAAATGAACGATGTTATGCAAACGAGATCTTAATTACACGATAACGTTACGAAGACACAATTAGGAATATTCTCTTCTAAAATATAAAGCGTATAGAATAAGATAGACAGAGTCGGTATGTTATAATGGGCGACGTCTAATAATAATTTGAAGTAACATTAATCACTGTTCGTATCAATGTGGTCAAGACGGTGACCACAAAATACTTTCCGTGTGATTCACTACATCACGACAGTGCACAATTGTTTGATGGAAACGGTGGGATTGTGTTTCCTAATTTACGAAACTAGTTGACCCCCTGAGATCATCACACTTTCCTGTCGTACACGCTGCACTCGCTTTTTGGAGAGAACAGAAAATTGTCGCAACTTTGATCTTGGTAATAAATTTATTTATCAGCTTTACTATTAGCTAGGATTATTGTCTCGTCGCACGAGCAAACGTACGATAAACTGTAACGTAAAAATGATATTAGTTTCAAAAGATTAGCATCGATGAGAATCGACGAACGAATGATACCAAAGAGAAATTTGAAAACATATTTAAATCGTTCAAGATTATCGTTGTGCAACGAAAACTAAGAATAATTGTATAAAGTGGTTGGCTTTGTACGATAGAAGTGAGGAACAGGTCGATGATACGCGAAATATGAGAAAATTACAGCGATAGAAAAAGGTGGGTAGTACGCGTAGGTAGATCGAGGGTGTGCCTTCGCAGAGAGTATTAAATAATTCTAACCACGCCCTTCCTTCCGCATTCCGTCTTTCTTTCTATTAAATTTTGGGAACAATGAACAATGGAAGCTCATCCCGTCAGAAACTTGATAAGTAAATAAGCCGTTTTGCTTATTTCAATGTTATTTTACAACGATTAATGTCATAACCGCCAGGACGCTAAAACAAAGAATGCATTTTTAATTGCTTGACGCACTGCTGCGAGTTGCGCGAACACGACTGTCATCTCAGTCATTGCGTATGTGACAATTGCAATAGCAACTACACACAGTGCGCTATATCTATTGTGTACCTATAAAAGACAACACCGAGGTCTACTCTTATAGCGTACGTAGAAGGAGAGTGTCCTTCTTGAGCATCGTTCTTACGAGGTTCAACGTTTCGCTTTAAATTACTTGAAATTTCAGTCTACACGGAGAACGCGTGTATTTATAATTTTATTATTCGACAACGGTTAAGCTTCGCATAAAAATGGACAATACATCTAAAAAAATAGATATAGATAGATATTAAATTAAGATTGCAAAGTTGTTATTATCTAAAGCAAACGATGCAGAATTTTTACACTCACCTAATGTTTACTTTCTTTCCCGCGCAATAAGCCAGGACTTTTATACGAATAGCTTGCAGATACGCGAATAAAGTAGCGATGACATAACTCGAGTGCTGGTGAATTTATGTGTTTGTGTTAGGCCTTTGAGGATCGCGTGATTAAAAACTGTACGCGACACATTATTTTCTACGCGATTCGATCGACAACGCTACACTCTTGCTTATGTAAAAAAGTGTAGTTTACACGTTCAGAGTTTCCTAGGATGTTACGTATCGAAAGCAGATCCTTACTTTGCGAATATCTTTTACTCCTCGATTCTCTGTTCGACGAACGAATTTCGACGCTCGATGAGATTTCACAACTTGAAAACTGTAACATAATTGTAATTGTTATCAGCATAAGAATTGCGTGAAACGATATATATACATATATGTATCGAGGAAAACCCGAAATGATCAGGATCACTGTTCCAATTCCTTGTATTCTCAGCATATTATCAGTTCCTGGCAAGCTATCAAACCTCATCCTGTTAAATACCCACGCAATGTTTATACGTTTCCTAGTTACTGTAAATTTCAACTAATATTCTTACAATATTTTTCATCGAAAGTGTACCATTATATAAATAATTCCTCTCTCTCTTTCTCTCAAGATGTCGATGATATATAAGTCGTTAATTTCTCGTGCTGATACAATGCGATAACGTTATCAAAGTGTGATCATTCATGTTTCGTCATCATCGGTAAAACTGTATCGAGACCTCGTGATTACCTTAAACGAAAATTGAAAAATCTTTCGTGACAAGCTATACCTTCTTAAAGTATCCAGTCAATTGTTTATGCAAAGATATATCGATCAACCATCGGATCGCATTCAAGATAGATTCACAGAGTAAGGACCCAAGGCGCAGCATTAAGTCCCACGAACCTCGAATCTCGATTTGGAACAAATTAAACGTTAGACATTGAAAAATGTATTCCTTGCGTGAAAAGCGTCACTCGCGAACTTAAAAATCGTGTCTCGCATCGACTGTCAGCCTCGATACCTGCAGGGAGGATCGAACAGGTTGTCGTTCGACGATCGTACAAAACGCAACGTTAAAAGTGTCACCAGTGATTCATCCGTTAGAGTCAGAGTTATTTCGTTGAGAATATTCAACCGTGGTACGATCAAGGTACATACGTGTCCGTGGCGAATGATCGATGTGTCCGAATCGATTGCCTCCTCGTTGCTCGATTTTTTTTTTTTTTTTTTTTTTACCCACTCGAGCTGATTGAAATTCTCTTCGATACTTATCGCGACGGGCGTAACGGGAAAAGCTGCGTGGACACGCTTCGCGCGGCGACCGCTCGACGACTACGAAACAATATACCGGAGCGTTTTAAACGTTCACTGAAACGTCAATTACGCGCTCCACGCGCCATTAGGTAGATAAAGATTCGTGTACAGAGTGTCTGATAAATCGTACCTCGATCGAGATGGAAATTAATGGAATTAAACGAGAATCGATGCGTTTCTCGATTGCTACCTTAACTCCTTGCAGCGTATCGTTTTGCAATCGATTGTATTAATTGCAACAGGTCTCGATCGAATGGTAACGTAGGAAGGACGTAAGAAATAACGTGGAAATAATAAATAAATAAATAGTATTAAAATAACGTAGAATAACGTAGAATTATACTTTGTTAAAGATAATAAAAATTTATAGATTTCTGTAAAAGCCTGTACGTGGATTTACATTGCCACTCGAGTTGTTAATTTTGCGTAGGTAAGCGTTAAGAATTTTTTTTAACGAATACAAAACTCGTTTCTATTATTGTTTACTGTATAACGATTAGTCGAAATAGTGTTTAAATTAAAATTCTGTGTCGCGCGTTTCCCATTTTTAGAACGACGCATAGTTTGAAATTTATAAATGGTACTCGCCCAATGACGCAGACGCTTTAATTAAATGATCGTCGAAGGGAACGTTATTCGATTGTTCGACAAGTTTGGTACAAGCGATTTGCATCGTTTCGATAATTATTTTGTGGCTTTTCAGCGTTAACGACGATGCAATTTTTATGTTAGCGGCTGTAAAAAGAAAATAATGGAAATTCATCGGCGAAAAGAAATTTAAATGGTTGAAATGGAACGACCAATGGCGGCTACAACAAAGTAATCGTTGTAATTCTGTATGTAATCACACGTAAGTGTAATAGTGTGCTTTTTTCTCAGTAGAGAACGCAGCAATATAACTTTGTAACGTACGATCATAGATTTAAAATCCAATAAGCATTTCTCTGCGCATTACCGCTTGTGGATAAAGGAAATATTCTGTTGCAGAGGCATCGAAGAATAACTGGAGTCTATGGAAGAAATGGCAGACAATTGCGAAAACTTTAATAATCGAATAGATGAAATTAATCATTTAATCGAGAAAGTAATAAGTATTTTGAATATGTTCACATTTTCTATTCTTTCTAATGTTTTACACGCGTATACACATGTAATTAAGAAATTCATAAGAAGAAACTCGCTTTGTTTTTCAATAGCTCATGAAGTTGAAGGAAAGCATCAACAAATACAAGAAAATAAGGAATTTCTGGAACTTACGGTTTTTTAGCTTATCAATGGTCATCTGGACAGACCAAGTGAAATACGAAGAGTTGCAGAAGACTGAAGCCAATTGTAGAATTATTATTTGCACGGCTATAAAACTGATCAAATTCAAAGAACATAAATTGAAGAATTTTATAGGGAAAAGGAAATCGTACTTCTTAGAACAATGGTAGTTTCTCTCTCCTTAATTTCGTTATAATTTGTAATGTTTTTGCAACGGTAAACACATAATTGCGATGATAAAAGTTTAAACGATCTCTTCGTTATTGATAACATTTTTTTTACAACTTTTTAGCGGTCAGCTTCATGTAAAGGGATCGAAATACGCGGATAATTTCTGGCGTGCACAAACCGAATACGTACGTTTCATTATATATATTTTTTAAATTGTGAATGTATGTGTGCTGATAATGCGAATAATTTGTAAATACTAATCGATATCTTTGTGATAGTCAAGTGAAAGTTTATCGAAAGATATTAAGCGGTACCAGGAGGAATATAAGAAAACACACGACGAACTGCCAACACTTACAAATAAATTAACAAACTTAGAAATACTCTGCGGTTTGAACAACCCTTATAAAGAGACTGAAGAAGTATTGAAAATGAATACCGTTCTGACGAGTATAAAGTAAGCGTATTCAATTGTGAACAGAAATTATTTCAATTCATTTTTTATAGTTGTACCGATTAAATCATGCTTTTAATAATTAATCGACTTACATATTACACGTGAACAGGGAGAACGAAAATAATAAATTATTCAAGATTATGTCTACGTTAAAAATACTGGAAAAATTGAAAGAGGAAATACAACAGAAGAAGAAAGCACTAAATTCTATTCAGGCTAAAAAATTCATCATTCAACATCAAAATGTATTTAAATACAAAAATTAACACTGCATTTTACTTTATTATAAAACAAAGATTATAGTTTACAAGTATAATGCAATTACAAGTTACAAGACCATTATAAATTCAAGTATTTGTTCAGTAGAAATCTAAAAAGAAAAAAGATAAGTTAAGAGATAAACATTTGTTTTTCTACGTTCGTACGTGTACTTATATTATCCTCCAGATCGTTGTTGGTAATATTAATACAATTATTAACGACAATAGAGTGAACGCTGCATGAAATTAAAATCTTTGCACAGGCAGAGATGTGTACGAATTGTATGTTATGGAAAACAGGTACAAGTCGACTTTATATTAACGGAAACTGTTCCCGCGTGAATTACAGTAGAAAGCGCCAACCGACAGCGAGCATTGGTTAGAAAATTGAATTTATCAAAAGCCGGTGTACTGCGTTGTTTCGAGATTCTTTTCAGGAGGATTCATTATACTTTCGAATTGGTGATACACGGAATTTTTAGAGATAAATCGGCATGGAACTCACGGATGACAATTTGCTTACACTTAGTGAATATCTAAAGCATACACTTAGCCCAGACGTGAATGTTAGACGACCAGGTGAATATAACCTCTGTTAATTAAGTGTTTTTGCTTGGAAATTTATTTAATCTTTTATATAATCACGAGCGTGTACGTATTATTATTTAGAAATTATTGGTGTTCGAGCGTTTCGTTGAATGGATCATAATGCGATTTCCACTTTGTTAGATTCGATTTTAGAGAAAATTTGACGTGTCAGTATCAACAAGTACTTTACTCGATTTTTTCGCCAGTCGTTTAAGGACTTTAAACGTATATAAATGTACCGATTGGATATGCGGAAAAAGTCAAGAGATGCTCGCAAATTTTTTCCCTCAAGTTCTTTTTATACAGTCGACTGTAAAATAATAAATAAAATTGTCTTTTTTTTATGCTTCAGCTGAAAAGTTCTTAGAATCAGTTGAAGTAAATCAAAACTATCCGTTACTTCTTTTACATCTTGTGGATAAATCTGAAATCAACATAACGATAAGAATCGCCGGTGCAGTTGCATTTAAAAATTATGTGAAACGTAATTGGAAAGTGGTAATTATTTATATTACTTTATAATTATCGTTGTTGCTGTCGTTACATCCATTCTAATGTGTTGCATTTTATGCGTAGGAAGAAGATTCTATAGATCGCATACACGCACAAGATAGAGAAGCTATAAAAAAGTTAATTGTTAATTTAATGTTACATTCTCCTGATTCTATTCAAAAGCAATTGTCCGATGCCGTTTCAATAGTTGGAAAGTATGATTTTCCAAATAAATGGCCAGAGCTCATAGACCAAATGGTCGAAAAATTTAATACAGGTGATTTTCATGTCATCAATGGTGTCTTACATACAGCGCATTCGCTATTTAAGAGATACAGATACGAATTCAAGAGCCAGAGCCTATGGACTGAAATTAAATTTGTATTGGATAGATTTGCTAAGCCTTTGACGGACCTGTTTGTCGTAAGAATTTTATTCTATATTTTACTACTCGAATACAGTTTGTCATGGTTGCCTCTTACATTGTTTTTTGTTTAATTTTAGGCTACAATGAATTTAGCACAAGTACACGCAAACAATGTAGATGCGTTAAAAGTTATATACAGTTCTTTGGTGATTTTATCCAAAGTGTTTTATTCACTTAATTTCCAAGTAAGAAAAAGATGTAGTGTGCGCAAGATAGCAATAACTTTAATATTCTTTATCAGAGCTATATATATTTTACTTTTAGGATCTACCAGAATTTTTTGAAGACAACATGGCTGTGTGGATGAGGAATTTTCATATTTTGTTAAACACTGATGTTCCTTCTCTACGATCCACTGTATTATTACATATAAATTTATTATATCTTCTTCTATATGTATGTATGTATTGCAACGTTTGATGTCTGTATAGGATGAAGAAGAAGCAGGAATAATTGAGCAGCTAAAATCACAAGTCTGCGACAATATTGGTCTTTATGCTCAGAAATATGATGAAGAGTTTCAACCATATTTGCCTGACTTTGTAACTGCTGTGTGGAATTTGCTAACATCTACGGGACAGCAACCGAAATATGATGCTGTATGTAAATTTTTTACGTATTGTGTATTATAAAATTTACATTAATAATTTTGTGTATTTTTTCCAGTTAGTTTCGAATGCTTTGCAATTTTTAGCAACAGTGGCTGATCGTGCCCAATATAGAAGTTTGTTTGAGAATCCAACTACATTGAGTAGTATCTGCGAGAAAGTTATAATTCCCAATATGGAATTTAGAGGTATTCATTAGAATTAGTAAGCCTTAAAGTATGCACTTCATATCTATATAAATTAGTAATAAACAAAATTACTGTATAATAGAATCGGATAATGAATTATTTGAGGATAATCCCGAGGAATATATCAGACGGGATATTGAGGGCAGCGATGTCGATACAAGAAGACGCGCTGCTTGTGATTTAGTTAAAGTGCTTTCCAAGTATTTTGAAGCGAAGATAATGGAAATTTTCGGTGCTTACATACAAGTAGGTGAATAAAAACGTATAAATAAATTCAACGTACATACCACTACATCTGTTATTCATTGTTAGGTGATGTTACAAAATTACGCTGATAAACCAGCTGAAAATTGGCGGAGTAAAGATGCTGCAATTTATCTAGTCACCAGTAGTGCAAGCAAAGGTCAGACGCAGAAACGTGGTGTAACAAGAAGTAGTGAGCTTGTTCCATTACCACAATTTGCAATGCAACACATTCAACCAGAGTTACTCAAACCAAATGGTACGTGATATTACGATAGTTAAATAAAACTTATTCTTTAAATTTTCGTAAGGTATTTTAATTAGATGATTTGTTTTATGCGCTATGTTCCAGTCAATGAATTTCCTGTGCTTAAAGCTGATGCGATTAAATTTATAATGACATTCAGATCAGTATTGCCAAGAGAAATGATAATAGGTAGTCTGCCTCAACTGATTAGGCATTTAAGTGCTTCGAATATTGTTGTTCACACATATACTGCTTGTGCGATTGAAAAGATACTTGCGATGAAAGGACCTGATAATCGTACGCCTTTGTAAGAAAATAACGTCTTATCTAATACAACTATTCATTGATTCAGTATATATATTCATCTTAATTGTATTATTTTATTTACAGAGTTAAAGGAACTGACTTATCACCACTGACAGCAGATTTATTAAAAGGTCTATTTAACTGCTTAAGTATACCTGGCTCGGAAGAAAACGAATACGTAATGAAAGCTATTATGAGAAGTTTTGGTACTTTGCAAGAAGTAATTGTACCATTTTTAGCAGATCTTTTGCCAAAACTCACGGAAAAGCTTGCCATGGTATCTAAGAATCCAAGTCGTCCCAACTTCAACCACTATCTCTTTGAAACGTTTGCCTTATCAATTAAGTAAGTACTACAGTTTTGAGTTAACAAATTTTTCCAGTTTGGTTTTCACAATTAAAAATAAGTTTCATATTTCTCTTGTAACATTTAAATTAAGTATTATGGATTTATCATTATACAACTATTAATCTTATTTTCAACTACATACGTGTTTAATATATCAGCCATATTTATGTAGATAGCGTAACAGAAGGCATACTCTGTATAAGAATTAAATGGGATGCAGAGATATTGGGTAACAAAATTAAATATGTAATTTCAGGATCGTTTGTAAAACACATAAAGTTGCAGTATCATCGTTTGAGGAAGCACTGTTTCCAATTTTCCAAGAAATTTTACAGCAAGACGTTTTAGGTAAGACATTTCATTTGATAATTGATTACTATCTTTTTACTCGATATTATTCGTTTCAGAATTTCTACCGTACGTTTTTCAAATCCTTGCGTTACTGCTGGAATTACGAACAACTCAAGATATGCCGGAAGCATATTTGGCCTTATTCCCTTGTCTGTTATCATCGGTGTTATTCGAACGTCAAGCAAATATTCATCCATTAAATCGGTTATTAAGAGCTTTCATTAGTCACGGTGCATACCACATAGTTGCACAAGACAAAACAAATGGTTTGTTGGGTGTATTTCAGAAATTGATTGCTTCGAAGGCTAACGATCACGAAGGTTTCTTGTTGCTTCAAAGTATTATTGAATATTTTGAACCGTAAGTTTCCTCATAAAAATTAATTTCACATTATCCCTTCCTAATGTAGTGACTGATAAAATTGTAATATTTTCAGGAATGTACTAGAGCCCTACATGAAGCAAATCTTTGTATTGCTATTTCAAAGACTTACATCGTCGAAAACGACGAAATTCGTAAAGGGTCTAATCGTATTTTTCGCATATTATATCATTAAATACGGTGCAAATAGTTTAGTTACAATTATAGATCAAATACAGAATCGGTAAGTTACTCGTTTATTAACCCTTTAAGTTTTAACGATTATAGCTTCTTTGCTGCTCAAAAGATTAAAAAACTATGATTACAAAACACGGTTAAAACTAGTTAACACTTAATAATAATTTTATTTGCAGAATGTTTGGTATGGTCGTAGAACGTGTCTTAATAACAGATTTGCAAAAGGTTTCGGGTGATATCGAACGGAAAGTAGCTGCAGTCGGAATTTCGAATTTATTAATCGATTGTTCGGCAATGCTAGAGAGACCATACAATGCGTATTATCCTCCTTTATTAGCAACATTAGTAGAATTCTTTGAATTACCACAGGATCAGACTTCGTTACCAGAAGATATATTTCCAGAAACCGAGGATGCACCTGGATATCAAGTAGGATACAGTCAACTGCTTTGTGCAAAAAATCCCCCCAAGAACCCCTTAGAAGGTACGATAATAAAATTTTTATTTGTCCACGGTATGCTTCATTTATTTTTTACATAATTGCGTGTCTTATCAGAGATCTTAGAGAATGATATTAAAGCAAAATGTTTAATATGTTGTATTGTAACAAAACAGCTACCGGCGATGTGCGTTTGCATTTAGCTCAAGGATTAGCAAGACTATCACCGAGACAGTTACTTAATATTCTCGACCAAATACCAGAACCAAACGCAAATCATCTAAGGAGCTACCTTCAAACGGTTGGTGTTACTGTTGCATAATACGAACTAGACGTCCGAGATAGATTAAAAATTCATCTGATTGCTCGGAAAATAAACAACATTGAACTGAATAAACTGTAACAAAGAGGCGAAAGCAAAGTTGTTTTTCCGGTACTTGTGTTGGACACATCTACGAGACTGAACAAATTGTATCGTTTATCCGTTGTATTATCGAATACTTCAACAATTATTTTTATTTTACGTATTGTCGGTTCGGAGTCTGTGACTCTAAGAATCATTAAAAAGTGAAAAATATGCAAACGCTATGGCACAAGAGTCATAAAAATAATCAGCCGTGTGTTATTTATGCGTGAAACATTCCTGAGGAATTATTTCAATGAATTCACATTTTGTACAGTAACAAAGGACGATGAACGAACGTTTCATTCTCTTTTTTTTTCTTGATTCGGTTGTTCCCTTATTTAATAAATACGTGAATCTCTAATCAAGTTGCAGTGTTGTATAATGGCCTGAGTAAATTAATTGTTGAATACGTTTTAAATTTAGACGTTTATGCCTACTACCTTTGTAATAATTGTTGAACAAAAATTTTAATCGTATTTTGTATTTTAAATGAGCTTGTTCTGTTTCGAACCCGTCCTCTTCTCCCTCCATTGCAATCTTAAGGAGGGAAACCTGTAAGACTTTTACAAGCAACATACCTCTAACATTGTAATGTACATGTAGGAATTGTAAAGTTGGAATCATGATATTGCTACTTTGTCTTAACGAAAATGGAACTATTTCATATTTCTCTAAGAATATTATGAACGTACTATTTACAAAATTTTCTAATAAAATGATAAGCATAGAATTTTTTTTTTATATTATAAGTATATCATTAGTTTAGTCCATTTATTTATACTTAACAATAACGATAATAAGATAATAGAGAATATGAAATTTATTTAAATTGCAATTTTAGATTCTTGCATAGATCTCTCCTTCTTTTGAAACAAGTTGTTTCTAAACACAGAAAATTTTCCATGTTATTCTATATTTGTTTGAAAGCTTAAGCACACATACTTTGCATACAAAATACGAATGCATGTATGCATACATAAAGATAAAGGTATCAGGAGAAATTTTAATGGCTTGTATTTCACTGGTCACTTAATCTCTTTCGAAGAGCCAGTATTTTTCGAAAATATGTAAACTACCCACCGACAACTAAACAAAATACTAATGGGTCGAAAACGTAATTACCTTACGAGTTAGAATGGAACGAGTTCTTTTCTTTGCTTTACATTGTCTGTTTATTAATTGAACCTAACCTAACCTAACCTAACCCAAATTTACCGGTTAATATTTTTATACCCACAATTTTGGTAATAAAATTAAACCGGCTAAAAATTGATTCGAATGCTGGCCATTTAATTCGTTGCCAATTTGAATCGTGCAATCAATCCGTGCGAGAGTTCGATAGAAAATGAAAAGTTCGTTGGATTAACAACCGCAGGAGTGCCACGCAGGAAGGCTACCAATCTGTGTTCAACGTTTATTATCAATGACGTGTATCATGGCAGTATAGTGTCCGATGTTTTTCACGTAGCACTTGACATATACTTGTAGTAGACAAATAGGTAGTAAGGACGAGCAACGATACACAATGGCGAGGATAATTTTATTGTGGCTGTTATTTGTTACACGCTCGATATGCGCAACGGCTTTTTACTTGCCGGGTCTGGCGCCCGTGAATTATTGCAAGGATGGGGAAACCTCCGATATGTGTAAAGTATGTGTTAACTATTTCCGAATATTCCGCATTAGTTGGTTATGATCGCATTCAATTACAGCTTTCCTCGTTCCTGTTTCTCGAACGCGGATAATTCATTTTTTATCGTTTATGATACGTACTAGATACGAATCACAGTTTAACCTGTCAGTTATTTTTGACACTACGTTACATTGGCGATCTATTTTCTATAATTACGAGTATGAGTCGCTAGCAATTTGTTGCATGTAATTATAGCACCGATACGGGACTTCGAAAGGTTTTAGTTAATGTTACAATTATTTGCATCACCTTATATAAATGTTATTAGAACATTACAACTTTTTGAAAGCATTGCCCACTGTGTAGATATTGTATCGAAGTTTAATTATCAAATTTATTGTGTAGTTTATTTGTATGTATAATGTTTCGGCTTCTTTTATTAAACGATGTTTGTCATTTTCAGTCTGAAATTAAACTGTATGTAAACCGCTTGAACACAGAGAAATATGTAATACCGTATGAATATCATCAGTAAGTTTTCATGATATATGTATGTATATATATACTTTTTAGTCATGTATATAACGCATCAACAATTAATTTTCCACAGCTTTGATTTTTGTATTTCCGAGGATGAAAGTCAAAGTCCTGTTGAGAACTTAGGACAGGTTGTCTTTGGAGAACGTATAAGGCCATCCCCTTACAAGGTATAGTGCAAAAATAAATCTTCTACTTTATTTAAGGTTTCAGTTACTTTTTCGCGGAAAGAATTATTGAAATTAATTAAACTACAAAAAAGTTGAAATCAAAAGATCCATGTGAACAATTTTACAGCTATCGTTCATGAAAGATGAAAAATGTAATAGATTATGCCAAAAAAGTTATAAAGGTGGAGACAAGGAATCAGAAAAGAAATTAGAGTTTTTGAAGAAAGGAATGGCACTTAATTACCAGCACCATTGGATAGTTGGTAATATCTTAGAAATAAAATGAGTGCAACAACTTAATATTATGTTTAACATTACTATGTTCATACTTTTTTTTTAGATAACATGCCTGTGACATGGTGTTACCAACTAGAGGATGAACGACAATATTGTAGTACTGGTTTTCCAATGGGTTGCTATTCGCGAGAACCAAAATTTCAACTAGACACCTGCAGTATCAATGTAAATTTAAAATAATAGAATTCTTGTATTAAGCATAGAAAAACAGAGTTATTGTTTCTTAAATGTAAAGAATGTGTACATGAGCTAATATTAATAAGGTTTTTTCTCTATTAGGGGGCATATCACAAACCAAAAACCTATTACCTATTTAATCACGTAGATCTTACAATCACCTATCATAGTGGTGCTAAAGAAGAATGGGGATCTACGTTTAAAGAAAATGGTGGACGCATAATATGTAAGAACTTTGAATCTTTTTTGTTCACATTATGTATTATTTATTATCTAAATTATAACACATGCTTACTTTCTTCAACAGCTGTGAAAGTGGTACCCCGTAGTATTAAACACGGTAATACTCATGACTGTGAAGGTAAAGAACCATTAGAAATACCATACGATGCGCTTCCTCTTGGTGAACAATTAGATATCATGTATACATATTCTGTCACATATGTAGTAAGTATTCAAGTTAATGAAATAAATTGACAATTTTTATTTTATAAATATATTAAAAAAATGTGAATACACTTTTAATTTTAGAAAAATGATACAATCAAATGGTCATCTAGATGGGATTATATTTTAGAATCTATGCCGCACACAAATATCCAATGGTTCAGTATTCTTAATTCGTTAATAATTGTTTTATTCCTCTCCGGTATGGTGGCTATGATACTGCTTCGAACATTGCACAAAGATATTGCAAGATACAATCAGGTACACTAAAGGAATGTTGTTAATAATTATTACGCATTTATTCATTTCATTAAGTAATGAATTTGTTATGTTCCAGTTTATTATTTTATTTATGTGTTGCTTAAATCAGCTTATTTTTTCTGTTATTAGCGCGATAGTATTATGTTCTTAACTAACAAGTACATGTAACTTAACATTTGGTTCTGTTTTACATCATAAAACTGTGACGTTCCTGTCTGTGTTGCAATAACGCAGGCCTCCTTCCAGATAGAATCAGGAGAAGACGCACACGAAGAATTTGGCTGGAAATTGGTTCATGGCGACGTATTTCGACCTCCTAGGAAGGGCATGTTATTATCAGTTCTACTTGGATCTGGTGTTCAAGTTTTTTGCATGACACTTGTAACACTTGGTAAGTTCTTAAGTAAATGTGTACATTTACGATTATTTAGTACAATTAATTTATTCTATATTCTGTACTATGAAATGTAAACTTTTAATTTGTATTCCTCAGCATTTGCTTGTTTGGGATTTTTATCCCCTGCAAATAGAGGAGCTTTAATGACGTGTGCTATGGTTTTATACGTGTGCCTTGGAGTTACCGCTGGTTATGTCTCTGCCAGAATATACAAAAGTTTCGGAGGCGAAAAATGGAAATCAAACATGCTGCTTACGTCTATGCTGAGCCCAGGGTAACAACATTATTTGCCTCCTTTAGATAATTCATCTTTTTCTTGTGTGATGATTATATGTGTAAAAATCTTGTTTAATTTTATTAATTATTTACAGAATTGTATTCAGTTTATTCTTTATTATGAATTTAATATTCTGGGCGAATGAAAGTTCAGCTGCAGTACCATTTAGTACCTTAATTGCTCTTCTAGCACTTTGGTTTGGAGTGTCTCTTCCTCTAACATTTATTGGTGCATATTTTGGATTCAGGAAGAGGGTAAATGTTTTAGTCTTTCTACCAACAGAAATACAGTACAAGTTCCTTAACATTTGAAGCATTTTCCATTTCTATCATCTAATCACTTTATTCATAAACGAAAGGTTATATTTTGTGAAAAAAGAGGAAAAAAAAAACAAATATTCAATCTATTTTAGCCTCTGGAGCATCCTGTAAGAACTAATCAAATTCCTAGACAAATACCAGAGCAAAGTTTTTACACTCAACCAATACCTGGGGTAGTAATGGGTGGAGTTCTACCTTTTGGATGTATATTTATACAGTTATTCTTTATACTTAACTCATTGTGGTAAGTATCATGGTGGAAAGTATAATCAGTAATTTTACGTTTATGAATGTTATTTATTTAATTTAGGTTAATAGCTAATTCAATAATTTGTTTGTATTGATAAAAAAAACGTTTTGAAGTTCCAGTGTTTAGAAAATTTTTATTTGAAACTTAAGCCAATTTCTTTCAGGTCGAGTCAAGTATATTACATGTTCGGTTTTCTCTTTTTGGTGTTTGTTATACTCGTAATTACATGTTCAGAAACAACAATTTTGCTTTGCTATTTTCATCTTTGTGCAGAGGTAAACAAATCATTTTTACAATAAATTAAATCCTAAATATAATCCAAAATGTAGATATACATTCGTATTGTTCTTTTTCTGCTCAGGATTATCATTGGTGGTGGCGCAGTTTCCTAACATCTGGATTTACCGCATTTTATTTATTAGTTTACTGTATACACTTTTTCATGACTAAACTGGAGATAGAAGATGCTACATCTACGTTCCTCTATTTTGGTTATACTTGTATTATGGTTTACTTATTCTTCGTTTTAACAGGTAAAACCTTCGTTTATCTTCTGTTAATAGAATTGCAATATTTTATAGTAATAAATTATTATACATTCTGCTTATTGAACAGGATCGATCGGTTTCTTTGCTTGTTTCTGGTTCGTGCGGAAAATCTACAGTGTCGTAAAAGTCGACTAATGTATCAAATGATACCTATCAAAGTAAAATGAACATGGTATGAGTAACTAATAATAAGAATGAATGATAACCGAGATACCAGTCTTGATTTTGAGTAACAAAAACAAAATGTTGACATATGAGCGTTAATATTTTTTTTATGCGCATGTGTCTTATATCAAATTTCTTTCATTTTCATCTTAAACGTCAGGATTTCGTGGTATTAAATATTCCGAATAGTATTTATTATTTATTGCTGCCCAAAAAAACAAAAAAAGATAATAAGTCAGCGATATTTCAAATCTGATGATTTGAGTTTCTACAATATTTTTGTCATATGTAACCAGTGTCATATGTAAAATATCTTCAAAAACTTGTATTTATTTATTATGCAAAATTTCCAAATGTATATTTGCCAAAATTCGTTGTGTATTGTTTTGCTTGTTAAAAGACGTGCACATATATTTATATAAGAGGCCATTTCCGATTGATACAACTCAAGCTATTAATTTCGTCTGCTACTCAAAAGTCAAGAAATGAAATTTTCATCATTGTTAACAAATCCACCTGTATGCATTGATAATGAGGTAGGTGTATCAAAACTATAAAGATACATGTATACATGTTACAAAAAAAATTCTACAATCCTGACATAATGTATGGTTACTAGGTACACGGTTTACAATAAGTTGATAAAACTAAAGATATTAATTACAACTATGTAAATAAGAAAATACTTTTTGTCATGTATCGCCAGGTACTGTCTCTCAAACTTCCTGGATTATAAATTTTAATCATAATGTATACATACATTTTTTACTACATTCGGTAAGATCAAATCCTTTGCGGTCTGTACTCCAGGATTTATTCTTTAACTTATATCCGGTCAAGTATTGTATCACCTCATTTTTGCAATATTAGCAAGAAAGTGTAAGTGTGTATGAAATATAAGTTAATACAATCCTTTCGCAACAGAACTATGCTGGACCACAAAGGATGAATTTCATTAAAATCTTAGGCATGTTGCATAAACTATTATTTATAAGCTCCGGAAAAAGGACACCCTTCAGGAGTTAAAAACTATTATATTGATTCTGATTTTTCATAAAGTTTCAAAAGATCATTTTGTTCTTTTTTAATTACTATAAAAAAACATTTCTGGTTCTTACCATTTTCTCAAATTTTTCAGTAAAGTTTGTTTATAATGACTCTGTTACACATTGTATGTAATAGTTTATTGTATTTATTTTATTCTACTCTTGTAAAATTGATATGGATAAACCGTACAACCGTAATTGAAACCGATATATTTGCATTTCTCTAAATCATTTTAATTGTTAATTGTTTCTGAAACTTTTTCTCAATACCTAACATTTTGACCTAATATTTTTAAAATAAAATAACGTGTGCGTTACCATGTGGTAATATTCTTTCAAATAAGAAAAAAAATATATTTCTGGCAAATAATGTCGGTAAGGTTTGTTTAATTGCAAAAACAATATACAGTATACAAACTGATAGTTAAACGTTGAACTTGGAATTTTCGGTTCACTTTCACTTTTTTTCTACCAGTATAGTACGTGTGACTGAGAAATACTTTAATTGATGCTGACATGCACATATACTGTAATTCACGGTTTTTTTGTGAAGTTTTATCAGTTACAACATTAGCGTTAATAATGTTAATTATATAAATAAAGATCGAATAAGTTTACGTAAACAGTTCAATTCTTGACTGCACTGAAACACATTAATTGTGGTATTTCCAAAATATTCTGTCACATTATTGTATCCTTGAAACAGGTGTTTTTTTAGAAGTACATTTTAACAATTTACGTAGAGTAACGTGCATTCGAATCAAGGATGATACAATTCGTAATGGTGAAATAAACGTAACGAATAAATTCGTTTTTCATTTTGAAGCAGGTATATTTTGCTTTCTTTTTTCGTAAATCCTTCGATCTTATTTAAAGGATGCATAATAATAAATCTTCTAAATACAATGTGACATCATACAAAGTAAGCGGCAGATGTACTTCTTTTGTATATAATCTAATATGGTTTACATTTATTGATAATTTTACATGTCATATCACGGCGTATTGAATTATAATTTATGTACAAACGTGTTTCTGGCTGTGCAAAATTCATTACGTGAAAGCGAGAAACACCGAAATTTTACATTTTACTACCAAATGTATGGTAGTGCATGTCAAAATTCGAGTCAGAACTACTTCGCCGACAGAGAGGAAAAGAAGATGCAGAAAAAATTTTCCTGACGCTGCTTTAGAATGACTATCCCAGTCAATGAACCAGTCTCTCATCGTTATCGTTTCAGGCTTTTTGTTTGTCATTAGTTCCAACAACTGGCTCGACTGTAATTTCTTTTTGTTTCATTTTGCTTTCTCGCAAGAAGACAAACAATTTTTCAACGCTTCACGAGTAGTAAATTTGTTTCGTGACCCTTTTTTTTCCTATATGGACAGTTTTTTTTTTGCTCGGTTATCCTCTGATTCCAGGGGCACGTTTTTTGCGATATCGCATTACGATGTAATGTAGAACGTAATGTGTCTCTCCTAGACGATGCAAACACTATCGTACTCATTTTACGGTTACGCCGCTCTGTTGGATAGTTAATGTCGACCTGTAAGAAGTACGGTTTAATGCTGAAATTTTTGGGACAAGGGAATTGGAGATCAGGACGTTTTTTAGTCATGCAACAAATTTTGTACAGTTCCTAGTCCAACGAACGAAAAACAGCAAGTGAATTGAAACTAAATATACGTGAAATCGATACGCGACATTGACGAGAACAGAAAAAAGTAATTCGAGGAACTAAATTTTTTGCATGTGAAATAAAACACAATTTCTAACACGATATGTCAAAACGAAAATTGTAAAACAACCTACAAGTCGTACATCGTACAACGATTGAGAAAGTAAAGGGTTCGTAGAATACGTTAAGGTGTCTATCTAGTGTAAAAAGAGGAAACGATCCATTTCTTTCCGTGATCTGTAACACCGTTCGTGAAAATGTAAGTGGTCAAAGTTAGAATTTTTGTATCAGAGAGGAAGAGGTACGTTTTCATTAATAGTCGGGCATCAGAGAACTATTTTCTCGGACTGCGACGACGGCGACCATCCCTATTGTTTCTTTCCGCGCGTCTCATCTCTTCTAATCTGCGCGCGTGCTCCGCCATGTGTTGCCTTCTCATCTCTTCTTTAACGACTATCTAAAATGACAATAGGCGTCTAACTAATAGTGTCTAACTGACTGAAATTCCTTGAATTTTATAATTAAACTGTTCACATTAACAGATATTAAAAAAGGGAAAAAATAAATTTGTCTTCTATATTTGTAAACACAAAGTATAATGTATTTTATCATTAATATACCTGTTCATTTGTAAGTGGTAACCAATATATGCACGGTGTTGCTTTTGTCTTCCTAAAGAGATCATCTAAAAGTTTAGCTGGAGGTGGCTCGTCTTCTTTCTTTTTGAATTTACGAGCTGGAGCTGGTAGGTGTGCCTCCATTGCAGGACTTCGACTTCTCTGGCGTCTCTTTTTGTCGTGATCCTTCTTTTCGCGTTCCTTTTCCTTAATGTGCTGTTGGCCGTCTTCTTTACCGAGATCCCACTCTCGAACTACCATTACCTAACATTTAAAAAAAATTCGGTTATTGAAAAGACTGGGGGGACTTAACAATTAGATTTCTATGCACATTTAATTTTTATATATGTAAATTGCAAAGTATGATCACGTTGATATACCTTTGTATTTGTTCTTTCCTCGCGATTCCACTCCTGTTGCCACGAGTCGGATGATACAAGAGGTTCCGTTTTTCTTGGAATGGATTGATCTTTCGACAATTCCCGCGCCAATTCCATGTCGTCTTTGGTTGCATATTCGACTTGAAGCCTTTTTGGGTTTGAGACAGGCCAGGATATACCGTGCAGTGCTTGTCTCGTCTCAAATGCCTGATCCTCGTTAGAATACTGAAATAATACAATTAATGCTATTGTTTTTATTCTATTTCTCTGTTCCAGTTTGCAAAATTCCTGATACATACCAATTCTAGTGATACTGTATAAAAATTAGCTATATAGAATAGAATTATTTTAACATACCTCTACAAAACACTTGGACTTAATTCTATCCATCCAAAATCCATTCTCGACGATTGTTCCGGTACGCGACAGAAGTTCTTTAATTTGATTTAAAGTGAAAGGACGAACCAAGTTTTTAATTAAAAGGATATTTGTAGGCTTCGTAGCAGGTGGACTCGGAGATTTCACGTGTGGCGCTTCTTTTACGATTGATATCTTACGCCTCGCTGCTACACAAACAACAATTTAAATAAGAATTATTCAGAAGCGTTTATCACTTTAGACGTTTTAACGTTTTACAGTATAGAATTGCTTATCAATGTCTAAAAGTATTGACAAACCTATATGGTTATCTATTTTCGCATCTCCTTTTTTTGCTGCGCCATTCTTTTGCGTGATATTTTCATCACCAGATTTATTGTCGTTCACCCCTTCGCTAGAATTATGCCACTTTTCACCCACTCGATAACGATCTCTGTCCTCATCGTCGTCTTTTGAAAGACGAACCTCGTTTATCGATAATGGCCTTGCTCCCGGCACCAATACCTATTGCACATAATGTATGGTATAGAAAATGTTCTACTGAAATTGCATAAGTAAGTGAAAGCACATTTTTCTTTTTTGTGTGCTAGAAATGAATGAATTACTTTAAGAGAATCCGTAGAAATTGAAAACGAAGGTCCGGTATCGGTAGATAATGCAGTGCCCCACCGACGTTTCCTCGGAATATATTTTGAATCTTGTTCGGTATTATCGTGATTTTCCTTCAGAAACAGATTTTTATACTATAGCTTAAATTACGCACATGTGCATGACGAATCAAAATAATGGAAATTCCATTAAAAAAAAAAAAAAACAGAGGGACATAATAACGAACCTTGTTTGGCGCACTTGTTTCATTTATCAAGTTTACATCGCCATCATCTTTCTTCACATCATTCTTCTCCGTTAATATTCTCGAGGAACTGAAATAAAAATTTATAGCATTGTAGGAAAGAATTATCGATGAGCTTTTACAAACGGCTAATTTTATGCTTACAATGATCTTTTTAAATTTACTTTCACAGGTTTATAAGTCACTGACTGAGTTGTTGTTGATGCAGAATATTCTGATTTATCAGTTAGATTATCCAACTTTTGTTTGTTTCCTTCACTATGTTCTATTTCTATTTCCACATTATTTAATAATGAATTATTTCTTGCTTTTGGTGACTCAGAATTATCTTTTTGTTCGTGAGAGTCCTCTGTACTTATTTTCTCTTCTTGCATATATGTGTCGATTTCGAGATCGCGTTTAATAGGAGGTTCATCCTCAGAATCCGGTGTATCGGAATTAGATGAGTCTCGATATTTAGTTCGATGTTTTCTACGACTGACACATTGTATTCTGCTAGTTCTATTACCCTTAGTACGAATTTCATCGTTAGATTCGGACGATGAATTTACTTCACGAACTTTTCCTTTTTTATTATCCTCCTCCTCGCTACTTGTATCTCTTTGTATGTTTTCAACATTAGCATCTACTTTAAATGCTTCCATTGATTTTTCGCCAGCATCTTCCACAGACTTTTCTTCCTTTGGTATAACGTCTGTCTCCTTGGTTGAATGATCACCATTTGAACTAGGAGCCAATATGGTTGTACTACTCGGCTTAATGGGTTCACTATCAGCGTTTTCGTTGGAGAAATTTGCCTCATTTGATTCACCTTGCTGATCTATGTTTGGTTTATCGTCAGACAAGTTGGCTGAAGTGGTTTCAGGCAGGATCTCCTTGCTATCACTTACCTCTTCGTTGGAGTCCTGACCTGGGTATGAAGAGGAGGGATCGTTCGGCTGTTCAGTGCTACTTAGTGTTCTTGTACAAGAAACCAGTTGCTTGTCTGCCGAGTCAGCCTCCTCTGCAATTCCCTCACCACTTTCCTGCCACTTGTTCGATTTTTTCCTATTTAAAGAAGCATCAGATGATCCTTCTGATGTTGTATGTTGTCTAGATAACTTCAGTTTTTGTATTTCGCCTGGTGATGCGTCTGCTCTTGACACTTTCCAAACTGATCCAGTATTGTTGTCCTCTTCATCTTTTTGTAATGCACTCTTAGTTTCTATCTCGGTAGTTAATACCTTCTCGTTATTTTCTTCTGGTTGTTCCGCTTCCTTTTTCTGAAGGTGCACAGACTTCTTCTCTACTTCTTTATTGCTCACATTTTTTGGTACTTCCTCAACAGCCTCCTGTTCTGGGGACGTTGAAGGTGTTCGCTTTGCACGCCTTCGTGTTGATTTCCGGGGCACTCTTTCAACTTCTTTTTCTGGGGTCCCTGCTTTTGCTTTATTCCTTTCGCTCTTGCGTCTCATATCTGAAATATATAAAGCAAATGTATTACAAATTTTAAATCAGATGCATAACATTACACATCATGCTGCACAACATTATTCTTTTTATATATTTACATATATTGTTTGAAAACTACTAACATATAAGTACTTTTCAAACAAGTTAGGAATTAAATTTAAATTGTTTTACATTAATTCCTTCATATTTTTTATATTAATATATTTTTAACTTTTTAATTAATTTCTAAGTGTGCGCATGTACGTATACATCTCATTTTTATCTGTTACAGTCGCTTATGGTTATTTTAGTATGGCAAGGTATTATATAATTAAATCTATTGAAATTACTATACGTATACAACATATACATATAAGTGTTTTTGGCATCTTACACATAGATGTATGTCAACATTTGATGAAACTTTTTTTTCAATTAATAATGCTTCTTAATAAGGCAGATGTTGCAATAATCATTGCAACCTATACGATCATAGAAATAATTTCATTTATGGATTTTCATTTTTATTTCAAACGCTTTCTTATTTTCAATGTTATACCTGTACTAATATTCATATATGTCACATATAAGTGTATATGTAAGTTACATTATTAAAACATTAAATAAAACTATATTACGCTATACATATAGAACAAAGGGAAACGGTCTGTTTTCAGTTAGCTGGGCACGATAAAAAACCATTTATCTAAAACATTCAATGCGTACATTATACCTTTATACGTGATAATACTGTATACCTAATACTTAAAATAATTATTGTCTCTAAACGAGCAGGTCCAAAATAAAACGGTATAACACGTAGAATTAAAAATAGTGTAAACTGTAACAACTTGAACAATGATTGAATTAGTTCAGACTATTTATTAAATTATTGAGTTATTGAAAATACATGACAAATACTTCTCAGACTATACAGATAAAGGTACCAAATATATATATAATAAATAATAACCGATAGCATCGTGCGATAGGTAAAGAAGAAGAATCGTTTCGAGCAGCTAATTTTAGTAAATATTCAGTCAGAACTTTTGGAAGAATAACGAAATCATATTTGTGGTTACCCGAGAAACGCGCGGGCGTTCCACGGTCTAAAAGCGAGGCGAAGCTACTTACTTAACGAATGCGTTACGTTCCTTAGCTGAGAGTTCTCTAGGTATATCGCGTTTTCTCACAATTTTATTGACACATAAATATTGTGCGATAATTGAAACGACGTTTCTAATGACGCTTCTAACAATCGGTTCTACCACCGTACTCCATTGAACATGAACGTTTTACATTGTGCCAGATAGACTCGTGAGATCGAAATGCAGACCATCGGGGGGAGGGGATGTTCATTTAAAAAGTTTCTCGCTACGTAAGTTGACTGGAATATCGTTCGTAAACTTACTTTCTTTCGTGTGATAATTATCTCATATAGAAACGTGATTTAAGCGAGGCGCATTGTTTTCTATCATACGTTTGGTTTCTTATCTAGTAACTAATGCAAGTCGCCGGATAAATTACTGGTGAGGTTATACCGCTAATACTTTAATATTCAAATACACTCCTCTTGTACACTTCCTTCGTTTGAAAAACGACGATTATTCCATTTAGCTTTTTCCGTAGTTTATGGGTAATTTAGAATTGTAACTTAAATTTCTTTTTCACTTTGAACGTGCCTACTTTCAAAGATGAATCCCCTATATAATTTCTATTCACGTACTATCCGATTATCCTTTAAAGTATACGTAAATGAAACGATAACAGATGAATTATTATTTTAGACGAAACTTTTGCTTTCCCAATCTTATTTTCATCGCATAAACTTTATAATACAATTATGTCGGACAAAAAGCAGTTTCTATAAAACAATCTTTATATTGCAATACTTCAATAAATTATATATTAACCACACATCATGAATTCCTTATTTCCTAAAATAAGAGATTCTTGAGTTAAATTAGAAGTTTATATTATATGTAAAAAAAGTATATTGAAACACTGAATTTACAAAGTTTGTTGTTCCTAGACGAGGATATAATATAATTTGTAAATTGTGTTATACGTGCACGCAGTTGTCTAGGTTAAGTTTGTTTACATTTCATATATTACATATGCGTGTGTATAGAAAATATTTTCACAATAGTCTTTTGTTTTTCTTTCTACTAGGAACATTGTTCATTCAAGAGTAAACTATGGCATAAGTATTTGATTATGCAATGCGTTTTGTGCAAGGACATAGATGCAAATGAGGAACACAAAAAATGGCGGTAGCGTCTATACACATCGTGGAATTGTAAACACGATGACATCGGGTACATAATGACAAAGAGGAAGTACTTATTTAAATTGAAATTAAATTGCATCTAAATAACTATACAGCAGAAAAGTAAATAATCGTAATTTAAGTTTGCAACTTTGTTTACAAGTATTCCTAAATGTATTGAAAATAGATCACATTTTAAATGTATTAAATTTTTGTTACTAAAGCAATTACAAATTAACTGAAATAGTTAATTTTGAAATGTATATAAACATTTATAAAATTTCACTTTTTGCTTTCATTATTTTTATTAATATTTTGTTTCGCAATTTAATTTAGTGTGTTGCGGAACACTATCAATATTATTGCAAAGAGAGTCCTGTATTTCTTCTTGAGTCACAGTATCTTCAGACTTTAAATTTTTTTAACAAATAGGTAACGATATCGCTGCACAAAGTTAAACAAATTGATTCGTAAAAAGTTTAGTGGAAATATTATAGAAACTGATCGAGGAAGCTAAAGTAACACACAGTATAAAAAGGATCAACCTTGAAAATCAACAAGAATGTCGAAAAGTATATTATCAATCGTCTCGGAAAGTTTACATGCATCCGAGGCTGGAGTTCGTCTTCTTATCTCCATTTCACTTGGTAATTAAAATTTGTAAGCAAACATCGTGATCTTTTTTTCGGGATATTTTTGCATATACACTGTATTCGAAGTTGATAATTATATTTAATTATTATATATCAATATGCAATCTAAATCCATATGCGTGAGTCTTCACTAAATTATTGATTACTCACTTTAATTTATTTGCATTGATTAGTAAATTCAATTTAATACTTTATAGCAATGTTTAAATGTGTTAGTAAGGTTATGTATTTTATCGTTCTATCGTGACTGAAAATTATAACCACATTAATGGTTACAAAAATATTCCTTATAATATTCTAATAATTATAAATGTATTAAATTTTGCTACACTATAGTAATTAGATATTGAGTTATATATAATATCTATAGTTCTTATTAATCAGTCAGATTTTATTGCCAATTTTATATAGCAACGAGCGACGTTACAAGATCTTTTAAAATGAACCGTTAATATTAAAATTCGAATTTAAACTTTAACGTGTTATGTGTGTTTCAGTGTTTGTAAGAATAAAATTACTTGTTATTTACGTTTTGATTAGTAATCCTATTTTCCTTGTCCTATTGTGTCATATTTCTATTCCTCTTCTTAGTTCATACAAACTATCAAATTTTAATAAAAATTACGAAATTATTTATATATTTTTAGTTAATTTGCATGATTATAATACCAGTGTTGTGGAAATAATAAACATTTAAAGCGTTATTATTTTTATACTGATTAAGTATATTACGTGTACAATGAATTTTCCGTTCTATACTAGCGAAAAATATTTTTAAAAACTTTTATGATAATTTGCAAATAGTTAAGAAGATGAATTACGAATAATTAATGTTAATACATTTTTTAATCGATATAGCTAAATAAAGTATTGTTTAAAAATAGTTCGACATAAAATTCCAAATTAACGATGTAATAACTGAAATTTCAGGATTGCCCATCGCCTTACTTCACAAATATACTTTGTACCAAAAAAGTCCGATTCATCAACATGTATTTTTTATCGTCTGTGGTATACTTATTTGTATATGGAACTATGGTAATTATTTTTTTTTTTAGAAAAATTATTTAATTTCTTGCGTAAATCTTTATACTCTTCTGTGTTACTTTTCTTTCATTCTATTAGAAATTACTAAAATATGAGATTTTTAAAATATTTAAGAATTTCTTTCAACTTACACTTTATGGACCAAAGTTCACTACATTATTCGACAATAATTAAACGAGCCTTTATTTTCCACTTTCTATTAAAAAAAAATTCTCAAACTATGTAATAGGTTTTCAAGAAATTATAATTGACGATGGGAAATATTTACAGGGATTAATACATTTCACTCAATAACAGCAGTGCTTGTTACTTACGGTATCTTAAAATGTTTTGGCGGTACTACCTTGTCGGTCTTTCTTACCTTCGTCATCAATATGACATATCTTATGTGTGGTAAGAATATATTATCTGTATTATCTACATATTATCTCTCATATGATTTTTATGAAATTTCTGACAAATTGTTAAGGAAAACTGTAAATATCCATTTTAAGCAAGAAATAAATTTGCAAATTATTAATACCATCGAGACCTTAGTACAATATTGGCATAGAATGGCGCAATGTCCGTGAGGTCCGTATAACTGTAGAACATATGTATGTATATCGATTATTTTCTATTTAGAGGCAAGTGAGGAAAATCATTATCAAAACTTTACGTATCTATTATTATTGATATGGCTTTTCAAGAACATTTTACGAGTTATACTAAAAGGAAAAAAAGAAAAAAATTGTTTCCTTGTATGTCCTAGAATTAAATATTGAAATTCTATGAAAATATTGTGTATTGTATTGTATAATACACTCGATAGGCTGTATTGTAACAAGTATCGTAAATTATAAAGTAATACTTGATTTTATTGTTAACAGGATATTACGTGACAAGTACTTCTGATTACGATATAAAATGGACCATGCCGCAGTGCGTATTAACTCTTCGATTAATCGGACTAGCGTTCAATATTCTTGACGGGCAACAACCCCTGGTAAGTTCAGTAAGAACGAGTAATATAAATGTTTAAGTTAGTTTAAATAAATAGAAAAACAAATCGAACCAGTGGCGGCTCGCGTATGGGTACCGTTCAACTACACATCCCCTATTTTCACCCGATATTATCGAGAACATTTAATATAATGAGTTTTTTTTTCGTTAATTCTTTCTTTATACTTGTACAATATACAATCCTTACGCTTAATGTCAGTAGCCATTCCCCAGTTCATGAAAAAGATATAAAACCTTTGTAAGGAACTATACGCTTCACAGTTCCAACGGCATGGTGTTTGGCTGTGTGCGCATGCGTAAATAGGAAGCTGCGTACGACGCTGCGAGGAAGAAAAAGAGAGCACTGTCGCTCCCGCAGTGCATATTCCGACTTGGTGGTGGAAGGTAAAGTCTTTTGTTAAAAATTTTCCAGGGCAGCAACCCCATTCATTTTAACTACGAGCCGCCACTGAATCAAACTAAAATCAACATATCAATTAAATGTAACAAATAGGAAGAGCATGAGTAAGAATCAGGACCTATTTCTGTTTGAAAAGAAGAGATGTTAATTATAACGAAGTTCAATTGTTTCAGGAGAAATTGTCTGCATCGCACAAGCAAGTAATGTTAAAAAAGAAACCAACTTTTTTGGAGATCTTAGCATTTTCCTATTTTCCTGGATCATTTCTAGTTGGGCCGCAATTTAGTATGAAACGATATTTGGACTATGTGCAAGGACAATATATAAAGGATAATACAAATGTTGTAAGTTATTAAAAATATTTGTTAAGAATTGTATATGCAAATAATTGTTACTTTTTGTATTTCCAGAAATTTAGTGGAAATCGTGTGGCTGCATCAAGTGATTCTTTGGTTCCTGGTGTATCTCGAATGCTTATCGGATTTGTATACCTGGCGATTTACCAATTAACCATTTTGTACATTCCAGATCGATACATGTTAAGTAGAGAGTTCCAGCAGCACAACTTGCTAGTGCGTCTTCTTTTGATTGGTGTTTGGGGCCATTTCAATCTTTATAAATATATCGCTTGCTGGTTGCTGGCTGAAGGGGTAAGGAAAATATATATCAGAATTGGATTTCTGAATATGAACTTTTAAGCTTGTTTTTGTCTTTCTTTTTGCGTTTTTCACCTTTCTTATTATAAATATGAGAGTAAAAGTTAATTTTAATTTAGGTTTGCACAGTATTTGGTTTAACTTACAATGGAAAAGATGAAAAGGGTCAACCTCTTTGGAATGGTTGTGAAAATGTTAAGTTGCGACAGTTTGAAACGGCAACTAAATTTAATGACTATATTATGTCATTTAATATAAACACCAATACTTGGAGCGCGGAATATATTTATAAGAGGTTGAAATTTTTGGGTTCTAAATTATACAGTCAATTTTTTACACTACTTTTTTTGGCAACATGGCATGGATTTCATTCAGGATATTATGCTTGCTTCTTCCTTGAATTTATTATCATGTACATGGAAAAAGATGTGAGTCCAAATTTCTTTTTCTTTATTGATGCAGATGATAATAAAGTAATCACAAATTATTTAAGACCATTCAAATACAATCAATTCATATAACTAGATATTCATTTTTTCAGATAACTCAAATATTAGAGAAGCATAAAAAATTACTGAAGCTGCTGGAAAATCATCCTCTGCTTCAATTTCTTTGCAGGACCTTTTTAAAAATCTATACCTTTACTTTCATGGGCTACAGTCTTATCCCTTTCATTCTTTTATCATATCCTCGTTATCATCAGCTTTATTCTTCCGTTTACTACTGTGGCCATATGATATATCTATCTTACCCCTTCGTTTCTATACTACTCAAGAAGTTTCTCTTTAAGAAAAACACCTCAAGAAGCTCGAATAGTAATGCAACGACTAATATCAAAGAGGAATAAATAGGGGAATATTCGGTGATATTATAGGTTTAAAATAGTAAAAAATAACTCTGTTGTGTTTCAAATTTGAAGTAAGATTGTAAATGTTTGTGAATGGTGGAGGGCATTGCAATTAGTGCAGTAAAAATAGAATGGTGTCTAAGCTCAAAAATTGTAGAATTGTGAGCACTTTGGAGCACACCAGTCTTGTTTGCAACAAGTTGACAGATCTTTTTTATTCTTTATAAAGTACAGATACAAAAATTTGATATAACTTCTAGAACAGTGAGTCTTAATTTTTTTAACATTCTGCAACATTATACAAGGTACAAATTTTGTCTACTTTTTTGAGGCATAGTAAACTTAATATATATAGCGTCATTTCTGAAGAAATAACATATATTTTATATGTAAGATGTCCATAAAAATTTTATTTATAAAATCATGCTTTACAGAAGAGGGCTTCCAAAAATTCATCATCTCCAAATTATCACTCAAGAACCTTCTTAGAATGAAAATACAATTAAGGTAAAGAAACATATTTATGCATACAATTATGTATACTTACCGATACGTTTGAAAAGAACACTTTCTGATTGGTATGCTATGTTACATATTTAAGATTAAAAACATAGTGTGCAAACAAATATCATAAATATGGTATTTGATATAGATGGCTGTTAAATTTAAAAAAAAATATCATTTTCTCTGGTTAACAAACAGGATTAACATTTTAATGATAATCCTGTAGTAATTGCAGTAGTATTGAAAATTAATGAAGATTTGATAAATGATTCATTTTTTATAAAACTTTTGCATATGCTGAAATTTTTACATGCTCAAATAATTTAATATATATAATATTATATATATATATATTTTTTTCTTTTTTTTTGTGTTTATAAAAGAATTGACAAATCTTAGATCATGTAGTATTGTTAAAAGACTTTATCTAAAAATGTTTATTCTATTTCACAAATTCATTTATTTGTCGACAGCGTACGTTGTCGAATGAGTATTCTTTCATATCATTACCGAAACTAATATCTGTAATATAAAAATGAATATTTTATGCGTTATAGCAGAGTAGAACATCGATTGTCAAAAACTATAATACTAAGGCTTAAGGAAATGTTAATAATTTTGTAACAACTTATGACGAGCTTTAAAAAAAAAGTAGATAAACTTATCACTTACTCCAATTAATTACAAAGAAAGTGTACAATTAGATAAATACTTAAACTTCTTTGTATAAAAAACAAAACAAAATATTTAAGTAATAATTTTAGAATCTCTAAATTTATGAACTATTTTTATAGAAACTTAATATACAAGCGAATTTTTTGTTACATTTTAAATGTTTTGTAAGTTAAATTTTTTTGTATAAGTTTTTGCAACTGAGATGCTATATCGTTAACTATAAATTTATAGTGTTGCTATACAAATATATATGTATATAAATAAATTGTGTTATACAAATACATTGAGCTTTTTACCGCATCTTAATACTTTATTGTTCTGGCTACTAAGATATATATTAAGACATGTATGTACAATATATGGAATCAGTATGATCTCATTTTACATTCAAATTTAAAAATGGAATCGCACTCGCGCGCATGCGCGTGCACGTGTATGTGTGTGCGTGTGTTTACCATACTTATTAGATGGAAACAAAATTAAACAAAGATTTTTACAAAAGTACAAATAATTTTATTAAAATATACATATACATCTGTTCTATATAATTATCTCCATTTTTGTGAATCAAAAAACATCCTAAACTCATCTATACATGCATTCAATTGTTCTACATTTGATAATACTCTATGACCAATCCTAAATAGTTTTCCTAGTTAATTAATTACATTTGCACGGAAAACATTTTCAATTGTACAGCTAATTTCTTGATGTAACGCATAACTTTTATACAACTAAAAGAAACAAATGGTATTAACAGATTTCTTTGTCATCAATCATCTACAACGTAGGCATTTATAATAATAAATAGAAATATTGTCTTACGAAAATTCCTGCAATGGAAATCATATCAGGTGAACATTCTTGTTTAGTAGTAAAGTCTTTCTGAATCAAAAGATTCATATGTTCTGAGTATTCGAGTCGTAGGAAACATTAATACTTGCAATAAGATTACTTAATAGGGTCCACCAGAACTCGATGGTGGAGCACCATAGTTATCCGAAGGTGGTGATTGCTGTGGTGGTCCGTATTCTGCATTTTGTGCTTCTTTCTGGAATATTAAGAATATCGTAAGAGAGGATGAGTAAATAAAAATACTATCTTTCTTATATTTTTTAGATCAGTGTAATAAAACATATATGCAAGTATTTTTATCTAACTTGAATGAATAATCTTAGTACCAACAGACAATATATAAACAATCGCTTACCTGCGTCTTGTATCGTATAAAGTAGACTTCTGGTTTGCTAGGTTGCGTTGGTGCTTGAGTAGGTAACACCACTTCTGGCGCCTCTTCTGGTTTCTTTACCAACACGTAAATCAACGTTTTCTCTTCGTCCTGCGGTGGTAATGGCGGCAGCGCTGGTGCTGTGGGCGTCGGTGGTGTGGGTGCCTTTATGAATACGATCTTGTAGTGCTTTTGCGCTGGTGCAGCGGGTGGTATGTATTTAGGTGGTTTGTATTCCGGTGCTTCTGGCGGTGGCACATGGACGTAAACATGTTTATGTACGATAGGTTGCTGTTGGGGTGGCCCATACCGATCCGGGACCGATGGTGGACCATAGCTACCCGATCCGCTTGGTAATCCACCGCCACTCGATGGAGGGAAGTAGGAGTTTGAGGGTGGTTCCGGTGCTGGTTTCGAGTACACTGTCGTTGAAGCTACCAATAGTAGCGTGGTCTATAAAAAAGTGTTTAGTTTAACCGAAAATGATTTGCAACGAAAGAGAAGGATACAAAGTAGTATAAGCGGCAGGACATGTGCATACATATGAGATATTGCAATGGTTTAGCTTATAAATTTTCATGCAGTCAAGTCACAACGATAACGCTTGTAGAAAATATCCGAAAATTTGTTACGTTATTCACTGGTAGGTTTTCTCAATAATTGTTTAATATTTTTATTGGACATTTATAATAAGTATGTTTAATTATATGTTGAAAGAAGCCAGATGCATGGTATGTAATTATAATTAGCGTAATCGACTTGATTAAAGAGCACAGTTATCGGATGAATGTTTAATTGTGTTCTCTCTTTAGGATACATTAGATGCGCGTTGACATAGTTTCGAACCTGTTTTAAACGCATCAAACACACCTTACGATTGTTACAATACTTTTGTATTCACTCTCAGTTTTGGATGCAATGTAACAACGTTTACACGGATTGCCAATCTCCATGGTTTGACGTAATCTTCTAGATTTCTTTGCGAAATATGTGTAAGTATATGTAAAACTTTGTGGCACCAGAACGAGAGACGTTCGATCTAATGAATCAAAGTTAAATGTAATAAAACAAATGAATGCTATTACTTGCAATTTAATCCGTTCGTTTGAGATAATTGATTCGTTTCTTTTAAATATCAACCTTAGCCATTTTCCGTTTAAAAACAATTAACACTGATTTTTTTAGAACGAGAGGAGAGAAAATAGAATTGACACAATGACGCCGTAATTAAGATACCGCGCTAATTATTTCCAGTGACGAGATCTGACAAAAATAAGTAGCACCTTTTACTTTTACTTTCGGCTGTTGGCTTTCCCTTACGATGGCGAGGATCGCAACAAGTGAACACCGACCTTAAATCGGGTCCAGCAGGAATTCAGATAAATGGAATTCTGCTGTATTTTTTCTGCAATTGTAACTACAAGTAAATACGATTACAGACAAGGAAGTGATAAAGATTAAGAGAAAAGGAAAGCCTCACGGTTAACGCAATTGCCGTGTCAAGGCGCGGACCTCAGCAGGAAGTAACACGAATAGTCCTGTCGTCGGCTAAGATAATGAAACGGTCGTTGAGTACTAGCTGAATACGTTTATGTCGTTTAAAATCCGACGTGATTGCCGGTTCGCGCAGTTCTTTTTAATTCTTTTGTATATTGCAGGAAAGAGATGCCGATTGCATAAGCGTTACAATTTAACATGGTAGAGAATTGATTGCGAAATGGTCGTTCATTGCATTTCCAGCACGTACTTACACCATAAGTATGTTTTCATACAGGCTGACCATGAATCAGTACATATAGCCTCATGCACCTAGAATACGCGATCAACTTTCTTCGTGAAAACAATTCGGCTACTTTCGAACGGACGCTTTACATGCATGCAATTTGACATTGTTGAACTCCTCTTTCTGATGGATGTATCACTGATTGGAACAAATTGAAAGGGTATTCGTCTGATTGTTTATTGCTTACTCTTAATTATTTCTAGAATCACGATACGTGCCGTACTGTATGTAATTATGAGTAGAAAAAACGTTCTACTGAATAATTGAGATAGCAATTAAGATGGAATACTTTGATTGTAAGAAGTTGGGCATTTAATGTTCTTTTCGTAATTTAATACTTTCTATCTTTCATATCTATGTCTGCTTGAATGCGATAAGCGATAAGAGATCAGTTCCTGTAACAAGTAATCACAATTGCAATTTTTTTTTAATACCGTTACATCGAGTATTTAAAATGCAACATTACATTTGGGAACGCGTTATAATCAATACAGTTCTTTGGAAGAAATTTCTTGACACTAAATTAATTTTACCAAGCGTTAATTGCGCCAAGCATTAATCAAGGATTATCATAACTGCTATATTTTTTTATTCAATTTCCTTTGAATTCTTAAACACAAGCAACTGCAATACTTTTTCATATGACATACAGCTTATCGAACAGCTCATTTAATGAATTTTAAACTGATTAAATTATAAAATGGTGAAAACTGAAAGTTAAATAATCAATTTATAACTTTGTTTCAGTATTAAGTCTATCATTACATCGCAACGCTGAAAGATATTAAAATGTTATGTGCAATTTGTAAATCATTGATAATTAATGGATTATTGGAAGATAAAGTCACAGTATGCATAAGACATTGGGAACCACCAACGAATTCCAGGAGAAGTCAAGTCACGAAGGCAGATCACGGAGTACAAGATTGCTGATTCTGGAAAAATGACATGCATCGAACTGCAAGGAGCCGTTAAATGTTCTGCATGTCTCACCAGACCTTGCAGAACAAGTATTTGGAGATTGTCCGAATTCGGACAAGTACTTTCACCGTATTCACCGTACTTTTCCGATATCGAAACGCTGAATTCTCACGTTTCAAGATTATTATTGTTTTATATGAAAGGAAACTTTAGTAATTAATAATTATAGTAATATCGCGTGAGAATCACTTACAGATTTACGTTTCATTTTTAGGATCATTTTCTTCTTTCAATGGAAAGAAGTTTTCAGAGAAGAAGAATAAGAGTAAATATTCAGTTAAAACAAAACCAGGATCATACCAGGATCAATTTAAATTTTAATTACTTGCACTATTTAGTCGCATATAATTATTTATATCGCATATTACCATTTAGAATAGTTAGCAACTACTGATTGCATTAATGAATTAATGCATATGGAATTTAGAATTATTAACTATCATTACTACATGAGTCTACTACATTAAAACGCAAAGTCCAGCTTAATTAAAATATGAAGAGTAAAATTGTATCGAAAAATAATTTTATATCGTTTGAAAATTATTCTACGTATTATACTCTAACTGATGGGGTTATTCTAAAATACTATCAGAACACTTAAGGATTAATTGACGAAAAGGTGCAAATTGAAGTTGGATTTTGTGTTAATAACATGGTATAAAAAATAATGGTAGTAACATATAGGGACTAATTGAACAATAACATAGATAAGAGGAAAATCATATAAGGTTATTATGATCTGACCAATGTAATTATGGGCTAATTAAGAACCGTAAAAAATTAATCAGTATCCAATCTAAAGGAATAGTTATATCGTACGGATCAGGAGGAAAAGACAACAGAGGCGAAGGAAAGTGCACGACAAAGGAATCCAACAACTCAACTCACCAGTAGGACCAACATCGTTGAATTTTTGCGGTAATCGAGAGGATACGAGGCCGAAATGTGGACGTCGTAAAGGAGAACGTCTTTCACTGACGATCTTTCACAGTTGTGTCGGCCGGATCGACACATTCGGACTTTTATACGGGTTCGAAGAGGGGAAAAGGAACATCCTCGATCCTCTTTCTTCATTCGTTCGATCACCGATCGGACGATCTTCGTTCACTGGACTACGTAACCCTGATCTTATTACGGATAAACGGCGTCCCCAGTTTTCATTTCGTCTAGAATGGATCGCGGAGGCGAAACTTGTGCACCGGGAAATTTTGCGGGATCGGAAGCGGGAACAAAGGGTCTTCTTTTATTTATAGCGTATTTTAATTTAATTACTTTCGCGTGCGTTTAGATATTATCGAGAGTCACGGAGATGCTTGAGAACCGATCAGCAATTCGTGAAACGAATCCTATTTTGTTGCTCTTTTGATTGTCTATACTTGAATCTTAATTCTCGAATATCAATATAAAAATGAAACTTACAGAATTGTTCTACGTACATGGGTATCATTTATGTCGATTTTAGTAAAAATTCATCGTCTACGAGGGAGACTAACGACATTAGTTATATATTCTTGTTGTGTACTGAATTAATGAGAACAAAGCGGATTAACTTCAGATTAATTGATGAGAATCAAAAAATAACAACTCGAGCAAAATGTATATACATATATAGATTGTAACGCATCATTGGATCTATAATAAGAATTAATTAGCATTTCTGTTAAACTTAGCTCGGCTGTTGGAATATTAATAACTTATATACATGTTTATACATGGTATACGAGGCAAACTCAGAGACAGCAAAGATCGTATTCGAATCGAAATTCAGGTACAATCGTTCCGATCGTAAATTATTCAAATTTGGAACCGGTGAACAATACTTGGAGGGCATAAAAAGACGAAAATGTTTTGTAACCTCTTCTCTCTTTTTACCTGATTATTATAATTAAAATTTAATTTAATTCTTTTTCTGTTTTATTACAGGCAACGAAGATATGGTAATGTAATGTCGTCATTCTTCGATCCCTTAATTTAATCAGGAATGAAACAAGGAAAAATTGAGACTATGAAGGAAAGTTTGAAGGGAGATGCGAAATGGCACGTTGTGTTCAAACGCCGACGAAGCAACGCGGCGTTACATCAAAGAAAAGTAAACGTATTTCGTATCGCAGCGGATCCGATTTCCGAGATTACAAGCAACCCTGATTACATCAAAGCACGTTAGGCAAACGGACACGGATGCGCAACGCCGTACGGCACGTATTGTACCTTAATCGCGTGCCACTCGGGAAGAGATTTCGTCGATTTCATGAGTCACGGATACACGAGGACAAGAGGTTACTCTCGAGGACACTCTCGACCGTCGTATCGACGGTCTGAATCCGACGAGGTTGCGGGAGAACGTCCTTGATATCGGCCTAAATTCCTGCGGACGCATTCGGGTATTTTCTACGTAACGTAATTCCAGAGGCAAGAGCAAGCCAGAGGTGGTGTAGCGGTGGGCGAAATGAAGACGAGCGAAAGTGTACCCGGTATGGTGGCCCTCACGGTGAAAGTCAAACTAATTACGAGACGGGCACAGGCACGTAAGCTGCCCAGAGAGTTAGTGTTGCAAAACAATCCTCTTCGCTACGAATATTAACCCGGAACACCTGCCGCTTTCCACTGTTGGGCCAAATAACTTCTCGTTCTTCGGGCCTCCGTTCCACTAGCGACACCGTCAACACCACATTAACAGTCTTCACCCTGTTTCGGACTGCGACCATCTTTCACTGTCGATCTACGTTTCGCTCGATGAGCTAAAAACGAACAATATCAATAAACTAATCGCCCTTTGCGCTACTTCAGAAGCGCTTTAAACGTTTGGTTCCATAAACTTGAGGAAGATAAAATTGAAGATGATAATTAATTATTATTAATTCTATTACAAATGTTTAAGCGAACCTTGGACGGAAAGTGTAACATATGATATTAACATTTTTCATTCACTAAGAAATTTAAGCTGTCTCACTATATTATGACGTTTTCCCTTTCAAAGAAGTGAAAATAGATTAGCACGTCGATGCAAATGCATATCTAAATAGTAACGTCGAAGATAGCCGTACACTATGTAGTTACGGAAGCTGTCACTGTGTTGACTATGCGAAATATTTCAACGTTATTCACCGTACGTTACAGAGCGGCGAAGATTACTTCATTTCTGGTTATTTAACCGTTTAACACGTATATGAGATTTATTCATTTAATATCTCTTTTCGTTATCATCATGTACGTAGCAAGTAGTTCTTATGTAATTATGGCTATAAGGAAATTAAGAGTACCAGATCTTACATGTTAATCAGTAAATGTTTTAGTGATTATTAATCAATTTTTTAAGGGATAGTGTAAGAGGAATGAATGGGAAACGTGTAATTGGGGTAAGGAATATCATTTTCGGAAGATGTGAATATACGCCAACACTTCCGGCCACTGTATATCATTCAAGATCCAAGATCAGATTATAAGTAACCCCTGAAGATAGTTTTATTTCCGTGTTATATAAATCGTCATTTCTTTTCGAGAAGCATACAATAGAAGATAGCTGGATGATAATAGAAAAAATGTTGAATTAATGTTAATATGCAAGATCATAAGGACGAATGAAGGATGGCTGATAAAAAAGAAGATGAGAAAAAGGAGGAAGACCAACGGTTGGAGTATATATTTAATTACCTTACGTACACGAGAAAGTTAAAAATTGATAGATGGACGAAAATGTTATCGAATGTGGAGTTTAAGGTATATCAACACGTAAATCGCTGGTAAATCGCGGAGCTGATTTATTTCTCCAATAAATGTGAACTGTGAAAAATGTTGCGTAACTTGAGCAAGCCTCCATTACAAGTAGAAAAATGATCCGTCATATTCTCGTTTACTTTAATAACGATGGAATTACTTCACTTTCACATTTAGGAAATGATTACACGGTTCTTTGGTGTCCCGTCGGAGATGATCCTCGTATTGCAATTGACACCGGCTGGTCTATTGGTGCCCTATCTTGAAATTACGCAATCCAAGAGAAAGCAGACATATTTCATGAAGAGGAGACCACAGACGGTCACTGAAGATAATTACAAGGATTTATTGATACCGGGTGACATGGCGCCAAACCCGATCGAAGAATTAGCCGTACTTGTCGAGGACGTTAGTTCAATTATATGTATATATCTTATTGGATCGAGCAAGCTTAGTTTCTGCGTTTCTCTAGGAAATTATTTAACAAACCAGAAGACATCCATTAATCCATATTTTCAGGCATACGTACCTATTTTATCTAATCCAAAAAATCACGTCGGTTGGCCGGAAATTGTTCGTAAAGATGTTAAAAAACAAGTATACAATCTTCGAAGTTTAATATGGCAGGTAAAATACTACCTCTCTCTACTTACCTTAGAAAGTGGTAGACGGAATAGAAAATACTTGTAAGAAGAATCAAGAATTTATTCAAAACTTAGGTGAAGGGAAAAATAACAGGACAAACTTTACTACCGATGCCAATGGGTATCGAAGAGATTATTAATCAGCAATTTAATAATTCAAAAATAGACGCCTCTAAACAACTCCAATTAAAGAGCAATATCGAAGAAATTATAATAAAATGGGCAACTCAAATTAATGAGATTCTTAATGAAGAAGTCCGTAAGTTTTCAAAGAATGGAAAGCAACAACCCATATCTGGTAATCCATAATTTTATTAACTAAGCGCAGAACATAATAAAGCCACACGATTATGTACAAACCCTTAATATTATTTGGGTGCTTTTACTTCATCAGAATTGGACTATTGGAACATGAGACTGAAAAATATGGAATCACTTTATTATCAGTTAAAAGATCCAATGATATTACAGATAGATATATTTTTGGAGAAGATGGAAAGTCCTTATTCAGCGTATTTTAAAAATTTAGTGAAAAACGTGGCTGCAGGTAAATAACGACGAAAAGATTTTCCGCTTTTAAATTAAATTTATTCCAATTTTTCAGCATTGTTAGAAACTAGAAATATTAATCTTTACTTGTGGCCTCTAAACTCCTATTTTCAAGAAATTGAAAGCACTGAATTCAAAGATATATTGACCAAACTGAAAGTGCTGTTGCACTGCGTTTGCTTAATGTGGTCCAATTCGAAATATTATTCTATGGAACGAATTATTATTCTGTTACAAGAAATTTCAAATTTATTAATTTCTCAGGTACTAAATCACTCACTTATAAGATGTATTATTACCTTAGCTAAATGCGAAATATCCTATTTATAAAATGCATCGAGTACTTCGTATATGTTTTGTATAGGCAGTGAAATATATAAATCCGGCAACATTATTCAGTGAGGATATTGAAGAAAATAAAGTGAAGATAGCGGAGGTGATACCGTGTCTCAATAATTATCAAGAAATGTTTCGATCATTTAAAGAAAAAATAGAAAATTATTTTAAATCTCAAGAACCGGCCCTTTGGACGTTTCATGAAAAGTTAGTCCTTGAAAGGATTTACATGTTTGAGAAGAGACTGAAAGAAATTGAGGTTTGCTCAAATATTATAAATAACGTATGCGAATATATTTTATCCCAATTTTGCAGTTATATTTCTTCACTACAGGCGTTATTCGATATAGTGCAAGATTATTTAAAATTAGAAAGAATAGAAATGGCTGGTTTAAAGGCCAAATCGTTACTTTCCATGATTAATAGTATTTATGAAGAGTTCATAAGATTGTATCAGCAATTCGCAGACGCACCTTATGAAGTTTTAACCCCCGAAGAAGTACAGTTTACCGAAGATTTAAATGAATTTTCTATCATGGTAAATGATATGTAAACTGCGGATGTTCATGCAAATTGATATGGTACTTACATTGAACTAACATACATACGTATTGAAATATTTTATGAAATTAAAGATAGAACAATTTGATCGACGATTGGCAAGTATTTTCGATCAAGCATTTGCGGAATGTCACAACCTGTTTGCGTATTTCAAATTTATTTGGATAATCAGCTTCATTTCTAATAGACCTATAATAATGTCCCAATTGTGGCACAACTATGAAGAAGTGATTGAAAGAGCAGATCGAAGTTTCAGTAACGCAAAGGTGAATTTAACTATGATTACGAATTGTGTACTGTGTATCTAAGCTTGTATGTATAGTGTAGTATGATAATAATAAAGTTATTCTGCTTCTTAGGCTTTATTTGACGAAAATTTTATGGCTGAAGGAGATAGACCATTTTTATCATTGGATACGTACTTACCACCAGTGGCTTCATCTCTGTGTTTGTTAATTAAATTACGCGAAAGAACTCGTTATCCAGTTCAATGCATGAAATTGATCGATCATCCTCTGATTACTGCTAAAATGGAAAACGAACTCAAAAATAAATATGAAGAACTGGAGGTAATACCATACAAAGCAGAGGAATTACTAAATTCTATTAGTTTTCAATATTGTTTTAAAGTATGTTTCTCTCTTAATACACTTTAAGATGATTATCGACGAAAAAGAAAACGAAATATACCTTGCTTGGAAGGAGAAATTGCCAGAAATCTTGGAAACCCATTTGACGAAAACTCTTTTAATAGTTAAGGAAAACAAACTCTTGGAAATGAATTTTGTTTCTGAATTAAAGACTGCTTTGAGAGAAATTCGCTATATGATAATTATGAAGAAATCGGATCTTCTTCCAGAGGCAATAGAATTTTATAATAGATCACAGTTCTTTTTCAACAGCACTTATAATCTTAATTTAATAGTAAACTGGTAAACAATAATTTGATTTTACCCATACTTAGTAATTTTCCCACCTTTTAAGTAGTATTGAGGAGTCTTTCATAAGTTTATTATTTTCACATTTTACACTAGGTACAATAGAATACGAAGTGAAAGTGCTCCAGTAGAATTTCAATTAGTTGAGGAAGAAGTTGAAAACATTGACAATTTAATTAATTATGGCCAAGAAAATTATAATTGGAATTCAGAAGGTACAGATAATGTTTTTCAAAACTGGGAGAAACACTAAACGAATGAATGCAAGTAAAGTATAATACTTACAGAACATTTCTAATAATTTTGAACGTCCATCTTATCAGGAATTACAGAATATATTGATAATTTGTCGTCAATTACGTGGAAATTACATGCTAGAGTGTTTCGAGCTCAAGAAAATTTGAAAAATATTCTAGACAGGATGTACGCTTGGGCGATGATGCCAATTATTTATCGCAAGGATGCGAAAGATGATAATTTAATAGCATTGACTGATAAAGACGATAGATTCTCTGAAAGATTCGCTGAAATTGAAGCAACAGCTGAACAACTCAAGCAAATTTTAAAAGAAAATTATAAACTATTTTTCGATTTACTTCCTGATTATGCCTATGAAAGAGATGACGCGGACTTAATAGACAGTAAGTAGTATACGTACAACATAGTTACGCCAGTCCGATACGTGCTTTGCATTGAAGATCCTTTTGATTTGCTAAGAATCCTAACAAATTGTCTAAGACTTTTCGAAAGCATCATTTAACTAGAAAAATTGTTTGCAAAAAAAAAAAGGTGAAGGAAAAGAAGAAGCAGAACCAGAGGGAACTTTGCACGAAGAAGGAACTGAACTCACTGAATATGCAAGGTAATCTTTTTCAATAATTACTTAATAAAATAAGAAAGTCTATTCAATCACAAATATCAACGAGTAGTACAATTTCGTAGTTCTTTGTTAATTCTTTGTTAGACCAGACGAAGGAGGAATTGAAGAAATAGGATCACCGGAAGAGCAAGAGGAAATAGAAGAGGAAGAAGAAGAAATTGATGAAGAGGTGTTAGCGATGAGGCTTGAGAAATGGCAACCTTATCTATCTTACATCGATAATTTAATTTCCAAAGGCCTGATTCAAGCAGTCTCCACGAGGTTATTAATGACTTTTGTATTTGTCGACTTATACTAATCGATATTTCATTTCATTAATTTCAGTTAATTAAATTTATTATTAGCCATTAATGCTTTATATAATATTTCATATGCCAGTATTTGTTACATTCTCGACGAAACTGACCCCGAAGGAAATATACAGCCCTCGTTTGAGATCCAACTGTGTTTAGAAGTAAATATTTGGAATAATCAGTAAATTAACATCAAAAAGTTATAAGAGTTGAAAACTTTATAATTATTGAAGGAATTATTCTTTCGCTGTTTATGTTGATAGAATCCCAGTATCGTATTTCAACCGTCAGTGGAATTAGACGATCCTGAAGGTTTCTATATGTTCTTCGAATCACTTCTACTTGACATGATGAAAATGGGTACCCTCGTGCCACGAGTTGATCCTGAATTGTACGAGAGCCAAGAGAATTATGCGGTATATTATTCCAAATTACCATTCGATCACTATACGATCATATTGATCGTCTTATCAATTTCTATTTAACACGTGTTATTAATCATATGATATTCCCAAAGATTGATGTTGCCGAGGAGGATGGTATCGTATTTATGTTAGAAGAAACTTGCAACCGAGTGAAACTCTCCTTAGCAGAAGTAAAGGAGCATGCTCAGGTAATATAATCATTTTTAAGTTCAACTTGAAACTTTTTATCAGCAAAGTTATTCTTTTCCAGACATACGATATTTATTCCTGGTTGTGGACAGATGATAGACAAGAATATTTAAAATATTTCCTGATATTCTCGCAGTACGTATCTCCTGAACAGAGAGAGATATTAGAACAGCAAAAAGGTTATATCCCAGAGGACATGAAGGAGAAGAAACCAGAATTGGCTGATTTTAAACGAGAGATTGATTACTTCATGGATCTGTATGATAAGTGTAATAACATGAAAAACGAAGAAATCTTTTGCCGATGGTTGAGACTCGATGTGAAGCCTTTTAAGCAGAGTCTATTAAACATAATTTGCAAGTGGGCTAACGTGCTGAAGGAATATTTGGTCCACGAAATTACCACCAAGTAATTCAGTTTCCCTTTCTTCTTTTCAATTCGAAATTGCTGAAGCTTCACGGTTCTAATTTTTATAATTGATATCGTCTAAAGTTTTGGCAAGGAATTTCAATGTTTTATTTAGCGGTGGAGATAGTTTCACCAGGAAATCGATCAACCGCTCATCTATTGTCTGGTCAATGACTCGTGACACAATCACCAATCATCGTAGTTATAGTAATCGGGAGACGTTCACTGAGATAAATGCATTCTCCTACGATCCTGATTACGATCTTTTCTCAGAAGTATTAATTTTACTTAATTTAACGTGAAGGATTTTATGGCGATCATCACTAAATGTGCGCTGTCGAAAATCGAGTTTCTGCTTTGGCAGATACGTCAAAAAAGGGTGATGCTTTTAAGACATTACGTCTGTGAAATCTATAAAAGAGGGTTCTACGAATGCTAATCACATCTTGACCCCTAACCGCAAATAGAACTGATTTCTCTGAAACCGCAACCAGAATGATCGTTGGTTGGCACTAATCCTGGATACTTGCGCAACTGAATAGTAAACTGAATATTTGGCTCAGAACCGTTGTTCCAGGAAACTATCAAATTACTTATTTCGCAAACAATATACGGAATTCTAAAACAACAGATCATTCATAAATTGCAGAAATATGTAGGATATCTTAGATTTTTCTTCACCCAACGACGTAAGGTTCTATGAGTGAAAGCAGGAATAATACATTGTATAGGGCGATGCAATCGAGCAATTGTTAATTATTTGCGTAGAAATAAGTCAAAATTGTAGGGTATACTTTTGTATGAACTGCAAATTTCAAGTTAATTATTTTTGTAATCATTATATGATTATTATTCTTATTGATAGATTGGAGAAGCTGGCAGAATTTTTGCAGCTAGCGATGGATAACTTTTCACGTCCTATTCACGAAGATGATTATGACGCACTCTTAGAAACAATATATTACTTGAAAGAAGTTAGAGATCGCCAATATGAGATCGAGGATATGTTTGACCCTATCAAGGTAATATCTTTTATATAAAAGTATGAACATTATACGTAATTTAAATATTACTTTTGGAGGAAGAATAATTGCATACTTTCCAGAAAACGATAGAGCTTCTACAAACTTACAACGTGCATCTAGATGAGAAAATTTTTTCATGGCTAGCAGAATTACCCCTTACTTGGGAGACGTTGAAGAAAGTAGCTGCTCAGGTCAAACAAGTTGTCCAACCTTTGATGACTCGTCAAATTGAACTTTTGAAGAAGAGGCTAAGCTATTACGACTTCAAACAGCAACGACTTCTAAAGGAATTCCACGAAAGAGATGTTTTTAAGTAAACTAACAACAGCAGTGATACTATTCGCACCAAATGTTTTATTTTATTCATTGAAAGTGACTGATAATTATTTGCAGTCCAGATTACGAGGATCCTTACAGACAACTGAATAGTATATATGAAGAAGTTTTGGTATTTCTAAGCGAAGAAAAAGAACTGAATGATCAAACTGTAATTTTCGAACAAGAAATGCCTCAATTTAAAGTAATTAAACAAATACAAAAAGAAATGCAGCTCTTGAAAATTTTATGGGATTACGTGAACGTAATCGGAACTTCTTTAAACGAATGGAAAAAAACCACATGGAAGAAGCTTGATATCGAATGGATGGATCAGGAGTGCAAAAAACTTCTCAAAGAATTAAGACGTGAGCAACGATTATTTTTTGTCTTTTTTTTTTATCTAGACTAACTAATTATGGTCTCGAGTAGATCTGGACAAAGACGTGCGCCCTTGGAAATTGTACGTCAACGTTGAAGCACAAGTGAAAAACATGATGGCATCACTAAGAGCAGTTTCAGAATTGCAGAATCCAGCAATCAGAGATAGACATTGGAGGGAATTAATGGCTGAAACAAAAGTAATTGATATGTATTTATCAGTACATAATTACCAGTGATTTTGGCTGAATAGCTATATTAATTTTAATTGCAACGGAAAGCACAATCTTCATATGTATAGCAAAATCACTTTATACAAACCGTATTTTGGACAGGTAACATTCATTATGACTGATCATACTACGTTAGAGGATTTATTAAAACTGCAATTACACAAATATGAAGAGGAAGTTAAAAATATCGTGGCCAAATCGGTAAAGGAAATGGCGATGGAGAAGATATTAAAGGAACTTAATGATACTTGGAGTACTCTCGAGTTTGATAAAGAGTTACACGACCGTACAAAATTATATGTCCTTAAAATTGATGAAGCAACTATTGAAACCCTTGAAGATAATCAGGTAACATAGTTAAGTATTTTTAATAGCGTAAACGAACATTGCATTTTCATTAACTCGTAACAGGTGCAACTACAAAATATGTTGGGCTCGAAATTCGTTGGATATTTTCTCGAAGAAATTCTTAGTTGGCAAAAAAAACTAAGCAATGCCGATGCGGTGATTAATGCGTGGTTCGAAGTTCAACGGGCATGGATGTACCTCGAAAGTATATTTATTGGTTCTGAAGACATTAGAAGCCAACTTCCAGAGGAGTCGAAGCGGTTTGAAAAAATTGACAAAGATTTCAAAGTACAAAATAAGAGCTAAAAATTAGAATCCGTGAGGTATCTAGCATAAAGTTTTAAGAGTAGAGACGTACAACAAAATATATTCTTTAAGGAATTACTGAGGGAAATGTCGAGCAATCTAAATATTGTAAAAGCAACCAATCGTCCCAAACTTCTGGAAAAATTGGAAGAGCTACAAGTTCAGCTGAACGTTTGCGAGAAAGCTTTGGCAGATTACTTGGAAACAAAAAGATTAATTTATCCGAGATTTTATTTTATCTCTTCAGCAGATCTCCTTGATATTTTAAGCAATGGTTAGACTATATTAATCGAGACATACATATAAGGCTCACATGAAATACAAGCGGATGTATAACGATTATTTGATAAATCATTTCTCAAGGAAACATCCCTGAATTGGTCTGCAAACACTTGTCGAAGTTGTATGATTCTATCGCAAAATTAAATTGGAAAATGGATGGTGGAAAGCCAACAAAGAACGCTATAGTCATGATTGCTAAAGATGGTGAAGAAATGTCTATTCACGGCTCCTGTGATTGCAGTGGAAAGGTAGTTCGACGTGATGAATAAGTAAATCAATCGTTGTATTGTAACATATCTTTGAAAGATAAGATATTCCACTCTTTAGGTGGAAATTTGGTTGAACAACGTGACAGACGCAATGAAAAGATCAGTGAGGTATCACATATCTATTGCGGTGACCACGTACGATGAAAAACCGCGAGAGCAATGGATCTTTGATCATCAAGCTCAACCAGCCCTATGTGGGACACAAATTTGGTGGACTACTGAGGTGAACATGGCCTTTTTGAGACTAGAGGAAGGTTTCGAGAATGCTTTCAAAGATTACCAGAGGAAGCAAATTAATCAGCTTAACGCATTAATAACAATACTCTGCGGAGAATTAAATGAAAGCGACAGAAGGAAGATCATGACTATTTGTACGATTGACGTGCATGCTAGAGACGTTGTAGCGAAATTGATCACTATGAAGGCAGAGAATTCTTCTAGTTTTCAGTGGCAATCGCAACTTAGACACAGGTAAAAATATTTGCGATAACAATTGCCATCTTTTATCATACTTTAAACTATAAAATAATTCACAGATGGGATGATAAAGTTGGCGATTGCTATGCTGATATTTGCGATGCGTACTTTAAATACGATTACGAATACTTGGGTAATGTTCCAAGACTAGTGATAACCCCATTGACTGATAGATGTTACATCACTTTAACTCAATCCTTGCACCTAATAATGGGGGGAGCACCTGCTGGTCCTGCTGGAACTGGCAAAACAGAAACTACAAAAGATTTAGGTCGAGCATTAGGTCAAATGGTTTATGTATTCAATTGTTCCGAACAAATGGACTACAAGGTGAGAGCTGTAAAGTGATTTTAAACAACCTTCTCGTTGGCAAAAAAAAATAATGAGAACAAATTCCGTCGACTAAACTTACATTTATGAAATCAGTTTATTCTCAGGTTAATATCTTTCTTTTCTTTAGTCCTGTGCAAACATTTACAAAGGTCTTGCTCAAGTAGGAGCATGGGGCTGTTTTGATGAATTCAACCGCATTTCGGTGGAAGTACTTTCAGTGGTGGCTGTGCAAGTAAAATCAGTCCTGGACGGAGTAAAAAGCAATAAACCGAAATTTCTGTTCTTTGGAGAAGAACTGAATCTAGTCCCCACTGTTGGAATGTTCATTACTATGAATCCTGGCTATGCTGGACGAACAGAATTGCCCGAAAACTTGAAAACCTTGTTTAGGTACGTCCACTAGAAATGATATATGTACACTGTAGGTGTATGCATAGAGCATTAAAGTTTGTTAGGAAAGATTTATCATCGCTATTTATTTTGAAGGCCTTGCGCTATGGTGGTTCCAGACTTTGATTTGATCTGCGAAATCATGCTGGTAGCAGAAGGATTCCAAGAAGCTAGACTCTTAGCAAGGAAATTTATAACATTGTATCAACTCTGTCGAGAACTTCTATCGAAGCAGGACCACTACGACTGGGGTCTACGAGCGATTAAATCGGTTTTGGTCGTCGCTGGAAAGCTGAAGAGAGACGATCCTCAAAGAAACGAGGATCAAGTGTTAATGAGAGCCCTAAGAGACTTTAATATCCCGAAAATTATCACAGACGACGTACCAGTTTTCATGGGGCTTATCGGTGAATTTACTATATTTTTATAACAACTACTTGCTAGTCATATTTCTTAAATTTGTTTGTACTTGTATTTGCCAATTTAGGTGATTTATTTCCCGCTTTGGACGTGCCACGAAAGAGAGATTTTGAGTTTGAGAAGACCGTTCGACAATCTATTTTAGATATGAAGTTACAACCAGAAGATGGCTTTATACTAAAAGTAAAAATATGACTGTTATAACGTGCCGAATCTATTAAGAATTTTGAATATCAAATCACACTCTGAATTGATTAGGTTGTGCAACTGGAAGAGTTACTTCATGTACGCCACTCAGTTTTTATCGTTGGCTTAGCTGGAACAGGAAAGACGGAAGTTTGGAAAACGCTTAATCGAACTTATTTCAATCAACAATTAAAACCGTACTACAACGACTTGAACCCCAAAGCAGTGACTAACGACGAGCTTTTTGGGATTATCAATCCAGCTACGCGAGAGTGGAAAGACGGGTTTGATCAAACGATACTGAACTTTTAACCAGTCAAACAACAAATTACATTGAACTGTTTCATCAGGTTGTTCTCTATAATAATGAGGGATCAAGCAAACATGACGGGAAATGATCCAAAATGGATAATTTTTGACGGTGATATAGATCCAATGTGGATCGAATCATTAAACACTGTTATGGATGACAACAAAGTTTTAACATTGGCTAGTAACGAAAGAATTGCTTTAACGAATCAGATGAGGCTTCTCTTTGAGATTTCAAACCTCAGGTAATCTTTCTCCTTTATCCGTTATGTTCATAATTAACTGTTAATTATTGGTGAAATATGTATATATAAAAATTTTCAGGACAGCAACTCCAGCCACTGTTTCTAGAGCTGGAATCCTCTACATAAATCCACAAGACATTGGATGGTATCCGTAAGTATTGCATTTGTTCGTATTCATTTTACAGAATATCTGTTTATAATATACAAAATAAATGTACTTAGTATTTTTATAATTGTTAGATTTGCAATTAGCTGGATAGAGACGAGAGACGCATCTGAGAGAGCAAATTTAACTATTTTATTCGATAAATACGTACCGACACTTGTAGAAGTGGTAAAATATAGAATTAAAAAGATTACACCATTGCCAGAAATTGGCCATGTGGAAATGTTGTGCAATTTGTTGGATTATTTTCTGACTAAAGAGAACGTGCCACCCGAATGCCCAAAAGAATGGTATGAATAAAAATTTTCAGTAATAATCACGATAAATGTTTATGAAACGAATAAATGCATTAAATCGTTGATTACCTGATTTTCTTGGAAAAGGTACGAATTGTACTTTGCTTTTGCCTGCATTTGGGCATTTGGCTCGGCAACTTTTCAAGATCAATTAATCGATTGGCGAAACGAGTTCAATAAATGGTGGCAAAATGAATTTAAGACGATTAAATTCCCTGTCGGCAGTAACATCTTCAATTATTTTATCGAAGACGAAACAAAGAAGTTGGTTCCTTGGAGCGAGAAAATGCAATCCTTTCAACTGGATCCTGACATACCACTGCAGGTTCTTCTAAATAATTTTTCATTCAAATATGATAGTTATTACGTACATTACTTTTACTGAACTTTTTGACTTTTATAAACAATTTCATTTTACAGTCTACCTTAGTGTCTACCGGTGAAACTGCGCGTCTATACTTTTTTTTAGATATTTTCATACAGCAACGAGTGCCAGTGATGTTAATAGGTGCAGCTGGATCAGGAAAAAGCGTAATTATAAGTGAGAAATTAGGAGCCCTTTCAGATACTTATAATGTTGCAAACGTTCCTCTCAACTATTACACGACGTCTGGTAATAATGATTCAATAACTTATCCTGATATTAAACTTACATTATGTACGATCAATAATGTTTCATCTTATCTTTTTGGGCTAATTGTAATTTATTTACTTAAGAAATGTTGCAAAGAACAATGGAAAAACATTTAGAGAAGAAGACTGGTAGAAATTACGGACCGCCTGGTATGAAGAAACTAATTTATTTCATTGACGATATGAACATGCCCGAAGTTGATACTTACGGAACTGTTCAGCCTCACACACTTATCAGGCAACATATCGATTACAATCACTGGTATGCAAGTACTTTAAATACTGTAAATCTGCATTTTACCCAGTTGTAAAACGTATTGTACTTTGAGAATTTTATGAGAAATATCGTAGGTACGACAGAACGAAATTAACGTTGAAGGAAATTCACAATACTCAATACGTGTCCTGTATGAACCCCACTGCGGGAAGTTTTACCATTAATCCTCGTTTGCAACGGCATTTCGCTGTTTTTGCAGTTAGGTAAGCTGAAATGAAGAAATGTTAAAAGAGACAAGTATTATAATATTTGTTACAGCAATACCATTTCTCTGTAAACTGAAAATTCTGTTTGATTATAGCTTCCCAACTGAGGAGAATCTGATAATGATCTATAGCCAAATGTTAGATCAACATTTGTTGAATCCCATTAATAAATTTAACATAGCGTTAATGAAAATTTCAGAATCCTTATTAAGCGCAGCATTATATTTTCACGATAAAATCTCAACGACGTTTTTACCAACTGCTATCAAATTTCATTATGTATTTAATTTGCGCGATCTCTCGAATATCTTTCAAGTAAGATTTATTTCATTTTTGTCCATTCAAAACGACACGTCGAGATACGTTTTTCTTTTAAGGGTATAATTTTTGCAAACGGCGATACTGTTCCGACAGCGAATCATTTAATTAAACTGTACGTTCACGAGGCGACAAGGGTGTATTCTGATAAATTAATCAATTCTGAGGATAAAAGGACGTTCCTACAATTATTAAAGGAGTCGCTTCGCAAAAATATTTCTGTAAGTCTTACCACGTATAAATGTCAGCTACTCTGTATTATGACGTTCTCATATATTTTCCGGTTTTTAATTTTAGGAAATAGACGAAAATATTATATTTTCAGAACCAATAATATATTGCCATTTTGCTGAAGGAATTGGCGAACCGAAATATATGCCAATAAAGGATTGGCAACAGTTAACGAAGTTATTAGATGAAGCTTTAATTAATTATAATGAGCTGGTAATAGTAATGAGTTTCAAAATAAAATAAAATGTTCAAGGTAACGTTCTTACTTGGAGTTACCACGTGAAATGCATTTGTGAATAGGTCTCAGCGATGAATTTAGTTTTATTTGAAGATGCCATGTACCAGGTCTGTCAAATAAATCGCATTCTGGAATTACCAAGGGGAAACGCATTGTTAGTGGGCGTTGGAGGAAGCGGAAAGCAATCTCTCTCTAGTCTTGCGTCCTTCATCGCAAGCTTAGAGGTACTTCTATGAAAATCGTTTGTAGAATTAAGTCTCAAAAGCATAAGTGAAATTAATGGAATTTAATTGAAATTTGTTGCATATTATGCATTTCTCTGCAGTGTTAATAGTTGACGTGTAAACTATTTTTTCAAAATGATCTCTCCTTTTACAATTTAGGTGTTTCAGATACAATTACGGACAGGTTATTCAATAAATGACTTGAGAACTGATCTGGCTAGTCTATACTTGAAGTCTGGACTGAAAGGAATCGGTATTACTTTTCTAATGACCGACTCCCATGTTGCTGATGAAAGATTTTTAGTTCTGATAAATGATATGCTTGCTTTTGGCGAAATTTCTGAATTGTTCGCCGACGATGAGATAGATAATATTGTGAATGCCATGAGAAACGAGGTGCTTCATTAATTTATGCAGAAATTATATTGAACAACGTTCCTTCGCGTATATATATATATATATATATATATATATATATATATATATATATATATATATATATATATATATATATATATATATATATATATATATATATATATATATATATATATATATATACATATATGATTTCTTATTGTTATGAGTTGTGATATTATAGGTGAAACAAACAGGAATGATGGATACCAAAGAAAATTGTTGGAAATTTTTCATCGATCGAGTGCGTAATCGATTAAAATGTGTCCTCTGCTTCTCTCCCGTTGGATCAACCTTACGAAACAGAGCCAGGCAGTTCCCAGCGATCGTGAACAACACTTCAATTAACTGGTTCCAAGGATGGCCACAGGATGCTCTAAAATCCGTTTCCGCCAGATTTTTGGAAGTAAGACAATTTCAGACGCAACAGTGTCGTCGATGAAATAAAGTAAAGTACAAACTTGCAAGCTCAAAGATTCCTCGAGGACCAATGTTAACTTTCAATCGTGGTTAACGAACTAGAAAATACGTAACTACCATAAGTCCAATTAATTAGCCACTTAGTTGCACTTCCTTAATTATGTTGGTTCGCGACTGCGTGAAACCAGTTTATTGTTTCCTTCTTATTCTTACCGAACAAGTTCCGGCTGATCATCACTTTAATAGTCGGTTAGTTGCGTAAGTAATTAAATTACTAGCGGACAGCTGTTTTTCTTTTTTGTTGGGGGTTGTAGCTATTATTTGATTACAAAAATAAATTTACTCTTACCAATGCTTCTTAATTCTGTGTTGATTCGAGTTAACTGGTATAACATTTACTAATTGCAGGAGTTAGAGGATCTTCCAGATCAGTACAAGCAATCAGCGTCTCTTTTCATGTCGTACGCGCACACAAGCGTTAACGATATCTCGTCGCTTTACCTGCAAAATGAGAGAAGGTATAATTACACGACTCCGAAAACGTTTCTAGAGCAAATTGCTTTGTATTCGAAGTTACTCGTCGAGAGAACCTACGACGTAAAAGCAATGATCGAGAGACTGAAAAACGGCTTGGAGCAATTAGAGTCCTGCGCTGGCCAAGTAACGATTTCATTGTTATCATTTCAATTCTACGCTACTTACAAGTATAACTCCGTTGAAATCGATATTTCGAATAGGTAAGCGAATTGAGGGTCGTATTGGGAGCACAGGAAATCGAACTGAAAAAGAAGAATGAAGTTGCAGACAAAATTCTAGCCGAGGTACGGGCGGAGAATACTAAAGCTGAAGCCGAGAAAGCCATCGGTATAATTTTGCTTGTTCACGGGAAATAATTACTTCAGACTGTTTGTAATCATCTCCCAATACTTGCAGTGTCCGAAGAAGAGGCAAAAATAGCAGAAATTAAAGAAACAGTGGCAGAGAGACAGAAACGATGCGATGAGGACTTGGCGAAGGCTGAGCCCGCGGTTCGACAAGCTGAAGCTGCTCTCGACACGCTGAATAAAGTAATATTCTTCCGTTTTCAAATAAATTATTAAGTAAATAATCTCACAAGATAATCGTGTAAATTCCAGAACAATTTAACGGAATTGAAATCCTTTGGAACACCACCAGAACAGGTAGCAATGGTAGCACAAGCTGTTTTAGTTCTGTTTGCTCCTCGAGGTCAGATTCCGAAAGATAGAAGCTGGAAGGCATGCAAAGCGATGATGGGTCACGTCGACACATTTCTCTCGCAGCTCCGTAACTACGACAAAGAGAATATTCATCCTGAAGTGGTAAAAGCCATTCAACCTTATATCAATAACAAAGGTAAAGCTATTCACGTGTCTCTGTTCACTTATCTTTATATGAAATAAGTTACGAAGTAAGCACACTAATCAACTTTACTCTACCTGTATTGTACTAATTTCCTAACGTTAAGGAAACTCTAATCGTATCGCACACTCTTCAGATTTTGATCCAGAGATTATCTATTCAAAATCACAAGCAGCAGCAGGCCTTTGCAGCTGGGTGAGAAATATAATGGTTTTCCACTATATTAACGAAACCGTGAAACCATTGAGAGCTGCGTTAGCACAAGCTAATGCTGAACTGAAAGCTGCTATGGATCATTTAAATGCCCTGAGAACACGATTGGCGGTGAATTTTTAACTTACGCTTAATTTTATTTTTGTGTGTATAAATCTAAACGAGATGCATATATATATATTCCACACCATATGTTACTGTAAACATATAAAAATACAAATATTACTTGTAGGAATTACAAAAAGTACTCGACGCGTTAGGGGAGAGAATGAATATAGCTTTAGCTGAGAAACAGAAATGTCAGGATGAAGCTGATGCGACTGCATTAACGATCGACCTTGCAAACAGATTGGTAAATGGTCTAGCATCCGAAAAAATTCGATGGTCCGAAACAGTGGAAACGTTAGTCTTTGCCATCGTTATTGTTCTCGACGCGCATTATAAATTGAAGTCTATTTATCGAATAAAATATTTAGACTGACGGACTCTTGCGCAACAGTACCTGGCGATATTCTCCTCGTAACAGCATTTTTGTCGTATATGGGATGCTTCACACGAAAATATAGGTCTGACTTGATGTACGAAAATTGGTTGCCTTTCTTGGAAAGCTTGGAAGTGAAAATACCAAGAACTACCGATTTGGATGTTCTATCTTTTCTGACAGACGACGCGCAGATTGCTCAATGGAACAACGAAGGTTTGTAACTTTGCAATACATTTCAATATATTTAAGTTTATATAATACAAAACATTTGCAGTTACGTATAAATTTTGATATATTAATTATTATTCTTCATATATATATTCTATGTTACTCTCACAATTAATATCAAGGTCTACCCACCGATAAAATGTCTTCTGAAAATGCAACAATTTTAATGAATTCAACGAGGTGGCCTCTGATGATAGACCCGCAGTTGCAAGGGATCAAGTGGATAAAACATCGGTATGGTGAAGAACTACAAGTGCTTAGACTTACTCAACCAAATTACTTGAATTTGATTGAAGTTTCAATAGCGAACGGAGGAATTGTTTTAATTGAAAATATTATGGAGACCATTGACCCTGTTTTAGATCCGGTTATTAAAAGAGATCTAATAAAAAAAGGAAGGTATTTATACTTACAGTTATTTGTAGCATGCTTATATTTATATCTGTTAAATTATCTTATATGTTTATTATACTGTCTCCTACAATTGTTAACATTTGTTTGAAAGAGCGATAAAAATTTGGGACAAAGAGGTAGATTACGATCATCGTTTTCGCTTAATCATACAAACGAAGCTTGCAAATCCTCATTACAAGCCTGAAATACAAGCGCAAACGACGCTTATCAATTTTACCGTAACGATAGACGGTTTAGAGGAACAACTTCTGGGAGACGTTGTGAAAGCAGAAAGACCCGATTTAGAATCGAGGAAAGCTGAGTTAACTACACAACAGAATACCTTTAAAATTACTTTGAAGACATTGGAGGATGATCTTTTGCATAGGTAAACAATACTCTGCCAAGTGGTACCTCATCAGAGTAATTAATCAATGCTTGTAGCTAGCTAAAATCTTATCTTATTTCAAAGATTATCGACTGCTGGGCCGAACATTTTGAGCGATGTTGACCTTGTAATAAATCTGGAAACAACAAAGAAGACAGCCGCGGAGATCGAAATAAAAGTAGCGGAAGCTAAAGTGACTGCAGTAAAAATAGACGAGGCTAGAGAAATTTACCGCACCGTAGCGGCCAGAGCTAGCCTTTTGTACTTCGTTTTGAACGATTTAAGCAAAATAAACATGCTGTATCAGTTCTCCTTAAAGGCTTTCAGCGTTGTCTTTCAAAACGCGATCAAATTCGCTGAATCTGCAGAGAGTTTGCCGAAAAGGGTGGCTTTTTTAATGGATAGTATTACTTATCTAGTATTCATTTATACTAGTAGAGGATTATTCGAAGCCGACAAGCTGACTTTCCTCTGTCAAATGACTATTCAAGTGAATTTCTAAGACGATCAAATCGTATCTAACATATTAATTTCAATAACAAAATTTCATTAATATTTCAGATTTTTATGGAATCAAAGGAAATAACGCAGAGTGAATTAGATTTCCTACTGCGATTCCCACATGTCTCTGACTTAGTCAGCCCTGTTGACTTTTTGACAAATACCAGTTGGGGCGGTATTAAGTATTTAAGTCAAATGGATGATTTCCAAAATTTGGAAAAGGACATAGAAGGTGCTGCAAAAAGGTGGAAAAAGTTCGTCGAATCGGAGACGCCAGAACGAGAAAGCTTTCCACAGGATTGGAAAAATAAAACAGCTCTACAAAGATTATGCATAATGAGATGTCTTAGATTGGATCGAATGTCTTATGCGATTAGGTTTGTTCGATACCTCTGACGTTACGTTACAAATGCTTGGACAATATAAATGCCTGGACTCGTTCAATTATTTTCTTTTCAACTTTTTAAAACTATAATATCATTTCCTCGATCAGCCTTTTATATAATGCCTAAATGTCAATTTGATTCGTATACATTATTGCATAATATTTATCTACGTAGTCGTATAAAATAATTTCTGTTAGAATTTCAAACATTTTAGTGCCGACAGTTAAGTTATACGCTTTATGCAACAAAATTTACATAATTTCACATATTAGAAAATGCACAGAAATAAGTGAAAGTATAATATAGAAATCTAGGAGGAATAAACATTTAATTTCTCGCTATAAAATATTATATTTACGATCGAATTGACTTAGGTGTTTTGTAGAAGAAAAACTTGGCTCGAAGTTTGTAGAATCCAGATCTCCCCCTTTTCATAAATCCTTCGAGGAAACAAGTTCAATCACACCTGTATTTTTCATTTTATCTCCAGGCGTTGATCCTTTAAAAGTAAGCAAGTTACTCGGAAGTTATAATTGGCTCTGTTTATACTTAACATCTGATAAATTTGCTCGTTTTCAGGATGTAGAAAAACTCGGAATGCAACTGGGTTTCACTTTTGAGGGGAGGAATTTCCATAATGTGTCATTGGGTCAAGGACAGGAACCTGTAGCCGAGCAGGCTATAGAACTTTCAGCGGACGAAGGCCATTGGGTAATTTTGCAAAATGTCCATTTAGTGAACAAATGGTTGCCTACATTGGAGAAAAAAATGGAACAGTGCGCGGAGAATCCGCACGATGATTATCGATTATTCATCAGTGCTGAACCTAGTCCTGATCCTCACGAATCAATAATACCTCAGGTAATGGATAAAATCCTTTTCATTATTTCTAAAAAAAAAGGAAAAACCATTTCATTTAAGTTGGTGTTATACAGACAATATTCTACAACTTTCATCAACAAATTCTATACAGGGTATACTAGAATCAGCCATAAAAATCACAAACGAACCACCATCGGGAATTCAAGCTAACATCCATAAGGCGTTAGATAACTTTACTCAAGAAACTCTTGATTCGTGCAGCAAGGAAACTGAATTCAAAGCCATATTATTTGCACTTTGTTATTACCACGCTGTAATCGCGCAACGTGGAAAATTTGGAGCCCAAGGATGGAATAGAGTACTTGTGCAACAATAATTATCGAATATATGAATTATTGGTTTCAATTAATTATTCTTTTCTTTAAACAAGTCTTATCCATTCAACTTTGGCGACTTGACGATCAGCGTATCCGTATTGTACAACTATTTGGAAAATAGTGTTAAAGTACCATGGGAGGATCTTCGTTACTTATTTGGAGAAATAATGTATGGAGGTCATATAACGGATGACTGGGACAGGAGACTTTGCAGAACATATTTAATGGAGTATCTTAAACCTGAATTAGTCGAAGGTACCAGATTATATTTAAAGAAAAGAATGAAAAATGAAAAAAGAATCAAATTACCTTTCTATCTTTTGCACAGGTGAATTGTATTTTGCACCGGACTTTTTGGTGCCACCAAACAGCGATTACACTGCCTATCATCAATATGTAGACGACTATATTCCTACGGAGAGCCCAGTTCTTTATGGACTTCATCCCAATGCAGAGATCGGTAAGTACATGTCACAATGCACCCTAGGATTCATTTCTTTTGAAATTAATATACGAACAATGCTTTACTAGGATTTTTAACATCAACTGCTGAAAATTTATTTAAAACATTACTGGGAATGCTGACTAGAACCGCCAGTGATGTAACAAGCGGTGAGACTTCAAGAGAGGAGAATATGAAAAATATTATAGAAGATCTACTAGATAAACTACCAGAGGAATTTAATATGCAAGAACTTCAAGCGAAGGTACTAATCTAATTTTATTTAATTTTAATGAAATTATTGTTAAACATCTCAGGTGGAGGAACGCACGCCGTACGTGACGGTCGCTTTGCAAGAATGTGAACGAATGAACTTGCTCTGTGAAGAACTTAGAAGATCTCTTCAAGAATTGGACTTGGGTTTAAGTGTAATGAAAAATTATAAATACTTAAACATATATACTTAATCATAAATTAATCGTCCATATCTTTTAAAAGGGTGAATTGACTATAAATGCTGAAATGGAAGATCTACAGAACTACATGCTGATGGATGCTGTCCCACCGTCTTGGACCAAAAGAGCTTATCCTTCAAATTTAGGACTAAATAGCTGGTTTGCTGACATGTTAAACCGGATAAGCGAATTGTCTAATTGGACTGCAGATTTCAATGTAAAGTTTTGCTCGATTTAATTTAAATTTACTTGAACACGTATCGTTCATTTACAAATTATATCAAAATCTTCTTTTTATATTATATATATTATTTATATCAAAATCTTTATAGTTACCTTCATCTGTATGGCTAGCAGGCTTCTTTAATCCTCAATCATTCCTAACTGCTGTTATGCAACAAACAGCGCGCAAAAATGAATGGCCATTAGATAAAATGTGTTTACATTGCGAGGTGATGAGAAAATACAAGGAAGAAATCACGTAACAATTGAATCTTCTTTATTACACATATCTTTTCATTTTGAATGTTATTTCAATAATATCGTTTTATAAATTGCAACTTTACAGGACAGCGCCAAGAGAAGGTGCTTATATAAATGGATTGTATATGGAAGGGGCACGATGGGACATCCAAGCAGGATGTATCATGGAATCTCGATTCAAAGAATTGTTCCCACTGATGCCTGTAGTGTACATCAGAGCGATTACACAAGACAAACAAGATTTTAAGAACGTATACGAATGCCCTGTGTACAAGACACGATCAAGAGGTCCTACATACGTATGGACATTCAATTTAAAAACTAAAGAAAAAGCGAGCAAGTGGATTCTCGGCGGTGTGGCAATTATACTTCAAATTTAATTGTTTAATCGATTAAAAAACGAGCAAAGGATGTATAACTTGGACCAAAGGAGCATCTGTGTTCTTATCGATGTCTACTCTTTACTCGTATCACGGATATAAACATAGTGTATAAAGTAATAAAGAAAAGGAATGATTACAATTACAGAAAGAAATTGTTTATATTCAGAATATAAAATATATTTTGTACACGTTAATATCTTCGGTTACTGGCCACTATCTTCTTTTAAATCCATACTTTTTCCTTTCATAAAATAGATCGGTCTTTGAACTACCGAGATTTACAATCTTTGGGCAACCGTCTCTCTGCAAGAAGACAACTTTCAATTCTCATATATCGCTCAAAGTTAACGATCATAGTGATTCCAACTGTCTTTCACCCGGTATCCTTTATCTAGCTTACATCTTTCTCCTGAATCGTGCACTCCTTGCAATAATAAGCGTCAGAGACACCCGGTCCACCGCAGATGACGCACCGACCCTGATAAGACCCATAATTGCATTCGTCGCAAATTCTAACCAGAGTACACGGTCTTACGTACGAATCGCATATAACACATTTACCATCGCACTTCTCACATAACCTTCCAATGGCTAAAAATTACAAGTATTTATCTTCTATCAGACTTGAACGAGACGTGCGTCAGACAGACAGCTGTCATTAAAATAACAAACAATAGGGAACTCTCAAATATAAAACATACCAACTCCTGGTTGTTTCCTGCAAAAAATTAAATCAGGATGATGCTTAGCCATCACGGAACTAGAATACTTCAACTGTCACGAATTATAATAAATTTCATCGATTTCTACGCAAAACACACCGAGAGAGGAACTTTAATTACATATTTTCATTAATTAACGATTGCAATTGACACAGGACGCGACTACATAAACAAACTCCAACGCTCGTATAGGTTAGAGTCCATTATGATCAGCCGCCCAATCATATTTCTTCATTTTTATTACCGTGGCGCCATCTGTGCGAAAAGCGCTGAAACTGGTCGTTAGCAAAGTAGACTCCTTTGGACTACTGGCGCCATCTCTGTAAAAAGTGCTCAAACTGATCGCACATCGATACCGACAGCGAAGTGAACTACTGCGCGAGTGGCGCCATCTCTGTGGAGAGTGCTGAAACTACTCACCGAATAGTTCCACCGTTTCCCCGCGAGATGGCGCCACCAGGCGGTCGGCGCGAGTAGTGCCATCTAGCGGTGGAACTGGGGAACTAATCGGCGAGTAGTTTCAGCGTTTTCCACAGAGATGGCGCCACATGCGCAGTAGTTCACTTCGCTGTCGGAAACGATGTGCGACCAGTTTGAGCGCTTTTTACAGAGATGGCGCCACGGGTATTTAAATAATTGATATGACGGTTGACTGTGTTAGTAATTAATCCTGGCCAGCTGTTGCGTGTGTTTATTCAGTATTTTGTTTACATTTGTTTATTGTTGTATATACAATCTAATATATAATATACGTATTCAATTCAACATTTTCTGTTATATTATAATAATATAATATTAACACGTAAATTTATTGTTAATTACGAGTTGCTTGAATGTTAACTTAAGTTTTAATTCAGTGTGCACCAGCACATTTAATTATTAATTAATTTTCAATGAAATGGAAACAGTACGACCCTGTGGTTGCAAGGGAATAAGATCTTGCCTCGTTTGTGAAGCTGAATATAAAATCGTGAAACCTAATCTAAGAGATTATTTTAAGGTTTAATTTTGCAATGTTTTTAATTGTTTTTTCTAACTAATAAGTTCTTCTTAGCTGCAAATTAATTATATTTCAAAAAGTTTCTGTATTATTTGAACTTTATCGTCGATTGTAATGTTTTAGAAATGTTCCAGTTATGTATATTGTCCGGATTGTAATAAAGCATGGCCTGGTTGGGACGCCGACCTTTATAAAACTCATCCGGATCACCGAGGAACAGCGATAGAATTTCCTGGAGTTTATATAAAGGTATAGCTGTCTCTCTTTAATTAGAATCTATTGTAGTGTTAATTGGTAAGTCAGAAGTGATTTGGTTATTAACATTTATCATGTATTATTAATAATTTTGTTTTTAAATGTGAATAGCTAGATTTCTTAAGCCGTTGTGAGATTAAAGCTTTGATCGATGCACTCGAGGAAATACCTTGGGAAATTTCTCAGAGTGGAAGAAGAAAACAGGTATTTAATAGTAAACGTCAAGTTGTAATGTATGAAAAGTATGTTCATTCTTAGAGAAGTTAATAAGATTGTCAAGAGTTGAAATATTAATAAAATTAATACTAATGGGGAAAGATATGCAGGCTAAGTAATGAATATAATTTTGAAAATTCAGAATTTTGGACCAAAATGCAATTTCAAGAAGAAAAGGATTCAGTTGGGTTCCTTCGACGGTTTTCCAAAGTCTACACAATTTGTACAACAAAAATTTTCGACAATACCAATACTGAGCAACTTCCAAACAGTGGAACAATGTACATTAGAATATGATCCCATACGAGGAGCCTCAATAGATCCTCATATTGATGACTGTTGGATTTGGGGCGAAAGAATAGTTACCGTTAATATCATGGGTGATTCTGTACTAACAATGAGTCCTTACCACGGTTCAGATGCAAAGTACAATTTAAAAAGCGTCGCAGAGTATTCCACTACATGTGAAGATCTACAATTTGATACAAAGAGTAAAGACGAATGTAACGAGAGCACGATTGTAAGATTACCAATGCCAGAAGGATCGCTTATGGTTCTTTACGGTGCTGCAAGGTAAAAAAAGTTTTATTTACATAATGACTTTTAAAATTAGCGATCCATCCTTACATCTGAACAAAATTTTAATCAGCGAACGATTAAATATTTACACGTGCGAAATCTTTATTTCCATAATCTAAAATAAATCATTCTATTGTGTATCACACGAGCATTTATTATACGATTGGTTAGTGAAAATATCAGATGCAGATTCTTTGAAAAGTATTTTACAAAATGATGGATTAAATGAGACATTAAGCATATAAATTAATAAGCTATTCTTATCGTTATCGACACATATTTATCGCATTATTTATACAAATACTAAGTCTAATGTTTGTTGTAGATACAAGTGGGAACATTGTGTTCTAAGAGAGGATGTAAAATCTAGACGAATTTGTCTGGCTTATCGCGAATTAACTCCCCCATATTTAAGCGATTCAACAAACGATGAAAAAATTAAAGAGCTCCTAAAGAGAGCTTCCGTCTTTCGATGTGAATAAAATCTAGAAATAATTAATTTTAATAAGCTGTACAATATTAAAATTGTAAATAAAACGTTTAATAATATATCTAATTAAATATTATAGAAATACATGTCAGTTTTTCCTACATATTATCTGGAATATTTTTTACGAATATAATATAAACGAAACGGAAACTTTCACCATCTTAACAACTTTAACTACGAAATTTAAGAAAATTAAAAATATATCCTTAGGTGAAAAGGAATATAATAGCTTTTTTTATAAGATAGGAATATCAATTTTTAAAGCTTGAAGAAATTGATCGATATTACAGTAGGTAATTTTTTAATATTCAACACTTTTGCTCGATAATCGCAAATGCAAAGTAACACGCAATTCGTTCATCATAATCGTGAAGTGCGAATTGACAAATATAACTTAATATTTACTATTCGCGTATTCGTTTCGTCTTTCCTTTTCTGATGAAGAAATTTTGATAGCGTCGTGAATAGAAAAAGACGCTTACTACCGTACTATAATAATATAATAGTAAGAATAAAAGGGTTCAAGCGTTGTTCAAGGGTTCAGAGGACATGAAAACAACGGGAAAAGTAGTAACAGGATCTGATTTCCCCAATGGTTGATAACCATTGACCAAATTCTCTCTTAATTCCCATCTGCGTCTCTCCTTTTCTGTTTTTTGTCTCCTAATCGCACGGCCTAACATACAGGCGAACATTATTCCGGTCAACTGAAAGAAGAACAAAGTTATATTTAATTTTCTCAAATAGAACAAGCGTTTTTAACTCGTGTTAAATTTTATTCGGGATACGCGCGTATTAAAATTACAAACCTGAATAAGAGCAATGGCTACAGCACCTGTACCAATATAAAGTGCACTCCTATATACAACAATTGAAAGATTTTCGATACACCCAGTTTTATAAAACATGCATACGCTATTGTACGTGCTGAAAGTGCATCTATAACTTTCGTCCACATTTACAAAACATGAATCAGGAATGGTATTGTTTCCCCAAATTTTATTCCAATCTTCGTATCCTTTATATCCACAACAATGAAGCTATAAAGAAAAAACAGATTTCATTACAGCGAATGTATAATTGCGGAACAGCAAGAGAAAAATGAAAAATGCTAAAGTATACTAGTTGTTAAAATTGGCAAATTAAATATTACTCTTGATTGTAGAAAATTAATAGCGTCCCTGGATTCTGCAAATCTATCGTATTGGTGCATGGTAGCATTAATCTTCTCGGCAAGAAGGTCCTTTATTCGGTCTTGAAGAGCGTATGCTGAAATCGCTGCGGCTAATTCCAGTATGAGGACGATCGAGAGCGATACTGCAAACTGTAAATATAACGTATTTATTTAATTCACGCTTAACGAAAGGAAATATGTCGAGTAAATAAATTGAACGAAGAGCAAAATTGTGACGTTGGAAAGATATTTACCGAGACGAGAGGCATGATATATAACGTGTAAAAGTAATAGAGAAGCGGAAAGATAGATAGATTGCAAAGTGCTTACGATAAGAACCATGCAAGTGCTCTCTCTAAGAGCTCCGCAGCAGCCCATAAAAGCTATTAGGAAGATTAGTATCCCAACGACGATCAAGAGTGTTGCTGGAGAAAAATAACTGGGATCCAGAAAATGGGAGAAGTCTTCGTAAACGGCGTAAATTGTTGTCCCAACGGACATAATCATAATCCCCGTTAGCTGTGAATCAGAGTAACAAAACGCAGATTATAATTCGAACAATAGAACCTATGGAAAAAAATAAAAAATGTAACATGTTATCGAATTACATAGTTTTTGCCAGACGTATAAAATGAAACGATATCATATTCTTTTCTATCATTTCAAAGATATGTGATGAATTCATCGTATATTTAAGATCAGCTAATATTTACTTAGAACGTAAACAATATTTCAATCCTTTTAAACAGAGGTTGTCGAACTCGTATCATTCGAGAAGCGTGATTTTTTTTCCTATTCAATGTAACTATCCGCGGAGACAACGCAGCAGTATTCGCTTATCGGTATTAACGAGATTACAAATTTATCTAAACTGATAAGAACAAACCATTTGCAATGCAACGATCTTCAATTTTGACATTAGTCGCTGGAAAGCGAGAGAGATTTTTATGATCATCATTTCAGAGGCGATCTCTCATTCTGAACTCTGCTTTCGCGCGTTATTCGCGTCCAGGTTTTAATTAAAGAAAGCGTCTGTTCTGGGAGAATTGCCGATTACAGTAACGAAAGGAGACGAGAGAAAGGTGGCAGAAGGTGCTGCGCTCTTATAACTTCTTCGCGGTAATAATTCATCGGGGTCGACCTCGCCTAAACGATATCGATCCTGTAACTCGCGAACCGCATCGTAATACTACGATCCGCGTGTCCACGTCGAGGGCTGACCTAACTTGTTGAATCCCAGGGCCGAGCACGGTTTATTCTCGTTACCCTTACTCCTTGGACGTGAGAAAAATATCGACTATCGTCAGACGGGACAGCCTCGACCCTCATCGATCGATTCCATTTTTTGTCCCGATTTTTATTTATTACGCGCTACTTATCATCTCTCCGTTTTCACCTACGTCATCGCGTTAATCCTTTGTTCCCCGTGGTTTTGTCGACCGATCCTCTTCTGTTCTCTTTGCGCCGATGCGGACGATGGATCGGTTATCGTACTCGACTACTGTCTCTATTAGTTACATTGTGCGATAATGTAGTATCCTATTAAAACGAAGGATGAATATGAATATACGTGAACAGCTAGTAAATACGAACACGGTTATCTATTCGCTTCGACGCCACTAATTAACTATATTTCCGTAGTTTTCACCTCGGCATATGTTAGTACGTGTATCGATACTCGTTCGTCGACATTTAATCTCCGTGTATCTTTTTACGTGCGCGTAACTTCTCTATAGATTATCCGTGGGATCTATCGAAATAATGGATCGGTTTTAGTAGTTAGTAGATCGGTTTAGTTGTCGTATTTGAGTAACAATCAAATAACAATTATCGCCTTGGTATTAAATAAGAAATAGAATTTACGAGACGAATATTTGCCGGAGGATTGTACGTATTCGAGAGCCGATGGCATGATCTAGAAAAAAGAGGCTGGAAATTATACAATTCTGATAGGATTAATGTAACAAGAAAGACGTAATAACGCGGCACGGACAGTTAAATTGACGAAACGAACGTCGAATCGAACGATCAGGTGGAAATCGGCTTTGTATCTCGATAAACGTCTGTATACGATTTGTACACGATGATGGTTGATGTAGAGACGAGAATAAGGTGAAAGAATGTGGTTACAGACCACGAAGAGAGAGTTAACCGCGCAAAGCAGGTACTTGATACAACGCAGGCCTATATCGAGATGTGTGGCAGCCATTTTGGTGTCCGAGAATCCTCTTTCACGCAGGTGCACTACGAAACTGAACGTGGAAATACCTAAACTCGATTCGACGTATCGTATTATCTACTGATAAAGCGTTATACGTACCGATGACACACGTAACGCTACTTGCACGCCTGTTTTTGCCAAGCAATGTTCCTATTCCCTCTAGATCTCTTTGCATCGCGTTTCTACTATTCTTTTTTACTCTACGTGTGACTGTCGTTATTATTTGTTATTATCGGTTCTTGTGTATCTGCGGAAACACAGACGGTTAAGAAAAAAAGCAATCGGACTGATCGAAAGAAAATTCGTTCTACCATTGCAATTTCTAACGTAACCGGTTCCATTAGATACTTTCCTTGATCTTCCGAGCCTGATGGTGGAAATTCAGATATTCTTATTGGAAAATATTAATCGTGGTTCTTACATTTAGGGACAGTTTCGGTGTAAGTCCATGATTTCACATCTATCCTTCCACTGGAAAGGATATTCCTCTTCTTACTTTCATGCCATATTATCTCTAAACGATCCTACGAATCACCTGCTGTGATCGTGACATAAACTACTTTACTAAAGAAAAAATCTGTTTGTCATTTGATGAATATTACTTCTACGTGTCTTTATAAAAGCACGTTGAAACGTGGCGACTGTATTTCGCATTTTTTCAATTGCAGATGACTAAGTGCTAAGATTTATATAATTGAAAGGAAGAATTGGTAAATATAATATTATTTCATCAACAATGAAAGATTAGAAATCATATTCTTTCGTCTCGGATAACAGTTTGAAGATCAATTGTAAGATGATAACGGGTTATGTAAACTTTTCCGTATTAGATTCATCGTTACAAGGGACTTGGAAGTGGTCAGCGGTGGCACATCGACCGGGTCTACCCAGCATTGTACGCCCATGCGTGAAAACAGAACATGACTCATGCGTACCATCGTGTGGGTAATTCAGCACGCCTTCATTATTCATACACGGCTAAGTATTACTATGTAGCCGTAGTGAACTTCATTTTAACAAAAGAATGCTTCCCTCGTCGAAACGACAAGTGACTCAACACCGCAGAATCCCCGTTCCATCGAGTCAGATTTTTATCTGAAATTTTCCATAAATTTACACAATTTTACATTTAAATGACTAAAAGCAAGTAAAAGTTTATGTCTTTTATCGTATGTATAATTATTGCGTTAAGTGCTGTTATACAAGTATTATATATAGATAGGAATAGCATAATAAAACTAGAAACTCCTTAAATTTAAAAGACTTTGATTATTAAATACGCTTGAAAAGGAAGATTTAGTTTTATTGGATGCTATAGGATGGTTTATAAATTCTTTTATTTCTTACAAACATTACAGAATACATGTTTCCCTTTGTCAGCCTGATAAAAATCTCAAGAGTTCTGTGTTATACATTACCAGAAGTATATCCATAAGATTATACGTATACTGCAATATAACGTTATATCTCAGAGTTGGTATATATCATAATAGTAAGCCTTCAAAAACTTGTAACACCTTATTCACGCAACAAACATTCTCTAAACGAAACTGTGGCTTTGGCCGACACTTTTCGCTTACAGTTACATTCCAATCATCGCTGATGTATATGTAACATCCTCTTAAATTACTTGGAAAGTAATTTTTTTACACACTCTCGTAACTGTTTTTGATCGATCGTGCTAGATAAATTGAGAACGCAGTTCCCATCGCCTGAAATAAATAACATAAACTCTGTTACAATAAATTATACACGACAATCGATTTCGTATTTGAAAATTCTTACTTGTCCGATAATTAGACTTTAAGACTGCGATAAAGTTATATTCTTTTTTTATCACGCGTTTACACGAACGCGAATTACCTGAACGACAGCAATCCCAAGACCAACGCTACCAAGCTGTAGATTATGCGATTTGATAAACGAAGCGAAAGTCTGGAAGCAGCCGTCGTGGTGTACCGTTGGAGAGTTGACAGTGCAGGTTTCGTTGCTTGCCATCTTAATATCGCAACACGAGTTAGGGATGACTGTAGTGTTAAAGATATCCTTCCAATCGGACGGACTATTCGTTCCACAGCAGTGAAACTGAAATAATTTGTATTTACATGCTTTCTTATTTAACTTGAAACCATCGATGCAGCTATACTCGTTTCAACTGCGTTCTTATACAATTTAACAGATTAGATTCTGAATATTAAAGGAGGAAAAAAGTGTCTGGTTAAAAATAATTAAACTTTTTTAAATAGTAAAAACACTTTACATCGTTCTGAATGAGATTCCAATCACCGACATCGGTACTATTTGGACACATTTTCATCGCATCTTTCATTTTATCTTGAATGATCGATGATGCATTCGCCCTTAAAACGTATGCGGATATACCACCACCTATTTCCAAGGCAAGAACGACCAGTAACAGCGTCGTAAACTAGAAACAAGGAATTTAATAAATAAAACATTCATTTCTAGATAAAAGAATTGTGATAAATAGGATTAGAATTTAAACTGTTCGTTTCGTATCGGTGAAAAAAAAGGAATGGAGACTCATCCTGGATAGTATAAATACTAATAGATCTTGAAAAACAGGACCTATTAAAGATGTTGCTTGAAACGCTAAAGATGTACAAAACGAATGTTCTAGTAACATCTAATATTTACCGCTCTAAGTTATTCTAATAAATATAAGAGACTCGTAACGTTTTATCTTCATCATTTTTAACACGCGAGGCGTCCAAAGCAAAGGTGAATAGAATACAAACGTAACGAGGCAGTATTATTAATATATCGTAAATTACCGTGATTATCATGCAATAACTTTCTCGAACAGCACCACAGCATCCGAAAAAGGCAATAACAAAGATAATTGCGCCAATTGCAATCAACAACGAGGGGATTAATAAATGTTTATCGTCCAAGAAATGTAGATAGTGGTTGTATGCCTCATGAATCACAACACCGATGGATAATAAAATTATTCCCGTGATCTGAAAACAACAATATCTTAGATACAACCTATTTTTTTTGTCCTCAAGTTTCCAATCATTTAAATAATGACTGAATGGAAATTAAGAATTTAAACATCGTCTAATAATATTCATTTAAATTTACATCACAGATCGATTTTCGCTGTTTATTCGAAACTATTGATCCTGAACCAAACATACATTCTCGCATTGCAAATCGGATCGATAGAAAATCAGATTAAAGGTACTTTGTATCCAATTACTTTATAACTGAGGAAACGAGGCCAACAACGAAGCCATTACTTACTAGAGGCTTGTTTAATACAGTTCACCTACTTCGACATTCTAATTTATATAATTTATGTTATATCATGTCATCTTTCCAGATTAATTAATATTTATTACTATATAAAAACGCAATCAACTATATATATAGAATGTACCACTAAATACCAAACGATACTGATCTTTTCCCTTTTTAATCTTATTCTATCCAATGTTGATAGAGGTTTTTGTTCACCAACGTGTAACGATTGTAATAACAGCATCACGTAACATTTAATTAGTTTTTATTGCGTTTAAACTATATCTAACGTAAAATGAACGTCACTTTCAACTGCTGCGGTGTCCGAGCGGTTAAGGAGATGGACTTGAAATCCATTGGGTTTTACCCGCGCAGGTTCGAATCCTGTCCGCAGCGAGTTCATTTTTTTTTTCGTGTAAATTGCATAAATTTTGCTATCACATAGCATAAATTATCGCTGTCACATTGTATCGTATAAAGATAATGAATTTCGCCTAGTATTTGCATTCATTACGAACTTTAAAAAATTGAATAAGAACCTATTATTATCCTACGATAAGAAACAATCTTGTACGTCTAACGGAGTAACTGTGTTTCGACTTTCATGTGTCATTTTGTCTGATTAAACATGCTTTACATATTTTACAATGAAATCGTATGCATAATAATTTCTTTATCTTCTTGTTAACCATGCTAAGTTCATCAATTACCTCTTGAAGATTGGTTAGTTATCTTTTGCTTTATACATTTACTAGTCGAAACAAAAACTATTCTCCGTTATTTTAAAACAGGAAAAACCAGATGCGATATACGTTCACGGGAAACACGCACACGTGAACATATATGCATGCCTATATAGCAGATGAGATAACGAATGACGCGTCAGACAATTCATAGGAACACAAATCGGTTCGCTGAGATAAAATATCTGTCAAAAATCTGTATATTAATTACTATTATATTTGGATGCTTTTAATAGCATCCTCAGAAAAGAAAAAGAAATACCTATATTGATATTTATATCCATACGTAGGTTATGTCCAGATTATAGTTTAAACTGTACACTTTTTCATAATGATACGCAATGATGCGTCATATGTTTGGGGTTCTCTGAAAATTTGTATAACTTCGATACAGTAATATGCAACGTATAAAAAATACGACAACTTTTTGAACCACACTGTAGTTCGTGGTACGGTCAAAAAAGGTTTAAAAGAAAAATGTTATTATTCATCGTACACTTAAGTGAATGTAATGCAAATGATAATACGTTTGAACATTTGGTTAAATTATGCATAATACCGGTCGAGAAAAGAATTAAAGCAATCATATTGAGATAAGAACGACAAAAAGAAAGATAAAAATGACTCACGACGAAGAATAGATTGAAGATGAACATCAGATATTTGACGCATCGCGAACCAAGTGGTAATTCCATCCTGTCCACCGTTTGTTCTTTATACTTGCAATTGAGACGGATCTTCTAGTGGTTGATTGTAAAAAATAAAAGTTTATAATTACGTTGTACTTTTAACGTTTTTCCAACGTTAAAAAATGGCGCAGAAACCGGCCAAGAACATTACAACGATTCACTACTTTTAGACAGTTATCGCGTGGCTGCGTGTCCGCGCGCATGCGCAATCGTGCACTGTCCACCAAGGTTACGAAACTTCAAAGGTTACCAACCGATCGCACGTTGCGCAGAAATTTTTTTTTTTATTTAAACACATTATGCATCTATTAATTTTGTTCGTTTATCTATGTAAAATTCTATTGCTTACTTCAACGAGAAATCTACTGCACGTACAGTTTTAATTATTTCAATTCTACAGAGGAACTGTGCAAAAATAAAACTTTTGCTCTTGAACTGGTATACGCGCAGAATAAAAACAATACGAAAGCTTTTAAACATGCAATGTTAACACTTTTCAGTTTCAACGAAAAATTAGAAAAGTGACGAGGATTTATAAGTTGTACTTACACCTGGGAACAGTTTCTATTTAGTTTCATACCGATTAAAAAAAAAGAATAGCTCGACGAGCTCTTCGTAAGTATAAGCGATACATAACGATTTCACGCTATCACGATATTTAATCCCACATTATACATCGAAAAGTTGATGCAACTAATACAAACAATTTCGAACTTACATATTAATACGTATATATTAAACGTACTACTTATCGTACGTACATCTAGTTTAAATACCAATGGTAGAATAACAAATAATGGTAATTACAAATAATATAATCAACATATTTGTAAATATTTACGTGTGTGTATGTAGTTAACGTATTACTGTTTCAGAAACAATGTACAACGTGCATTTCAGGCAATGATCGTGGTTTAGAAAAGATACACATGCACCAGGTACTCGGTTCAGTGTGAGTAGATTACCTCCAAGGTGCGTACGCATCCAAATCAGTCAGTGGAGAGAGGAGGGATTGATGAAAATATGCTTATTCCTCGATGAGCTGTTGAAGTGTATAGAACCTGTGCATAATTTCAACACAAGTCCACAAAGGACGCGCGCAGTTCTCCTGCTTACCCTGGTATTTACAATTCTCGTTTCTCTCGAAATTAACGAATAACAATCCGTGGAGAAAAATGGTGTCCGGTGGAATGGCTTGTGTCAAGTACCTGACGTTTTTCTTCAACCTGGTGTTTGCTGTGAGTACTCCATGTTGCGCCTCGTTACTTGTATCCATGTCTCCATCGTTTCGATGTTTATCGAATTGCTTTCAATCGCGGGACGAATAACGATTTCGTTTCAATTTGAAAACAATTCTTCAATTATTCGCTGTAGCTGTTACTAATTAATTTTATTGGTCCAACTAAATGTTTCGATTTAAAGATCGTGTCGGCGGACGTCGTATTTAACCGTTTCAACGGATGGAATTGGAAGAATGACAATTTCGAATAACATATGGCATTGTTCCATTCAAAGTCGTATACATTTTATTCGTCGCTGTTGTACGAATAACATTAAAATCAAACAATCGTTGTTCCCCTTATGAGAATTACGTGAATTGCTATACCACCTACATGCATATGTTTCCGTGTAGATTTGTACTTTCTTGGATCAGTTTCGCGTGTGTACATATATATATATATATGTATACGTGTATACGTAACTGTACATAGCCTCGTGAATTATTACGTGCGCTTAAGTTACAATTGAACTTTTCCTTTTCAAATCTATTCGCAGTTCATTTATATTGTTCTCTTGCCCCATTAAAAGTAATGATAATCGTAGTAGAGTTAGATGAATAAGCTTCAAATAAATTGTATACTTAATTTCTGTTTCATTATTATTACTCTTTAAAAATAGAAATTATTCGGTCTAATAAATGCATATTTATCATTACATTATTGTATAGTTATTATTTTTTCTTGCAGATCACAGGAATTGTGTTTATTGCGGTTGGCACGGTGATACTGGCGTCTTATAGCGACTACAATAATTTTATGGACAGGTGGTTCTTCGCAGGACCAGTATTAATGATCGTAGTCGGTGCTATTGTGTTCATTGTATCATTTTTTGGCTGTTGCGGAACTGTCAAAGAGAATCATTGCATGATAATAACGGTAATTAATATTCTTTTGTGTAGCAATCCTTGGAGTAAGGTGTGGTTTTTACTAAACGTTAAAAGACTTTTTCTAGAAGGACAAGGCTTACACTGGAAGGCTTTAACATTGATGATTATATGATATTGGACTGTAAAAGTCTCAAATCTTTAATAAATATTTATTCTCTACAGTTCTCTGTATTACTACTATTAATCTTTGCACTGGAACTTGGTGCTGGAATTGCTGGATACATGTTACGTGGAGAAGTTCATGCAATGGTCGAAAATCGTTTAAATACCACCATGGAAAAGTATTCAACCAATAACAGTATTCGTAAATCCTGGGATATTGTACAGCATGATGTAAATATGCATTCTAATACTCTTTTTTCATTTTTATTAAACACACGAAAGACATAAACAGGATAAAGTTACCAGTGTGCAGTAGAACCTTGAAAGAATATATTTTATAAACTATATTATTTTACTTTTAGAACTCAGAAATATGTTATGTATGTTAAAAGTATCAGTAAGTCGTCAATCGTGTTAACCATTAATTGTAATATTAAATTTTAGTTAAAATGTTGCGGAATGACTGGCGCAAATGATTGGGCTCATGCTGGATTTGTTAAAAATATTGTACCAATTTCTTGCTGTAAAGAAGTACCGGAAGGAAGTGAATGCGACTCAAATTCAATCTACGTGTATTCATATGGTTGCATGGAAAGCCTTCAATCTGCTATTGAGCACAATGTTTTGATTTTGGGTAGTGTAGGCATTGGTATTGCTCTTATTCAGGTAATTTTTACTATATATAATCTTTTGATTCTAAATATTTTTCTATTATGTGTTAAAAATTAGATATTTTACAAGATATTGGAGAAATAGTTTGAAAAAATATGTAGTACTAGGGGAAATACATATATGATCTCCATATAAATTTATAAATTCAAGTACTGCAATACAATTCTTTCTATTTCAGTTAATTGGAGTGATCTTTGCATGCTGCCTAGCACGTTCAATTCGACGCGAATATGAGACTGTGTAAGCAGGCAATTACCTCCAATTTCAATGCCTAAAAATTGCACCAAGACTTCAAAATACGCTCTGTTTCTTTTACTGTTACACATTTATATGTATGTTTTTTCTATGCTCTTCTTTGAATAACAAAGTATTGCACAAATTGCACATTATATACTTCTTCTATTTTTTTTCTTTTTTTTTTTTATCATACTGCACAATATATGGAAGTTGCTTCTGTGCAAAACAATTAATTAATAATATTACTGTTAGTCATTTATTACAATTTACGTATGTGTAAATAGCCACATATAATTTTATTATCACTATCACTAATACTGCTGGTTTTTTTTATTATTACTATTACTGTTATTGTAATTGTGAATGTTAATGTTGGTAATGGTGATAGTAAAAGTAGCATTTTATTGATTCTTAACCTGAGGGAAGTTGCAACGTAACACTGACACCGTGGGCTATGGTATCTATAATATATATTCCATATTATCTTATGTTTAGAAGGAAAGATGAAGAATAGTTATAAATGAAAGTATTCATTGTAGTATTAATATCAGTTTTAGATGCATTTCACGATTAATGCAATTAGAACAAAATATTTCAAACAAGTATCTCTTACAGATACCGCGACTTCGTTACGGTTAAGATTATAATTTTTATTTCTACATGAAACAAGTGTTTTTGTGCAGTACTATGTCTTTCATGACTGTTTCTTTAAGACTGAACACTCTGATTCTATATTAAACTAAAAGAGTCTTTTGTACTTCGTTTACAAACTGCATGCTGAGATATGAGTAATAAGCCAAAAATAATATATTTAATTTAAGATTTCAGTATTGAACACAAGATTATTCATATTTTCATTGTTCTGTTACGACAGATAACTACGAATAGGACAATGTATGTTACTTCAGTTTTTATTTGATTTCAAATAACGTTATGACGTTATAATCATTAGAGATACTTGCAACGAATCTGATAGCTTTTGTTTTCTTTATCAAATGGAATTTTGTTCCCTGTTTTCTTTCAAATAATCATTCCTCAAACTTTTTATACTTTATACATGTTTTTAATGTTTTCTATAAACTATACATGCATTTTTTAAGAACGAGTAAATTAGTAAAAAAAATATAATGTTTTAATATAAAATGTTACTTAGAATAAAAGTTAAGTTGTCAAATAGAATAAAAGTAACATTTATAGTTCATTAATTCTAGTAATCACTTTGCTTAATTTCTATTCATTCACAATTTATTTAGTTTTTGTTTTTAACTCGATGTTTATGATATTATGGAATTTATTAAACTAAACTATGTTTCTACTCTAGGTAGTAGATAAATTTTTGCCGAAAAATGTTCTGTTGTTCATATAAAATTTACACGATGTTGGTAGGAATACATTATGATTGCAATCAGTACATTTAATGTAATTACATGATTACACAGTTGTATATTGAAAATATTTTGATGGGATATTTATATTCTAAATGGAGAACGAACAATGCGTTTTCTGCGCTGATAGAGATTCAGTATTGTTAATAAACAACTGTGTTTTATTAATAACGAAGCTGTATGATTCTTTAAAAACTTAAAGGTACGCTCTCCATAATCTAGAGTTTTCATTAAATTTAAAATGTCCAAATGACAAATGAAAATTAGTTAAAAAATTTCACGAGATATATCGGATGGAAATACCATCATATAAAATCATATAATTAATACTATATAGTATTAAAGATTTCAATTTAAAAGTGAAAATCTGTATTCTGGAGAGCATAAGTAACACTGCACTTTCTCGCTTTGTCACAAGAGGTATTCAATATAATTTCTTAGAAGCAGCGTGTTGTTACAGGCAATTAAATTAATTTCTACTTCCAGCGAGACTGCAGCGCACTGATTCCACACCTGATAGGAGGCATTATAACTAGATATTGTTTGTTGTGCATTCATTAAGAGAATAATCCTAGAGTCGTCGCAAGACCATTAATTTAGAATCCAGCTGTAGGCTAACGTCATTGCTCACCTACAGCGTGGCTTAAGAAGAAAACAAACCGTTGGAAAATATAATTTAACATACTGCCATTATCTGCCAAATGGTCGAGACTAAATATATCTTAGACTGCTGTATACGTTGAAATTATAGCTCACAAATATTAAGAACATTTTTGGACTAAGAAATTACTATATATTTCGATTAATACTCGTTGCAGTCTATAAAAAACCTGTTTGAATATCTAATATCTTGAACGGAAAATTAACTTTGTTTTAAATAACTATATGCAACGGCTTGTATTTAGATTAATTACTACGTTTCAAATGCGTGCATGGGGCTAGATAAATATTTGGTTTTTACCATTTGTTTCTAAATAACCAATTTTTTTAACTTTTTAACATATAATACTTTCTTTTATAGTTTTTATAATGATTTTTATTAATGCCTTGTACTAAACATTGATAACAACGCATCTTGTAAGAATATTGAAAAAAAAATCGTATTTGTACACGTACACACACACACACGCTGACGTGATATATAAAGATAATTGTACTTGTTTGTGGAAAGAAATCAATTATGCTTTTCAAATTTGCTACGTTACATGCAACTGAATTATGGTAATTAATTATGATTCAAAATTGCTTTTATTAAATTCTAATATCTAAAAGATGAATATAAAGATCGTATTTTAAAAGTGTGGATATTTAACATGAAGTACAGTAAACCATTTTTGAACAGTTTTATAAAAAGTAATCTTAACAATTGTATCTTTTGTAATATATGTGGTTCACATAATTTCATATTAATCTAAGAATGATTTTTACAGTCTAAAAAAATGTTCAAATGTTTCAAAGGTAATATATGATGAAAGAAAGAACAAATTTATCAAATTCAAAGATATTAATTAATATTGTCTATGATCGTTGTAATTTATTGTGATTTTATAGCCAAATAATTGCACGTTGGGACCAAAAAGTTTTGATTTCGGTAGCAAGATATTCAGTGAAAGTACATTGGTGTAAAACTTGTACAATTTTAAAACAGCAGATCTTTTTCATTATCGATATAAATTAACTTGCAATGCTACTAATTGATTTCAGACCTGAAATTGCGAAATTAAGATCTAACATTATACATTGTCACCTCGATTCTTTTCCGTCTTTTATTTGAAACCTCGTATACCTTCGAGATTTCGTTTAATAATAATTAAACGAATTTCGAATATTAAATTTGTATTGTAATTATCTTTCGCCAATTTTTGTTTTGTTTAATTACGAATCAGTTTAATTCGTACAATTTTTGCTCCTCCCCTTATATTTGATAGCGATATTTGAATTTTTAATATTAAGCTGTATAAATGTTTAGACGTATAGAATGTTGCTATTTAATTGATTTCAATATATGTACGTGCATTTAATTTTCCATCATTATTATAGATTTTACGCACGACGACATATTATATATAGATGTTACAATGTTAAGATCTTTATATACTATTAGAAATATTCTCATTTAATAATATTCGATCTACATATGTATACATATATAATTGATATATCGATTAAAAAATTGTAATTCATTATGTACGTAACGAAAACGAAAATCGTTACATTACATTGATAAGAATGAGCAGCGTATTGTTCAATTTTTGAATCGGTCACGCGGGCCGCAAATCAATTTCATTTTCGGTTCAAAGTACATTAAAGTTACGTGACAATTGAAATACAAACGTAAAAGTAGTTCGTATCGCATTACGAATGAATTTTCGACACGTTAAATAGCGCTTCAGGCATTGAACAATTTAGTATCTCATTGAACATATTTTCTACAAGTTTGTGTCAACATTTCTGGTCTGTTTTCTTCTTTTTTTTTCGTGCAAAGTTTGCGATACGTGGCCGCGTAAACACTGGGTTACTCATTCTTCTCTTAGATAATCGGCTGACAAAGAAAGACTGATAATTATGAAACAAAATCAGTATTAAATGAGAAGTAAACGATTGTTTTTTTTTGTGACATTTAGATGCTTGCGATATTTTTCTACGAGTAAGTTAATTCATCGATTAATATATATTATTGTCGTTTTTTTTTTAGAAAGAAACCACTTTAGCACAGTTTGTCCATATAGCTTTTATCTATATTAATAAAACGTGTTAAAAACCATATTGTTTCCAAATAATTTAATACTAATTAAATAATTATGTAAAGTAATAAAATAAAATAAAATTCATCTTTCTACCCTCAAGCATGCTTCTTTTCTTTTCACCTTCTTGCGAACACAATAACCTGTGTTAAATGAGAATTTAAACAGAAATAATTATCCATACAGTTAGATTTATTTTATTTTATTTTATTCTATATTTACTTATAAGATTAGTGGAAAGATACTAACATTTATTATTCGTATAGGATGCTCTCTTTTAGTCTCTTACAACTACCTGTTGAGAAAAGTAAAAGAAACAAATTCACAGAGAAGTGTAGGACAGGAATCCGTTTAAACGATCTTTTTTGCATGGTACCATACTTTTTAAAAACATTTAAAACTCTCCAACCGATTACTATAACATATCTCTCAAGTTCCTTTTCAGAATACTTATCTTACAAAAATTACAAAGATACGAATTTGTTTAAATTTAATACATCTTGGAAACAATTTAAAAAAATTGTTCATCTTTGGGATCTTTTGGTAATAATCGTTTAAACAATTTCCTTCACATAGTCTTTACGATGAAACATTCTTTGTTAAAAATGTTTTTACTCCTTTTTAACATTTAATTACAAAAGAACAAATTCTCTACGTACGATCTATATACAATTTCAGGGGTCCAAAAGATCTGTAGATCATTTTATCAAGAACCACATAGAATATATTTACAAGAACCTTAATGACAGTAATTTCAATCAAATAAGAAAACGAAATTTCTTTGCGCGATACAAACTGTACAGTATCTAATGAATGAATGAATGAATGAACGAACGAACGAACGGACGAATGAATAAATGAATCGATCAATCAATTAAAGTAAACAGTGGATTCACAGTTTCTAAAAATCTTTAATCTTTTCAAGCTTCTACTGTCGTTAATTTCATTTGTGACGATACAACATTGCGATATTAAGAACTGGATCGTTCTTCCTGAATATGTACCTTTTGCCAAAAGTAATTAATATCTTCAGTTTTAATTTTTATACCCGATTTAGCTTATAGCGAAAAAAGACGCAACTCATAAGGGCATTTTCAGAATTGTTCGTTAGTACAGTTGTAACTTCTTTTATCGTAAACAGAGGAAATTATGTTTATTTACAATTACAGCGATTTATTAAAATTTATGGGCCCAATTAAGATATCATTGTAAAAGATTAACTGAATATGATTAAAATTGTAGTAATCTTGCAAGAACTTTAGCTAAAAATACACGCAGCTTGTTCGATTTGATTTAAAAATGCGTTTAATTCAACAAAATTGAAAACGTAATGAGTAGTGTAAATTAGAATCTTGTAAAACATTGGTCGAATGGAAATTTACATTGCTTACATTATTGCCAGTTTTGTTGAATCAACTGCATCTACTGAACAAATAAAAATATATATATAAACAATTCTCGCAATTACATATCTTCAAAATTCATTTCATTCGGATGGATTGATGTAATGCAATTTTATCAGTCGTGTGTTTTATGTAGAAAACATGTGAATAACATCTAAAAATATTTAAAGGGCCCCTTAAGATAACTACCAGCCTAATTTCTTACAAAGTCTGATTATTCGTATTGTTCATAATATTGCCTAACCTATCAATATTATTCGGTACAGTCAATGAAAGTACCATCACTTTAAATACTATCTCATCGTGAATTTTTATAAAAAAAATGTAAACAAAAGAAAAGAATGAGAAACCCTCACTTTCACCCTTTCACCTTTATGCTATACTTTCAGGAAAACTTTTAAACTAAATACTTCCCTTTACAAATATAAAAATGAGTAATATTACATAAATTGATAATTCGAGTTAGTGTAATTGCTTTGATCTGTGTTATTTCACTTCTATTTTGGAAGACATTGTACATAATAATTTATCTTTTACAAAAAAAACGTTGAGCAGTTCCAGAGAAAAATTACCACAGCAGGAAAGAGAGAGAGAGAGAGAGAGAGAGAGAGAGAGAGAGAGAGAGAGAGAGAGAGAGAGAGAGAGAGAGAGAGAGAGAGAGAGAGAGAGAAAGAGAGATTCATATTTTACTGCAAAATAATATACATACACTTTCTTTTCAAGCAGATATACTATTTCATGCCAATTTAATTTGCTAAACTTCCTTTTTACAAAAACAATATCTTTGTAACTTTCCTTTCTTAAATATTTGTATAGCAATAAACAAGATTTGTAAAAGAAAAAGATATTCGAGGGTAGAAATCTATGCTAAATATATGTTCCTGTGAAAATCATTGATAATCTATGTCCACAAAAACATATATCCGTATAAATTTTATCTCAAGAGCTGCCAGGTGAAAAGAGAGTAAGTCAGGTTGCACATTCACGCACATTCATTCATCTTAGGCACATTTACATACTCGATATAAAAGCACATCACAATGATCGTGTCTACGATCTTAAAGAGTCTTTCATTTAAAGCAATCCTTCGTTAGATATAGATATACATACGATAAGTATTCGAAGGTGCGAAGAATCTGAACTGTGATTATTCGAATGATCATTTATTTGAGATTTCTAGTCGTATTTTCTAGGAAATATAGTTCAAATGTAAACAAAAATATCAAACATTTCATTAAGTTCCTTTTAGAATATTTTTTCGAGTAACCGATCATTTTTACGAACATTCCTTATTTTTAGTGTTAACGTAGGGCAATTTTCCTTAACCTGTTTATACTTAAAGCCAAATAATAAAGAAACAAATGCAAATTGTTAGTTTTTTATCGATTAGAATGTATATGTATATATAAATTTTTTTCTATTTGTTTTTAATATTATCATACAAATCGCATTCGATCATATAAATAGTATTTTAAATATCTTCATGTAGTATGATAAGTGATTTTAGATGAAACATGGTTTAGAGAAACACCGCTACATTAAAACAAATTTAAACTCATAAATAATGTTCGATTAATCGAAAATATTTAATTGCATCGATCAATTTACTAAAAATAATTGATCGGTCCGAATAATCAAAATTTTAATATAGTGAAACGCGCTTCCTTAAGTGGTCGTTCTTCGCGTTGAAGGAACGAGGACAGCTTTCTTTTTTTTTCTTTTTTCCTTTTTTTTTATTATTTTTTCCCCCCGAAAAAAATTCATTCATGTAGCATAACGCTTAGTCCAAAGCCGTGCTATACGGTCGTGCTCTTCTCTATTTTGTAGATACTGCGTTGCTATACTTCCTACTAAGGGATCCGCTGGAATGTGAAATAACAAATTTGTTATTTATTTTTTACTTTATGCAACAGATTGCATTTGTTTAGAAAAATTTTAATAATATAAGGATCTAGAACGTCTATACACAAATGGTTAGAACACGAATTTTAGAAAATATTGTTTGTATCTTTATAACTAGTAGACACCTCAATTTATACCGTGTTTATGCGAGCAAAGACTCTTTTTATAGAATTAAGAGTATATAGTTAGTCTTACACAGTTCCAATTTCATTATTTCATATTTTATTTATAAGGATAAGATTATATTCTTATCACATTTGCTTTCACTAATATTTGAATGCAAGCAGCAAAAATTTAATGTATTGATATTAAGTGACAACCTAAAGATATTGTACACAAGAAAGATTGATGATTCATAAAAATACAGAACACAGATGCAATGAAAGTATTTTATGTAAACGCTGAGATCCACCAGATAACATTATTAATATTATACAATAAAACTCAACATTCAAAGTAATTTAATTGTAACAATTATAACTTTACTTACCTGGATTACAGTCTGTTAAAAGAGAACAAATAGATAATAGAACCTTTGAAATGGTTAATGCTGGGGACCAATTATCCTTCAGTATGTCCAAACAAATTACACCTTGGCTGTTAATGTTGCAATGGTAGATACGTGTTCGGAATGTAACCTAAAAACATTATAACAATTAATTATATATTAATAGTTTCAAGCCCCATGGCTCTTCGGTACTATTTGTGAATCAACAATGATCGATAAGGAATTTTCTTGATTTACATCACATAGTGGAACGAATCCTGAAAAAATACGCGGTAAGTTATATAGAAATTACAAACAAAACACAACAGAAATAAAATTCTATCAAATTCATCCAACGTAGAAAACATTAAAAACTTTGTATCTTTGAATTTTCATTCTCTGTTTTTACTTTCATTTTACTTATTTCAACAAAACATTACTATATATTAATTCTTATCATTCATCAACCACATGTTTATTATTATAAGTTTATTAGGTAATTAATAATGATTAATCATGTTATTGGCTTACCTTTGGAGGTTTAAAAGGATACTCTGGAGAAAAATGTATGTCTAAGAAAAATACTCCTCCCTCGTAAACTGAACCAGGAGGTCCAAGTATTGTTGATACCCATTCGTATAAATTGTCTCCTTTAGGTCCTGCACTATAAGATAAAGACTAGACTTAGATAAATTATTTAATAGCTTTAAAAGTAATGAAAAACATGTTGAGAAAAAAATTAATTACTGAAAAATATTTGGAATACATTTCCAACAGAGATGGAAAAGCAAGTATGAAAAATAGAACAGTAAGTTACGATTTTTGTAAAAATTACAAGAAGAAGGATCAAACCTGCAATTTGGTGGTGGGTCTAATGTGATTTCTGCTAATTCTTTTTGTATCCTGCGACAAGAAGATTAGTTTAAGCTCTTGTTAAATCTCCACGGCAGAGTCTTTAATTTTTAGATGGATGTGCTACCTTTTGGCGGATGTTCCTAAAGCTTTAGACATCTTTGGATTTGGCTTTGCTTCCTTGTTCTCTGGCTTGTTATCCGCCAGTGACGAACCACGCCCCCGGCTAGTTCCACTGGAACCTGCGCCCGATGACATGATTCTAAAATAATTCAACTTTGTTATAACACATCTCTTTCACACGTACAATAGTATTTAATACTTTGAATTTCAAATGTTTGCTAGTTAACATTCTATCTACCTTCGATACGTTATCGATTCTTTCTAATAATTAAAATGTAAATACCAGAAAAGATAAGAACCATGGATATGTCTATATTTGAATTGAATATATCATAGAACTTGTTAGAGGGAGAAAAACTGTAATAATATTCATTATTTTTATATAAATAAAACGAACAAGAAAGAGGAAATCTGAAAGTATCTATGAATAATGAAACGAACCTTCTGTCCTTAACTCTGAATGTTGATAACCTCTTAATGCAAGGTCTTTTACAAAAACAAAATACTTGTACTAATAGTAGTCTATCCAACATGAAATATCAATTACTGAATTCTCACCTAAAATTTGAATAAAACGTGACAAATAATTTTGGTTACAGTTATTCTTTTAACACAGCATTGGAACAAAAATTATTCACTAGTCGGCCAATAAATAAATGCATAAATTTATACGCAGAATCATGAAAGCTATCATTTCAAAATATACTTTCAAACTAAACAATATCATGCATAGTAAGGTTATACAGTTTATTATCAAGTTTCTGTTGACAAATTACTGATCAAATAATAAATATCAATTATCACAAATGGTTCCCTTCACTATTTAAAGTGAAACTGAAACAGCTCCAACACTGAAACCGAATCTGATCCACATAAATCCGTATCGTGCGATATATAAACAAACATTGCACGAATAATTAAACAAGCCGAATAAAAAAGAATAGACGAACCAGTTCTAATGATCCTACTTACATTTAACAAAACTATTAGTAAAAAGGATTCAATCGAATCCTCGAACACAATCTACGATCGTACATTTCGATTTGGATATCAGCGGAAAATTCATTCTGACAAAATGAAATATATACAAACGCATGATCGTTCGGAAAATAAACGATAATTTTATTTATTAATTCGCGGTCGCGGCTAATTTATTTACCCCACGAAATTAACGGAACAGAATATCCGTGCCGGTTCGAACGATCCGGTAATTTAAGAACGGAGAATCGCACGGTAATTATTAATAACATCTCGTTTGAAAGGTGGATGGATAGGAGAGCATTCATGATTCAAAGGAAGAGGTGTGTTACCTCGTTGGTAGAAAGGGTAGCCTCTCGATCGTTTTCAGAATCTAGTTTCGGGGCCAAGGACCGGACCTATGTAAATCCCAAGTGAAATGGCCGAATTCCTTGTAGGACGTACTATCGGAAGCGAACGTGCTCCTTAGGTACTGGTGTGCAGGCTGGCGGGATTCATCGTCGTTCTCATGTCCCGAAGTCACGATCGCGGCGTCTCTTTTCCCTCGGCGAGCGCCGAAACGTGCGCATCTCTGCGTCGCCGGATGTTGACTCTGTCGCCGCCGCGGCGGACGTCGGTAGCCGACGCTCCTAGATGGACGTACCGTCGACGGCGAACATTTCAGAATAAATAATACCAATTCTACCTAATAAATTCCCCACCGTCGTGTCCTCTACTTTTTCTATTTTCACCTCTGTCACCTTACGTAACTTCCAACTTTTTCTGCACGCTAACATACTCCTGCGAGCCCTCCGCACAACCGTGTTATTCACGCGAGTTTCTTGTTATCCATTTTAGCTGGAACCTGTAGGTTTTCTATCCGCACGTGCGCGAAACATGGATCACCCTCGTCACATATGATCGTTGTTTATTTAACAACTGAGTTCAAAGAAATTTACTATGCGATTCAAACGGTTATTCGGCTAGAAGAATATTGTGTTTATAGTTACTCTGCCTGCAAAAACTCGCGTAGCGTCGCGATCCTTATCGCGTGTGTTTATTTTCAAGTTTAAATTTGAAACGAGGGTAATCGATGTATCGAAGCTCGACGTCGGTCAATTCTATATAAAATTAAAATATTTACTTTGGAATTCATTTTTCTTTACTTCAATTTTGCAAGTATAAACAATTGCCGTTTACCAGTACCGATTTCTCGTCTAAAGTTGCAAGGAAAAAAAGAGACATAAAGTAAACAAAGAATGCTGATTTGTAGTGTATGCACTTTAGTCGCATAGGATATCTCTCGGCTGTGACCCGAAACATAACGAGCGATTTCTTCACTCTTGAATATAATATACACTTCTGTTATCTTCTCTATGAAAACGTGTCCTCTCGTGCATCGAAAAGTCGCTCGTGTTCATCAAGTTCGTAAGTGTCTGCAAGTGAATAATCTTTCTACTTTTTCGAGCGGAAATATTCGAGCTCGGATAAAAAAGAAGGTTGATTTTACCAAAGTTTCGTCGATCCGTTTAAAAAGAAAATGCAAAAATTGATCTTTATAATTCTTCTTCTCCACGTTTTTAGTGCTGGTAAGTTATCATCCGATGACCGATAGGGAACGCCATTATGAGTAACTATAATGAAAAGATTACTTAATCAATGGATTTGCTTTTCTTAAATCTATTAACTTAAGAAAGTTTAAGTGTCCATGTTAAATAATAATGGTTACACAAAGACTTTTATGGCACGACCTTCGAATAACTGTACATCGTATGCGAGATTCTTGAGAGTTAGATTATGGCCGCCTAGAACGAAATACTACAAAGACGTCATCAATTTTTGAAGGGAAACCTAATACAATTATTTACCTTTTAGTTAGAAGCGAAAGTTGTCCGAAAATCATAAAACGGAGTCAATGGAGTACTGTTCCCGCCAAAAGTGTGAACTACTTGATCATTCCTGTTCCTTATGTTGTAATTCATCATACTGTTACTCCAGAATGTAGTACCAAAACTGAATGCGTTTCTAGAGTCGAAAATATTCGCAGTGTCCATATGGATATCAATGGATGGCACGACATTGGATACTCTTAAGTTTCCTCTTTAATTTACAACTATGATGCTTCACTCGAAATACTCGGAAATAAAAAAATTCAATTCTTTCGATCGTTAAAATTAATCAAAATTTAAACTTAATCGGATTATTATTATTCCAATTACTGAATTTAGAATTATTATCTAATTATATTCGAAGTGTTTCGAGGTTTCGAGTATCTAATGTTCTTCATTCATCGTTTAATATTTTTATTAAACAGATTTGTAATCGGCGGCGATGGAAATGTGTACGAAGGTACCGGCTGGAATCGGGAAGGAGCACATACGTATGGATGGAATAAGAAATCTCTTGGAATTGCTTTTATAGGAAATTTCCAGGGTATCTCATAATTATAATCCATATTAGAATTAATTACGCTTTGTTCCTCGACTATAGTTTTCGTTGCAATTAATTCCTTTCTAAATTGCTAATTTTTTTGTTCAGATAAAACAGCAAGCAGTAAAATGCTAAATGCTGCGCATAAATTAATACTTTGCGGGAAATCGCAAGGAAAGCTTAGAGAGAACGTTCGTGTAATCGGGGCCAGGCAAGTTGCTGCTACCGCAAGTCCTGGATTCGAACTTTATGGGCAAATTCAGGATTGGTCCGAATGGGCTGCGGAACCGTAAACCAGGTTCCATCGTGTACGATTTTTACAATATCTACTTGATACGAAAATCAATAATAAAGTCAAGCAATAAGATAGAATGTACACACTTTACATTTATATTATAAATTTAATTAAAAAAGTCACCTATCATATGAGATGTCAATCTTTCCATTAAAAATTATTCCCTATCCTGATATAGTAAGCGAAGGCAAGAAGACTACGAATTGTCCGTTTTTTGCATTCTGCAGTTACAGAAGCATAAGTTCTATTTCAATCTTCAAGTCAGCTTTCATGCAATTCCTAATTACGAAAAGATAAGAACTTTTAAAATGATTGAATTCGTTTTAAATATTTTTTTTTACGCGGCGTGTAACACTAACGCATGCGCAGCCAGAGGTCGGGTAAATGGAGTCCTAATTTATCGACATTTACCCTATATAACATGTTGCTTACGAATAAATTTTTTTTTCATGTTTTTCTACAGACAAAAATATGTTTGTACAATAAAAGCAACCCCAATTTACTAGAATTATTACCAATTTTACGACACACATTCGAATCACGTATTATTCTGTTATATACTGTCTGCAAGTTAACCTCTTTTTATACCAGAATAACACATGCAAGAGCTTGGGAGAAATGCCGATGAATTAGTGTTTTATTTACCAACATATATAGTCCTTTCACAGCGTCTCTCTTACACTTTCAGCACTGAACGTGTGTTAGTGTTACACACCACGCCAGAATCGATGAAACTCAGTGTATTTACAAGTATTTGTAGCCACACTACAGTACACAGAAAGTAGTACGATGAGCTGCTGTGACTGTGCCATGGCTAATTTGTGAGCTCTAGATTCTGGTGTAATAAAATTAATAATAAAATTTTCCAGTTATTTAGAAGAAAAATAACAATAACATACAACAATAATAGTTATCTAATAAAATAGTACCTATAGATTTAATTCTTTATATTACTTGTACTAGCACTTTGTTCAATGATTTGTTATGCCAATGTATGAGTGTTTGATATCTTAAATGTAAGAGAAATTAGCTTAAATAAAAATGGATAAAGACCACCACGAAATATTGCTTCATTTAACAACAGTTGATAAAACTGAGAATGGTATGACGATATGTTTATTATTTACAAAAGAGAAACCTGGTAAATGAATAGATTTGAACGAAATTTTTCTACCCATTGCAGCTGAAATTCAGGATTTCGATGATAAACTGCGGCACATTTTAAAAAGAATGCAACCGATGTTAACAGAAAATGATACAAAATTTGTGGCGAATAACAGCAATGACGGAAATGAATCTTTTGAGATTAGGTAATGCTAGCTTGCAAAATGCATTTTCCATAAATACAAATATTTATATTTTCAGATATCAGTATGTACGTACTGTTGTGTGTATTTTAAAAAATATAAAAGAGTCTGGTTCAAGAAATGATGAATTCTTATTCAGTGTAAAGGATTTCCGTATTCTAAAAGTTTGCATTGAACTAATAACAGCAATAGGAATCATACCTCATCTTTTGCCTGGTGTTGGAATTGACATGACTAGACTATGTCCGAAAGCTTTACTGATATGCGAGGAGAAACTAACAGATTTACAAGTATGAATTATAGTTAATGCAACTAGTGAGGGGATAAGAATTAAAAAGATGGTTCTTTTCATTTTAGAAATACGAAAGACTATACTTTACAGTTGATTCTCTTATGCAGTTATACAATGAAACAATGTTCCGTCCTGCGATACTTACTCAAATAGGTCCCTTATTGGCTGCACTTCTACAATTATGTTATGCTCCTTTGTTGAAACCATCTACAGAATTGTCATCCATTGAGCAAGATAATATTAGCAAAGATAAATTTATAATGACTGTCGAGTTATACGATAAATTGAAGAAAGATCAGGAACATTTTAAATATTTACTTGGAGAATTGCTGAATAATTGTCCAATGTCTACAAGTATGAAAGAATTGATGGTAATCCTTGGTACTAAGGGAGCACCAAAATGGCTTCAACATGAAACTCGTAAACATCTAATAGAGCAACTTATGGAATCCAATGGAGTTGTTTCCATCATAGCTGCTGTTTGTGAAGATATCTTGGATCTTGGAGAACATTGGAATAAGTTAGACACTATTTCCAGATTAATAGCTACATCACATGGAAATAATCCTGAACAATATTACAAATCCATATGTTCACAAGTATATTTTACAAATTAGTTTATTATTATTATCAGTTTACCAATTTAACACTCTCTAGTATGTGATTTCTCAAAATGCTGAATGCATGAAACTCTTCTTTTCACATCCATCAAGTTAATATTTATACAACGTTCTTCAGGATTCTGTATTCAGAGTGTTAGACTGTTGTGAACTAGATAGTTGTTTCTTTCATGTTTCTGCATGAACTACATGATGAAGTAAAGTCTAATAGTTGAAGGCAATATATTCTAATTCAATATTTCATATGTTTCAGTTATTAAATCTTTTAACATCACCACAAATCAAGCATTCAACAACATTAGCAAACTGTTGTATTACTGCACTTTACGAGTACAATCCTAATGTTTGTATTAAAAATATTATTGAAGTTATTTGTGATCCATTACTGGCAAATGCAAAAAATGAACAGAATGTGAAGAAAGACGAGGATGAAGTAGAAAAATGCATTGAAAATCTGACTAAATGTTTCATTACCGTGGAAGCTAAATTTAAACAATTACCTTGCAAACTTTTAATGGTTGTAGCTGTTCCTTTATTCTCTTTGTATAATAGTGTCAGGCAAAGTCCTTGTATATTAAAATCTAAAATTAAACAGCTTATATTGCGACTTTTACATGAAGAGTCATATAGGAATGATCTTTTTGCTCAATTTCTTGGTCACAGTGCGATTAGTAATTCTAAAAGTCAACGTTTAAAATCAGTATTTGGACCAACTGGTAGGATTGAAATTGTAGGAATAGACAAAAGTTGCAAATACCAAGAATTTTCAGACACCTTATTTGACTTAACATTTAACACTGAAACACTATCGATTGATTTATTTTCTTACTTATTAAAATTCTTGTCCGATTCTACAAATTTCGACCCTAAAGAGGATGCTCAGCATTTATTAGAGACTGAAGATGATAGAATGGACAAAATTGATGAACAATTAGCAGCTGTAAAACTGTTATCCACTTTAGCTAATATGTCTGCTGTGCAGCAAGCGCAGATCGAAAATCCGAAACCAATATTCTCTTTTATAAGAGTATTGTTTAAACAGTATGTTGAAAAAAGGCAGAATTCACCAGAAGATGATGACTGTGAAATCTTGTATGTCGGTTTAATGTTGATGAAAATGATTTTAAGTGAAAGAAAGAAGCCTTTAGACTGGACAGCATTCGATGATTTTGTAAAATTCTTGAAGGAATGCTGTGCACTTTCAAACATTCCATCCCAAATGTTGTTGTTAATGAAAGAATTGGTAGATCTGATTGAAACTCACGGTCGATCAGAACGAAAACATTATCAAGATCTTTCAGTGGATCGTAAACCATCGGATAAATTTGAAGAAGCGCTTAGAGATCTCGCGGATCCGCTGTTACCTGTGCGTGCTCATGGCCTGATATCTCTTACCAAGCTTATTGAAAATATGGATCCATGTGCTACTGCTAGAAAAGCGGTTCTTTTGCAAATATTTAACGTTGGTAACAAAAATATCAACTTTTAATTTTAACTCGTAGTATATTTCATATACCGTGTATTTTATGGTACAGGAAAATTTGAAGCACGAAGACTCATTTATATATCTAGCAGCAATTAATGGCCTCTGTGCTTTAGCCACTTCGTATCCGCAGGTGGTTATTGAAACGCTAGTACAGGAATATATCAATATGCCACAGCATGTTTCAGCTGGAGAAGTAACAGTAGAAACTAGAACTAAATTGGGTGAAATACTTGTAAAATTGACGAGATCTTTGGGTACGTCCTTCTTCTCGAGAGATTTTTCGTTTTTATAACAATTTTAATTTGTCATCCAATAGGTGAAATGGCATCGACTTATAAAAATATTCTGATAAACGGATTTTTATGCGTCACGCGAGATCCGGATTCTTTAGTGCGTGCTTCTAGTCTTTCCTGTTTAGGCGAACTATGCAAAGTATTAGGCTTTCGAATAGGAGACATTGTCATCGAGGTATGTTCACGTAGATACAAAAATTATGTATATGTGTACATAATATAATATAAAAATATCTTTAGGTAATTTATTGTATTACCTGCATTGTGAAAACCGATAAGGCACCTGAATGTCGACGAGCGGCAGTTATGGTTAGCACATTGTTACTTCGTGGCCTCGGCAAGGATACGTTAACTACTCTCGGTAAAGATTTAGTCGACTTGTATCGTGGACTTAAATATTTACGGGACAACGATGACGATCTAGTGTTACGCTTACACGCTCAACTAGCTCTGGAAGAATTGGATCATATAGTGCGAGACTTTCTCTTTTCCCCCCCAAAACTTGAAAAAAGGATATTTTTGTTAGGTTCACCATTCTAAATGCCATTTTGATGGAAATGTTGTTGAAGAACGTCTGTAATTCGTTTCTAATAAAGAATATTTATATTAAAAACTCTTTCTTAACAAACAACTTTCAATTACGTTTAATAGAAGTTTCTGAAAAAAAATTACTGCAAGTATAGCATTCTTTAAGATCCTGCAGTGTCCAGTACTTAGTGACTCGAACCAAGTTTTGAAGTATCAACTACAAAAATATTGTGTCTTCCGAGAAGAATCCAGCTAAACGAATATCATCTCGCTTAAGACATGCGTATAGCCTTTGTGGTAATGGTGTTGAGGTCGGTGATGGTCGTGGTGTTATAATGCGCAAAATAAATTCTTTACAACAAGGTTCCGGAAATGTCTTTAACTTACTATCTCCGTTGCTTTCTATTTCAGGATTACTATTGAGCGTAGTCATTACGAGAGCAGCCTGGAACATATAAAAATGATCAATGAAATATTACTTCCTTTAAATATCCAAGTATTTAAATTATACTTTTTGAGCGTCTCTAAACATTGTTGTTATTCGAGAACCGATATCTCCTCTGGATCCGTCTGGTACTTCAACTTCCTTTCCTCTCATTAAGTGGATTAAGAAAGAAGTAAATTCTTTAGAATCATCGTTTCCACCTAGTTTATGTTGCAAGGAATTTACTTGTGCCACAAGAGCTTCTACACCTTCTATGTCTCGAATAATTTCCTGAAATGCATTGCTCTTTTACTTACAATATTTGTTTTCTTCAATAGCGTAACGTGTAAAATATAAATTAACGGATAATGATGATTTATGATCCACGTTGTACAATTTAGAAGTACTACCTCGTATACGTGAAGTTTCTGGTGAAGAGGCTTCGTAGCGTATTGTAATTTATTAAGTATACTGAGCGCGACATCAGGCAAGTTTGGTAAAGCGTCTTGCTTTTGTTCGCTTAAAGTATAAAGCGCCGCATGAGTTAAAGCTGGTAAGAGAAGTTGTGCAATTTGGCCTATTCTCTTTGAATTTAAAAAGTGTAAAGCTTTCTCAGCCTCTCTTGTGTCATCGAATAATCGTTTCTGTCGATGCGCCGGTACAGGCTGAGCTGAGTTCCAGGTTGTAGACCACGGATTGTTCGGAATCAACATTCTCGCTGATAAATGTCCTGTATTGAGTAAGTAATAGCATTATTAATGTGTAAAATATCTTTGTTTTATAAGTTTAATTAAAGAATAAATAAGGAAGTTAATAACGAACCTGTAGGTTGTCCCCATTCATCTGTTCCATCGTCCTCGACCCAGTCCCTTGGGGAATACCAACGAATGAAGTCTTCTAATACTCCTCCAGGATTTGCTGCCTATGTTTGATGATTACTAAATTTTATATACCTATTTTTTTTCTTAATTTATTCACATTACTTGCAATAACTGTTTTTTTAATAATCATTCATGATATTGCATACGTTACAGCAACGTTATTATACCTTGAAGGACTCCATATCAGACAATAGCGAGGCGCTCATTAATCTGGCACGCATTTCTGAAGCATGTTTATCAGTTCCTAGCTGCATCATTACTTGAGCATCTTCCTCGAGTTGATCTTCTGTTTTTGGTACAGGATCTTGCGTTACCGGCAGATAAAGAGGATCCCCGGTTTGAATCAATCTGAATAATCATTTGTAGTAGTAATGCATGCTCGTTTCCTTCGTTTTTAAATAATAAAGTAGTAATAGCGAAAAAAGATAGATTTATATAGATTTTACTTGAGCGAAGGATGTTTGGCTAATCTTCCTGCAGGTTTATTCCACAACAGATGTTTCGCTTTCGTCTGTGTTCTTGTCGTCGAGTCGTCCTCATTCGCTGGTTCCTCGCTGGTGCACTCGAAAAATTCCTCTTCGTCCGATTCCGCTGTAATTGAAGAGAAGTCGATGCATGAATTATAAAACTTTGTTACGCCACGCTTTTTACTTTGAACATACTATTTTTTTTTTATAAATAAACATGACCAAGCGTAAATCCAACAAGCATACCTGTTTCGAAGTCGTCAGTATCTAAGCTCTGAGACTTATGCGCTAATTCCTCCCTTGCTTTTTTCTTTTCGATGCAACAGTTCATCATCTAAAACAACAATGTACAATAAATAATTCATGTACGGATGTGTACAACGAATACATAACGAAGGAACTTTACCTGAAGCTTTTGATGCAGTATACATGTTCGCACAGAATCCGGAAAGCCTGGACTAACTCTGAAATGAGACAATATTTCTTTGATTACTATTAGACCAAGATAGTCACAGTTTCTCCATACAGTCACTGTAAGTTTCTATCTGTTATGCGTGAAATTAATTTACAAAGTTCACACAGAAACAACAACGCTATCCGAGTATGTTAACGCAACAGACGTTAAATCAGTAGCATGGTTTGGTTGTTCGCGGTCGAAGAAGAACCATCAAGGACTCGTTTTTTGTATGGCTCGCGTACTCTATCTTACCCTACCTAGGCCAGCACCGCTACGAGAGAGAGACACGGTTCTAGAGGGGGTCGAACAGCGGCGAATTCTTGCAGTCTAGTCGAAGACCGCGATGCCGATACCACCGGGACGAACTTAACGGTTCTCAGTACCGAACGTGTCGCTGTCCGTGGATCACGCGCGTTTCCATCGACCCTTCGGGACGAATTTCAACACGGACATCGTCCGAGTCGTGCGAGCCACGCGGCCATTCGTATGCACGAACAATAGAGATAACCGAAGAGGCATGCGACTGGAGATTTTGAAAGTTCGGGCCGTTCGTTTCGGGAGGAAGTAACAAACAACAGGTGGCATCAACAGAAGCCGACCCGACGGCATTCCTCGCCCCGGGGCGTTCGTCCGCGTACAAAATAGACCGCTTTCCGTTTCTCCGTGCGCGTGATTCCCTTAGAACTCCTGGCTGGGAACGAATTTCGGCCTGGCCTACCAACGCGTCATGGGCCAAAATCGGTTCTGAGTAAACGCTGACAAATATGAGTAAGTAGAATCCTACGTCTAAATTATCTCTCTTCTTCAATTGTCTTTCTGGATGTTCTGTTATAAAGCGGTCTTACGGTCGTCACGCAAAACTATCTCTCTATCAATTATAGGTATTATCTGTTGGGAAAAAAAAGTATGTACAAACGAAACGTTTATTTTATGAACAATCTCTTGTAAATTACCAAGTCGAATTCGCGTTTTCCGTAAGCGTGGGTGTATTCTTGTCATCATCATCATCATCATCAGCAGCAGCAGCATCATCATTACCACCACCATCATCATCATCATCATTATCATCATAGTCGTCATCATCATCGTAGCACTCCGTTTCATTAAAACAATACACACTTGTCCGCACGTTTATTTTCCATCCGTTAACGTTGATCGTGCAAGCGATTAATATCGTCATTATCGTCATTGTCCTGATGGTTGAAACGTTTGAAGGGGGGAAAAAAATGGAGGAAATTAGCCGTTCAGAGAAGAACAAAAGCTGATCTATAAATTTTCCCAATGGTATCGCATACGTAGAGATCTCTCTGCCGGTTTATCCCTAGCTGCCTCGCTGAACGCGTATAATTATATTACACCAAGCGAGTTCCAAAGGGTGAATGCACCTCTACGCGCGTACCTCATGGGTACCGTCTTAAACGTGTACTGGCCGACCTTGAACCATGTAGTACACGAGGCCAACATATATGTACGGTGTGCAGTACACTCTTCTGTGAGTACACGGACGATGTACGTAGCAACGTTGTGAGGATAGAGTTAAAAGGTGGACATCTTGGTTCTCGTTGATTCCTGTAGTAGTCTAGTAAAAGAAAAGTAATGCAAAGTTTCATCTGGAATAAATCAAAAACTCTGAAAGATTACGAGCAGTGTTCTTCGAGGATCTCTTCTCCAATGAATGATGATCAACGCGAAAAAGCTGATTAACGTGGCTGTAAAATAGCGTTATAAGAGAAAAGAATCTTGAAACACGTTACGTGCTGTTCCACATAGTTTTCCGCTAAAAATCGGAGGCTATGATAATTCCGTCCTGTCTAGCAACTATTACGAAGAAATTTCTACAATTTCCTTGTGCAAAGTCCAACAACCGTGGCGATACTGGCTCGCTTGCCCAGTTGCTTGCTCGCCATGACCATCGAACCATAGTGTTCCTCTGTCTTGATTCTTTTATTCCATTACTCGCACTTCGTTACATTCCGAGTAAAAAAGACGATTGTAATATCCAAGTATCGACTGCTGTGGTGTAGAATGAAACCGATATTCTTCATTTGCGTCCTGAAATTAAGTGCGCTGGCATAATCTTCTTTCTTCCAACTTCTTTTCCCTTTTACTAGGATCCTGTTTAGCTCTCTTGACCTTCATATTTTTGCCAAGCGACAGAAAAAGATTACTCACCGCTCACAATTCATTAATTCAGTATGAACGACTCGCTTAATTTATAGCAGGAACGTGTTTTGCTCCCGCGAAAGAGCAATGCCGTCTAATTAAGCGTAACGTCTTTTTGTATTACAAAGGCGTGCACAAGAAACGAGAGCATAATGTAAGAAGAAAGGAGACGAAACAAAATCGTAAACTATGTAAGTACCATCGCGTGGAGCGAGTCCGGCTAAATGGATCAAGTTTCGTTCGCGGTTTAGATCACAAAGTGCTGCTCCGTTTATCGTCTTCGGCCTAGCCTTTCCTCCTCCTCCTTTTCACCTGGCCAGGAAAAGATTGGCAAGCGCAGAGCACGCAGATCCTCAGCCCTGTCGAAAGCAATTCTATCGACGGGCTGGGATCTGGAATCGCGGCGTGTTGCGTTCAGAGAAAGGTATGTCTGACAATAAGTAAGCGCGCCGGTGCGCGTGAATGTTCCGCGCTCGAGTTTTTCGCGTACTCGGGAAAATAAACCGCAGAAGTGAATGTTAATAAACGATGGATTTCTCCTTTACGACCACGGGAACCCTGAAACGAGCGACTGAACTAGACGACTTAATCAGTTAATCGTTTGTGCAAATTTTCCTCGATTCAGCTCATTATACGCGTTACGCAGAAAATAACTGATTTTCCTTTTCCCTTTAACAACTTCACCGCGTTAAATTATTACGGATACCCGGATTTAAAAGTCGATGAACGCTGACCTAAATAACCTATCCCGTGATCGAGGGAAAATGAGTTTAGCCTGAACGCTGCGACTCTCATTTCCGGAACCGCTTCTTAACTTCCGTCATGGGAACGGTGGCATAGCTAGGTAGGCATATTTGGTGCTGACCGATTATCGCCAACCAACTGATCGATAAAAATTCACCGATTACATCATCGTTCGACGCGTGGCCATTTTACCAAGGTCGTAAACATTTATACAAATCTTTCGTTGAACTGAAAATTCTCATTTTCAGTGAACACATTTCAATGTAACGCCTGTGCATGCTACACGCAGCTAGTGAAGGTAGGGAAACGCGAGAAAAGAACGACGAAGCGAACGACTCGAACGCTAAGTCGTCCAGAAGAAGGTTCACAGTTACAGAAACGATTGCTTTACTGCTTGCGACGGTCCTTTCAATCCGGTAATTAGCACGACGTTACTCGCGACGATTTCCTCGTTATTGTACCTCCGTTTTTCCCTTTGTCCGTTTCACGTTCAGCGGTTCGTTACGTAGGTATATCACGTTCTCACGACGCGCAATGGAACGAACCAACATTACGTACCTCCTGCGTAATTCGTATGGTTCGTTCCTTCCTTCACCTTTTCCGGAGGAAGAGAATTCTGCAATTTATCCGTGGCCCGATCTGTACGGTATTTACGAATTTTCTACCAATAAAAAGAAACGGCGGAGACACTCTTACTTTATCTGGGATGATTATTCTCTCGATCTTCGCGATCCATTAATTTTAATTCTTTTTTTGTCTCTTCAGCGTTGATTAAAATTTCCTAGTATGTAGAGAGACAAATTGCAGAGGGTAGCGTAACGGCTGCAGTCGAGTCTATGGGAGCCTAGGCTCACGAAACTAGTAGAGCAACATTGACACCATTTGTGGTAAAAATAGTGGTTAGCAGCGCGCGCTTCGAGCAACAAGCTACGTAGAATGCTGCTTACGGAAGATCATTAACGCCTAAAATGTCCATTGCTTTCTAACGGCGAGAGACAGTGAAGTTGTTCCTGAGATTTACCTAGAACGACCCATGTGAATTCAAACTTGGCCATCTACTTTCCATGTGAATCTCAGTTTTTTCACTGTTTTCTGGACCATTTACATTTGCATACAGATATCACGCATGTGTACGCGTGTTATAACACTAGGCACCGCCTATTCATTGAGAAATGAAGCATTAACAATTAATCTCTTTCCTAACACGGATAATTCCTGAACGATCGAGGATGTGGTACTCATTGGCTGCGGACAGAGTGTTCAATTTCACTTTGATCTGACGTTACGCATCGCTATACCTCCGTTCGAGAGTAACATCAGTTAACCGCTTTCGATTCGATTCCGATATTACGTTACGTAATTTGCGCTCGTTGAGAAACTTAACACGTGTCCCAGCGTTTGATTTCTTGAATGAATGATTGCTGCTCGGAGACAAGCAGAACCAATGGAACACCGGTCATAGGAATGGCACGTTGCGTTACCAGTAATATCCTGTCCTGTCAGTGCATCCGCGCCGTTCGTGGAAAACTCGATGTGTTATTTCTTCTTTCTCTCTTTCCCTTTTCTTTTTTACCGGAGAGTTTCAGCAATGTAATCGTCAGTTACGAAATAAAGCTGATGTTGCGCGGCTCGAAAACCACCTGTGCGCTCTCCGCGTCGTTTACTAGGAGTGTAGTGTGGCAATTTTCCATTTTGACTCGATTTTCTACACAAACGAAAATGATACGGATGTAAATTCTCAAACTTTCAAATTGTAGACTAACTGGCATTGATATTGAACACCGTCGAGGTCTCTGTGGAGTCTTATAGAAAACTATTCGTTCACCGTGGCACGTTTGCTTAGTGGGAGATGGAGCGGGTAACAGTACTTGGACGGTTTCGTTTCGCATACTGTTCCAACTGCTCGTGCGAACCGTTACAAAAATATGGACTCCACGTCGAGATAAAATCCGATGCTATCAGTAATTTACTGGACGAAGATGTTGGAACGTTATGTTCGGATGAACAAGTTCAGAATAATCACAGTTTCGCTTACTTCGTCGACTTCTCCTCTTCTTTCCTAGTCTGCCGTTCAAACGGAAAATTGAATGGGAAGAAAGAAAGCGCGCAGAGAGTTTGTAACAGGATCCCGTACAGGTGAAACTGGTGAAAATGGTGTTTGGCGTTTTATCAAAGTTTCTACAAATTAGATTTTCCCTAGTTGCATATTTAAATAACAATTAACTAGAATTCCAGTACCGTTAAAGAAACTAACCTGCCAATGTAGGTACTCGCGTAATTCCTCGTGAACAGTTATTTTTTTGTACTTTAAGAATAGCTCAAGCGAAGTTTGTTCTCAATATATTCTCTTTTAGCCTGGCTCACGATTTTCTTCGATTTCTTCAAATGAGTCTCTTCGATGCATCATTCTTTCTTATGATTTTCCGTAGCTCTCAAGCTTCTTCTTCCTGCTGACTCTTCTTTTTTTTGCATGTGGGAAGGAACGTGTCGTAATAGTTGCGAGGAAAACGCACGCAACGTACAATTTTTGTGTCGGCTAACGTGAATGACACGTGAGAAAAGTTGCGCGTAACTTAAGTCGACCGGTTTCGCGCTCGCGCGGGAATATTCGAATCCGAGTTTCCACCTTTGTTGTTTTACTTCCTAGTTAACAGTGGATCACGTTCGAGAAGCGAATTACAGATTTCTTAGGTTCGTAATTCGGGAAGAGGTGCAGAGAAAAATTACGTGGACCTAGTGGAACGAGATTAGGACGACGGTTAGAGTCGAAGAAGGAAAATAGAAACACGCGTGTTGCGTTCGTGTGTACGCGTGTATTATGGCCTTTCGGAAAATATAGAACAGTACCGTGAGAACCGACAAAGCATTGACACTGTGGCCAACCTGTGGCTAATAGTAACGCGGTATCGGCATTCTAACGCTCGTTTTATCTTGCATAGATCTTGGTTAATAACATGGCCCGCGATATTTCGTGCTTTGGAGGAAGACGGAAAATCGAAGGAGAACGAAAGTGAAAGGCGCGAATTCCGTTGGTGGCTACATACATACGTACACACGAAACGACCACGTGCTTTCGAAGTCTGCATATGTATATACTGTCCCGATACAAACCGTACGAAATTCATGTACGAAAACGTGACCGTGTCATCTCCAAATTTTCTCGAGATCCCTCCATCTCTCGCGCCATCTTTACCTTCGATACACGTACGACGTATCGAACGTTGTTCTTCGACCTTAGAGTCGAATGATCTTATCTGTCCTCGATCCATCGAGGACTGACGAAACGTTGCTTTAATACGACTTTCGATTTGCGATCTTCTTTCGACTGATTCGATTCGATAATATAAATCGAGTGGAGAAGATTAGAGATCAAAGATCGTGTTAACGCAACGTTGGTTCTTAATGGGCTCGCGCGAAATCTGATACGATTTCTATTTTTCGCGAGGATTAGGAGATAATTCGCGAATAAGAAGTCGAAGAGGAGTCATCGATATTGTCGCCACGGGCAACGATTAATTCTGTTGTTCGATGAAAGGTCAACCAGTCCAAGTACACCGATGGAATGCCGCCGCAGCGGCAACAAATGATCTCACAATCGGACGGACTTGCAACCATCGCGTAATAATGAATAACTTTCACCCGATGACGATTTTCATCATCTGGAAAGAATGAAGTTAGCTGTGACTATCTGAACTTCTACGGTATTTTCATCATGCGTCCTGTTGCGCCTACGTTATCGAATGAAATTAACTTATCCGTTACAGAGTATCGTATTAGTACCTCCTCTGCTCTTCATTTGTTAACGACTTCTAAATTTCTTCGACAATAGCAAGGTCTCCAGCAAGGTTACTACTGTACGCACACTGCTGGAATTGCGGTCTGTCACAGTCTGATAGGTTCGCTGATTAATTAGGATGTTAATTGCTTTCCCATCCGAGCAACCGCAATTAGATGTGATTTTTAAAGAAGAATTTATGTTCTCAGGCTGCATGGAACTAAAGAGACTAAATCTTTCGCGTCTCTCTTTTAATGGTCTCCAACTTAACAGTGATTCATCGATAGGATTCCGTTCGTTCGTTCGTTCTCACCTTTTTATAGTTGCAACAATTTTTTCCTGATTTAAGTGTATCTTAAGCAATCGCGTTAGCGGCACGATTCGATAATTCCATCGTCGATCTTAATTACAGAAACGAAAACGGGTACGTAAGAATTCAGCAAATCCCTTTAACGAATCGTTCGTGACGGGGTCTTGGTAATAATTGCATAGCTACGATGCGAATTGGCTGGACGATAGACGATGCTGATGACGGTTTACAAGCAGAGTAAACGGCGCGCGCTCCTGTGCTCCCATTAACAAGTATTCCGAGGCCCAACGGCGTGACGAGCACATTAATTAATTAGGTATTCCGATCTGTCCTTATTCCTTCCACTCGATCCGTAATGAGACTCGAATCGTTGACTCCGCTCTAGAAATTCGACGATCCCGCCGAGAGGATAGCTTCCGGAATCTTCGTTTTTTTTTTTTTTTCTAACGCCGCTCGTTACAGCCCCATTAGACTTTACACGCTGGTGGGTCGTTACCGGCTTTACAGGTCGGCAGCTGTGTTTTAATTCGTACGGCAAACGTTTCATAATATGCACGATATTACGGTTACCTGCAGTGGCATTTCAGAGAGAGAATCAGCAGGAAACGAAAGGAACAGAAATAGATTGTGTTTAATAATTAGATAACAACCTGTAGGTAATTAAAAGTCACGGATTATCTGATCCGGAAGACGGCTGTGTAAAAGTAAATTGCACAAGAAACATTTTCACGGCTGCACGTAAGACGTAATTACATATTCTGCGGCTAATAAATGGTAGGTATTAGTTTGAAATAAACGAATCGCCCCAGAATCGAGCGTAACTTTCGAATTTGTACATCGCACGGTATTTTCAATCTTTCAATATATCTATCTGTGCGCGATCAAGATAAAGCGCAACATGAATTGACGATTAAACTGTTGGAAAATTTCCCGTTGCCTGGTTAAACGGGTAACTGCTTATTGTTAGCTGGTACTTTTACAAAATCAGGGTCGTGATTAATGGAATCGCGCAGACATTCTTTCTAGAGACATTCGAAAGTGCAGAGCTCTAGGTAATAGAAAGGGAATCATTAGGCGAGCGAAACTTCAGTTTTACCTAAACTTTAGTTTCCTTTCGATCTGTAATTGACTTACTTGTTAAATTGCGCCAGCCACCGAATCTAATGGAACTGATACGTGCTATCAGCGAAGTTACATTTATTCGAAACTCCAGCTTTCTGTAACATCCTAAACCAGATCCCTGAGAGGCCAATTAATTCATGGGAACAGCGTGTACGGGCACCACCTCGGTAGGAATTCGTACACCGTTGGTCGAGTGCCATCGATAGGATTCATCGAGGCGAGGACACGCGTTTACTCCGGCCATTGACTCGTAACGGGTTCAGTCTATGGATCTTGGTTTGTCGCGGTTCGTTTAGGCTGCACAACTTTACGTCACGGCTCTCAATGACCGTTGTATCCCAGTCCTACATACGACGCGCGCTGGCCGTTTTTCCTTTTCCTTCCTGCACCTTAAGAAATACTTTATAAATCCGTGCACGAGTTGACCGACGGTGGGACGAAAGGGCGAACGACAACGGACACTTTCCATTGCCAATTACCACTGACTAAGATACGGTTCTTGACAACGGTCGGTCTCGTTACACAGAATACATTGCACAGGGAAGAAAGGAAATGATACGTTCGAACGGTTCCAGATATACGTCCGACGGTGGTGTTGCTGCTACTCGCAAGCATAATCGCTACCGTGGCAGCAACCTCCAGTTGTCCATGGGCGCGACACATGGTCGACCTCGAGAGCTCCTGCATCTGCAACTACAATTTGGCCCGGGAGCTGTCGGTGCAATGCGACATCGTCGACTACGAACAACTTCTGTCCGCGATGCGGCATCACGCGTCCAAGACCGTCGTGGAACTGTTCTACATAAACAACAGCACGATCGGGACCCTGAGGAACGGTTCCCTCGCGTCGGTCGAAATCAAGAACATGCAGCTGTCCGGCTGCCAGATCAAGACGATCGAGCCAGAGGCTTTTAAAGGGCAGGAGTACTCGTTGAAAAGCATCAACTTGAAGGACAACGAGCTGACGGAGATCCCAAGCGTCACCTTGAAAGCGCTGAGGAATCTCACTGTGCTGGACCTATCGATGAATAAAATCACGAGGGTGAACGATAACACTTTCATAGGGTTGAAATTGATCACGCTGAAGCTGTCTGATAACGAGGTCACCTTGGCGCCAGCGGCGTTCCGCGGATTGGAGAAGTCGTTGAAGAATTTGAACTTGAAGGGTACTAAACAGAAGAAGGTGCCGGAAGCGCTCAGGGGTTTGAAGACTCTGGCTTTCCTCGATCTGTCGCAGAACAGTATCAAAGAGTTGCCTGGCTCTGCCGGCGCGAAAGCTTTCGAGGGGCTCGAATCGTTGACCGGATTGAACCTTGAACGGAATTTGATACAGAACATTGGCCCAGATGCTTTCTATGGGGTCAAGAACACGCTGAGCTCGTTGAGCTTGTTGAACAATCTTATCCCGGACTTCCCTACGGCCGCCATCAACACCGTTCAGGATCTTAAGGTGAAATGCGTTAAGCTGAGAGACTCTAAACGTTTATAGCTGTGCAGGCGAAAAAACTTCATTATTTCTATTTAGGTATTAGATATTGGATTCAATTTGATAAAGGAGCTACCGGTGAATGCTTTTCAAAAGAATCCATCGATAACTCTGCTGGCGATCGACGGAAATCCTTTGTCAACCGTTCCAGAGGAGGCCCTCGCTCGATTGAACGGGACGCTTCGGGGTCTCAGTTTAGGAGGTCGATATCTGGTCTGCGACTGCAGATTGCGGTGGATCGTCGAGTGGATAAAGATCAAAGATCTGCAGGTCACCAGCCGTGAACGGAAGCCGCAGTTCTGCGGAAGTCCACAGAAGCTGCAGGAGAAAAGCTTCTACAACATCGATCCGGAAGGTAACATCTAAAGTTCTTACTTGTAGCATACTTTTAATTGGATACTATAGAAACGCGCTTCTCTCCTTAGAAATGTCGTGCGAGAGGCCTCCGGAAATAATTGGAATAGGCACTGTAGAAAGCGTGGACACCAGAGAACCCACGGGGTCCATTAGTGTGCCCAGCAATGACAATCCAACTACCAGACCATCGACCAGTACAGCAATTGCGACGACTGCAACTACGTCGACCACGACACTCGCATCTTCTACGACGGAGTTCCAACGGACCGAGGCTACGTATTCGGTTACTCCGAAGACCATCACCAACAGGCCAACGGTAGCGCGAACGGGAAACGTGGTGATAATGAGAACAACACTGTCCCCGCCGAAACATTCGCAGGAGCATCTACAACAGCATCAACCAAGACCACCGCTGGTACTTGGTTCACCTCTTTACAAGTCGAAATCCAGCGACAAAGAGATTATCGTCAAGGACGTGCTTAGACAGGACAATGCTGTAATTATATACTGGGACACGGAGACGACGAATATTTTGGGCTTCAAAGTGATTTACAGATTATTCGGTGATAACAGTTTCAAGCAGGCACCACCTCTGGAGGCCAGCGAGCGAGAGTTCAAAATTAAGAACGTTCCTTCCCAGGTAAAGCTTCTCGCTCCTCTCGTATGCGGGGCTGCTGTTTTATTTGTTGTTCATTTTGTAGGAATGTATCGTAGTCTGCGTAGTATCGTTAGAGGAGACCAATATCACTCCAGCGAACGTGCCCTACAATCAATGCAAGGAAGTGAGGACAGAAAATTCGCCTACGTCCAACATGGATAAAATTACCATCGCTGCTAGCGCGGCGATCTGTGCGACCATAGTGGTCGCGGTGATCATATTCATTGTCGCGAATCGACGAAGGGCGAGGAAACTTCATACGCTCCACAGTATAGATCAGACGAAAATGGGAGGACCAATTACTGGATTACCTGTTAACTGTTGTTCCAATGTTGGCCCGACGCCTAGCCCCGGTGGACCGTTGTCATCAATGGCTACTCTTAGTGCTTATAACGCTCAGAAGGAATGGGACCAGGTATCGGCGTACAGTAACAGGAGCATTCCAAGACCAAGGATATTTCCTATTGATCGGCAAGGTAAATCGCGTCTCCTTTGATTGTATTATGAATGAAAGGAGGAGAAAATAAGAAAATTAAAATGTACTCCTAGGTTCGATAACTAGAGGCTCCTGCATCGACGACGTCAGATCTCAAGGAGGGCATTACAGCGGGAAAGTGTCGACACGATCGGTAGTCGACGGTCAATCTCAACACAGCTTTTCCAATACATCAACGAGATACTTTGGAAATAACACTTTATCCTCAAATCTTGCTAACACGAGATCAGGTTAGACTAACAAATGGACGAATAAATAAATCGGATGAATAGATGAACTCTTCGATCGTTAACATTTGTATCTTTTTCCCTTTTGAAGAACTGAGACAATCTCGGCAGTCCTTAGCGGCAGGCTCTGATAGAATGTCGCGTACGAATTTCTCACCCAGTCATATGCCATCCCACTCTTCATCCAGGAGGCAAAGACCAAGATCGTGTAATCGTACACTGGAACAAAATCCACCGAGACCAGGCAGCCGATATAGCATAGCCGATTCAACGCACACTCTAAACAATTACGAGGAGAACAACTGGACTGATCATGATATGGATATATACATGGCACGCAATCCAACCACGAGGACTGGTTTAATGCCTCTCTGATTCGGTACACCGTGTGTGTACGGTTTTGCTCAAACGTGTTCAGTGACATTTTACTCGTCGAACGCTTGAATTGCTCTTATTCACGTAGATGTATCATATAACATGACATTTTTAAAACTTTTACACAGAGTTCGTAGGTAGCATAGCGAGTAAAGATTCGAGATCCACGTTGTTACAGGTATTACTGTGTAATATATGTAGTAACGTAGCAGTACGAACAGCAACGTCTCAAACGTTATAGCTTTAAGAAACTAGACGTAAGAAAAAAAAAGAATGTTTAAAGTTGCACATTTATAGATATGTACTGTGTGCTTGAACAAAACGTTAAGCTTCGATTGGTTCAGGCATACGATCTCTCGAAACAATTATAGGAATAAGTCGTAAATGAGTCAAGATTAATGCGTATGAGTGGTGGATGTGTTTTTTTTATCCAAAGACTGTATCATAAACAAGCGTCTATCAGAACCTGTATTACGTTCAACGTTACGTTCAACCTTAGTACTTTTTGACACGTGTTTGCGAGAAATGTACTGACGTTAAAAGTGTTTTGTAATATATGATATACCCAGGTAATGAGATTCCTCTGCCAAATGTTAGAACGATTTTGTACATTTCTAAATAACAATAATTCTCTTTATCAGTATTAGAATAGAAAATCGAGGCCGAACATATTCACTATACAGTCAAGCTGAATACATTATTATTTGAACTCTACTCTGTAAAGTTACTGCTAATAAATTAACAATAAGGTAACACACAGTTTCTCATATCCCGATTATATCACATATGGCATAAAACTTGGCAGTACACGATAACTTTTGAAAGTAAGAATTCACTTACCTTTTATTTTTCACCGTGTAATTAATTAATAAAATAAGTAACACTTACCCAGGGATAGGGATGCTTCTTTCCCATCGAAATCTAATCTCTTGGACAAACTCGTACCACAATTGCGCCAATGCTGTTGCCCCACCGAGATTATGAGTACAGTGAGCTGCAACGATCGCCAAACGCCACACTAAACTATCCATCGCACACGTCTTAACGCCTTTCCATTGATCTTCATCCACGTTACATATCGTCGTATCACCATATTCAGCTTTCTGCAACGTTAATTATATTTTTTCATATGGCCACGTCTCTCAGAATTGCTATGTTAAAAGAGACTTACCGAATTCTCTTCTGCGTCGGGAAATAAAAAATAAAGTATTGACAATAATATTTCCTCTGGGATTGGTCCTTCTACATTCTTATTTTTCATCGCAGTGGCTTTATTAACGACCGTTGAAATCGTTGGTATTTTAGACTCTGTCAATATGTTAAAAACCGAGCTCAATGCTTGATCCTCTTGTTGCGAATAAATCACTGCATCTCCAAGCAAGTCTATCATGCTCTTTTGATTATTATAAAGATGTAGAAAATCAGTTAAATATTCTCCGAGCAAACAAGCCGGCGAAGAAACCATTTTCACTTGCACAGACCATTCAGGCGCTAACTGTGGCTCTAAATCTGTGAAACCTTCGCTATCAACTATAACATTCTCTGACATTTCAGGCCATGTAGCAAACAAGTGAAGTTCCCTACAACAATTTGATCAAATGAATTCCATCAATTCACGAGCGTAACTATTTTATTTAATCCTTGTGTACCATATTGAAATTAATGCCAGCAGTTTCAGCGCTATGTTTATTTGAACAGTACACAAGGGTTAATTCATTTCCTTTCTATAATGTAGCAATCTTACGCAATTGGATCGTATGTTGCTCCAAATGGAAGCTTTCCAAGTTCAGCCACGCCTAATGTTTCTCCTTGCATGAAATCAAAATCTGGAGGTTCTTGAGTCCATGTACTGTTAGTCCAGTCTTTTAACAGATACGAGAATCTTACAGATATCATCACTGGGTCCAATCTTACTCCAGAACTTCCCCCAATTTTCTGTTTAAATAAAGCAAGCAGCCCTGAAAGTAACAGATATTGTAAAACAGTTATCGTACTGCAATGAAAATATGGTTCTAATTGTGTACAACTGTTGTATAGTTAATTTTATCATTTGTACAGAATGTCTCGGGGGTGGATAGTGCGAAGATAAAGTTGGAACATTATACATGTTTTGTGGATCTCCAGAAACAGATTTATTAGCATATATTCTTACTTCTTTCAGATGGTTTCAGTAGTGCAATTAAACAAAGTAGACCAATAATGTATTTTTGTTTTATAAACTGTATTCATACCAGTTAGGTACTTGCAGTGTGAGGGTACTTTTTTCAAATGTACCATATCAAAGTGAGTACAAATTCCTTTGCCAATACTAGTCCCAAGATACATTCTCTGCCATGGTTCTTGTACCTGTACTAGTGTAGGTATATGACTAAAATTGAATTAAAATCTTCATTCGTTTTCTGTGTAATCATTCAAAAATTAAATAACTTCATTGCGAAGTAACCATTAGCAAACATATTTCTCAATTACCAATTAGCGTTGGTCGCTGCAATTGCAAACGAGCTAAGCAAAATTCTAATTTTAGTCTCATCCATTACAGAATCTTTTTTCAACGATTGTAATACAAGGAATTCTCTGATTCCATAATAGCGAGCCACCACTAAATGATTCTCATCGATTCTAGCAAAATCATTCGAAGCATTCAAAGCGTCCTTGTGACATTGTACTTTCTCCTCGTCGCTTTCTTCCAAAGTACCGTCTATGTCCTCGTCATCTAATTTCAATTTGAAGTGCTTCAATGTAAATTCCGCATCTGTGACAGGAAACAGTAAGAGTTTAAGTCTCTTTCATTACTAATTACACAATACATGAATGTAATTCTATGAGAGAGAAGTAATTGTAAGTACGCCTAAACGAACCAGCGAAATAGAGCTTCTCAGATTTCTCATCCCATTGACAGTTGACAAAGTCACCAGACTTCAAACAATTACCAATTTTTCTCTTAGGCAACTTCCATTCGTGCATAATTTCCTCCAGCCGTGCGATGAACACTTCCCATTCCGAGGCCGTTGTAAAATCATGATGATAAAAGTCTTCAATTTCAATGTTATTCATTTCCTGAAATGATGAGACAGTTTAAAGTGCGTTATATACGAGCGAAACGTGTGGCCCATTCAACATTAAATATATTTGACGTTTATTCATTATCCATCGAGCTGTGACTGTTTACAAAATACAGTTGTAGAGTGCACCAAAATGCTTTTCTAAATATGTGAAAGAAAGGAAATTTGGATCATATTTGGAGATCCATACTTACGTGGAATTTAGATCATATTGATTGAATTTTCATTTAAATTTCTTCTTCGTCAATCTACTCGATTTAACTAGATCGATTATAATTATGAACTTCCCAGACAACACAACAAATCACATAACATTTCAAACAGCACCATACTGAAAACCTACTAGCGCCATCTGTTGGAGAGGCGCTGAAACTGGTCGATCATTAGTTTCACTACTTTACGCAGAGATGGCGCTAGTAGTTCTTGAGTAGTTCACTTCGCCGTCGATAACGATGTGCGACCAGTTTGAGCACTTTTCACAGAGATGGTGTCACGGGTTCCAGAGTAGGGTCTGCAGCATCTGTTTCACTCTTTCTTATTGCTTTCTTATATATCTTTCTCTCTCTTACCTCTAAAGCGGGAAATATAAAATAGATTACTATAAAACTATTAAAATATATGTCCTGACAGCACAATTTTGTCACAATAAGAGCACTGTGATGTCACTTGCGCCGCGTGACATCGCTTCCATAGCAATTTACGTCTGTACTCGTCGATGGTTGTGATACTAGGCGGTGCCAGCACGTTGTGGAACACCATCATGGTACCGCTAACTTATCACGCCTGTAGGTACAACAAAGTCGTGTTATAGAGGTATTTATAGTTATAGATCGCTATAGAAGCGTTACCTACCGTCCGCAAGACAGTAGCGGCACTATGCGCACGCTGTTTTTTCACTAGGTTACTGGTCTTTGAATATTATAGCTAATTGCACACTTAGAGCAGTAAAATCTGTAAATACCGGAGCAAACATTCAGAGAGATGAAATCAGTAATCAGTAAAGTTTGCACAGAATTGAGGAACTCGTTTAACGCTAACGCTGTTTGGATTTTAACTAAGCAGCGATTGTCGCGGTCGTTCTCTAATGTTACAAATGTTAAGAAGACCAAAATTAAGAAACCCAACTTGTTTGTACCTCCAACACAGTACGAGCTTCCTACTTATAAACAAGAGGAGAAGATTGGTATTGCTGCATATAGTTTATTGGTAAGAGAAAAGGAGCAGAATATAAGTTGTATATTATAAATGAAAAATTACAACAATTAAATTCTGATAAATCAGTAACCGCATCTTTGTTTTTTACCTTATGTAAAACTAGAGCATACCAATCGGTGCGTTTATGCTTGGCACGTGGCAAATTCAAAGACGCCAAGAGAAACTAGATTTAGTAGAGAAACTGAAATCTCGTACTAGTCATGAACCCGTCGAGTTGCCAGAAAGGTAAACGAAGCAAATTTATACAAAGTGTACGTTATAAAATTCTATATGGGATGATAAAAATTTTCATTTAGCTTAGAAAATTTGGAAACATTAGAATATTATCCTATTAAACTGAAGGGAACATTTTTATATGATAAAGAATTTATCGTGGGACATAGAAGTTTATTAGTAGACGGTGCACCTGTAAACAGAAATAGTTTTATGACAACTAATGAAAGGGGATATCATGTCGTTACTCCCTTTAAATTGGCAGATAGAGAGTAAGTAAGCTTATTAATAAAAATGTTCTAAAAAAATGTATTCTTTATTTATGTTGTGAGTTTAAAATATATTCCTCAGCTTAACAATTTTGGTGAATCGTGGTTGGATCCCAAGTTCTCTTAAGAATCCAAAAAGGAGGAAGGAAAGTCAAATAAAGGATGAGACAGAAATTACAGGCATTTTAAGACTGAACGAAAGAAGACCACCATTTGTCCCTAAAAATCGACCGCATACTGATATATGGTATTACAGGTATGTGAAAATGTTGATACGCTATTTCATGGATAAATAATTGTAAAGATAGCACCTTCCTGCTTGTAGCAATTTACACATCGTCGTTCATATTTTCATGGCAAAAGTAATATGCTGGTTGAGAATAATAGATTTATGTGCTGTTCACTTTTCAGAGATTTGGATGCAATGGCCAAAAAGGGTGATGCATCTCCTATATATATAGAAATGATTTCCAACAATAATACTGATCAATATCCAGTAGGTAGTCAAACGAAAGTAGAATTGCGAAACGAGCACATGAGTTATATTCTAACATGGTATTGCCTCTCCTTAACTACTGCATTTCTGTGGCATAGAAAGTTCATAAGAGGAATACCTCTCGTAGAGTGAAAATGTGTTTACATTGCATAAGCATTTAAGGATATATAAAGGAAACAATTGTTAGAAAATAAGTATTACATAAACTCATTTATATTTCTCTTCAGTGAGAATCAGTGATCGTTGATAGAACGATCATAACTTTGTATATTATATGTACATGTGTATATTAAAATTATATGTTATTTGTTTAATATTTTTGTGATTATAGATCTTGATACTTCATATAATTTAACACTAATAATTTAGCAAAGGATGTAAGTGAACGCAGCACTTATTTCCCTTATTTACTTTTTTCCTTATTTTGTAACAAAGTGAATGTTCTCTCTGCACTAGTAAGGGAACACTGATTCTTCATAGAAAATTTTGCTTTTTATTATCATAACGGCAACAGTGGTAACTATTGCTAACAAAAGTTGTCAACAATGGTTACAGTATACAATTACGCCGAAGAAGTCAGCATAGAAAATACAAATATGAAAATATACCATAGAAATATGAAAATATACAATGTACATGTTACATCAACCATGTTTTTCCCCTTTTGTTATGTATTTATTCTAATGTAATGATAAAATTATCAGACGATATCACTCCTGCAGAATCCACAAGCAATCGCGATAACTGCGATTACAGGGACGTGTTGATTCAACTTCCTAAACTGTTGTATCTCTGTTAAATCCACGATTAATACTCGTGCATCATTATAACGACATGCGATCAACCATGGCACCCATCACCATTCTCAGGTACCAAAAAAGATATAATATTTATTATCTAACGTATTTCGTTTCTTTTACACTCTGGAATAATAAGTGTACCCGTTTAGACGAACAATTTTGTAAACGAATTTTGATATTGTGTTATGTCATCGCAGCACTCTACAAAGTATTGTAAGTAAACATCCAGACAGCACAGCGTGTTATGACACGCGACGCAGGTAGTGACTACGCAGTGTCGACCTTCTTTCCCAGTATCAAATGTGTCACCACTGGAACAATATGCGTGCTGTGACGTATTCGTAGCACCAGCACACGTGAGTAGTGACATTAAAGTAGCACTGGATGACACCATGTGCCGCGACACTATCGTAATACCAGCGTGACACGTTGTGATACGATGGCACCATAGTTTTTTAAGGATATTCAATGAATTATACATTTGTTTGCAAGGTAATGAATTGCATTACAATAACAGTCGTTTGTTGTTTTAATATAATAAAGCAAAAAATTCATGTAAATCGAAGAGGAAGTACATACCTTTTTAATAAATTCATTGAATGTACTGAAATGAAAGATTTAATTAAAATATTTCTTTTATTTATTCTTTACATATATATCGTATATTTCTGTTTTTCTAGTTGCCACAGATGCTAAAAACTATATATCGCGAGAATGTTTGTATATTCGCGAGAATATATCTAATAAAAAAGAAAAATGAAAATATGCTGCATATAAGTCTGCTATTTCTCTCTAACTTCAAAAAATATAAAAATAGTAATTTAAAGAGCTTCATTTAAATGGATCTAAAGGAGTAGTCTCCGCACTATTCCTGCTGCTAGTTTGGCAATAAAAACTGTGACACGTTTGTTGCTCTGGTGTCACGATGGTATCATGATACGCCGTGTCACCACAATGCTATAGGCACAAAGTGTGAGCACTGCCGCTTATGACAGATTGCTATGGATATGTTACCGATGTCTGCGAACAGTGGCAGTACATCACCGACACCATGCTGACAACTTGTGTTGCCTGGGTACGTATACACAATTATAAGGATTCCACATTACATTTGTTATTCTAAAAATATCAAATACGATTTCCTAAAATATATTACTCAGACAGAAAAGTTATTTCTAACAAACATCCCATTCGCAATTATTTCCCCTACTTTCTTTTTTATCTTGACAAAATCAATTGAAAACTGGACGTACAACAGATTGTACATATTAACTTTCTATCTTTTCATGTTCGGTGAAATCACATTTTATTAGTAAATAACATTTTGGTAATTAGAAAATTGTCTTTCTCACTGTACGTCCAGACTTCAATTATTTCAAGCAAGCTTGTTTCAAATTTGCACAAGATATGTTCAGCGGCAATTACTAATCACAATTGCACTATAGAATTTCTTGTCCAATTTTTCCTTTATATAGTCAAAAATTCTGATGTTTCTTATTCGTTCAGGATGCAAGTGCGCACCAGAGCATCGCACACTGAGTAAGGGTCACAGTTACTGCTTGGTCTTCTGTCTTCCAGATACCCCTTCTTCTCCTCTGCGACTCCACGAGGGATGCGAATACTGACGTTACGATTAGCGACACCGGCGCTGAAATCGTGTATACTGCTGGTTTCACATTTCCCCGTAAGACGTCTCTCGTTGTCCTTTCCTCCGCGCGGATCGTACGCTTGAATGTGCCTCAGGTGTTGCTTGCTCAGCTTGTCGATTGCTTTCTCGATCTCCGCGATACCATTCTCGGCACGCATCGCTTTTGTCGAGAAGTTTGTATGCGCACCAGCTCCGTTCCACGCACCGTCCACTGGTTTCGGGTCCAAAGTAACTATCACGCCATATTCTTCAGCCACGCGGTGAAGAATAAACCTGGCGATCCACAAATCATCAGCCGCTGATATTCCGCTACCTGGACCGACTTGGAATTCCCATTGGGAGGGCATCACCTCCGCATTCGTTCCGGCTATTTTCACACCGGCGTAAAGACAGGCTCGATAGTGCGCCTCAACGATGTCGCGACCGAACACTTTGTCGGCACCCACGCCGCAATAGTATGGCCCTTGAGGACCAGGGAAACCGTTTTTCGGCCAGCCGAACGGTTTCCTGTCAAAATCGAGGAGGGTGTATTCCTGTTCGATCCCAAACCATGGGTCCTGATTTTTAACTGCTTCCATAGCCTCGTTACATTTAAACCGCTTGTTCGACGCGGTCGGGGTCATGTCGCTGTAATAAGTGTCGCAGAGAACCAGTTTGTTGTTCCCGCGACGTATGGGATCGTTGTAAATCGCCACCGGGCAAAGGTAAATTTCGCTGTTTGCGCCATCCGCTTGGTAGGTTGAGCTTCCGTCGTACGTCCACACTGGCAGTTCTGTAAACGATAAACCAATACTTTATTAGAAAAATAGAGTATTCTATTTTATTCTCGCATCACCAGGCATGGAGAAAAGCACATACATATTAAGGGGTAATTATTAAATAACTTGGAACGATACGTTATGCATTGTGCATAACTGTGAAGATGTTTCTACAATATAGAAAGATGTAATTACTATAAATATTAATAACTCTTTATATGTATAATCGGTATTATAATGTGTATACCTATAATTGGTCCTCCTTTTTATCGATATAAATACAGTGCTTCATTGTAAAGAAGCGCCTTCTTTCCAAACAAATAAAATTGCTTTTGCGTATTCTGCATGTTGCCTGGTTTCGTAACGCAAATCGTCATGAATACAGATAAACGAGATTCGTAAACCTGACAAACATTCGAGGCTAATGTATGCATATGAATGTGTCGAGGGTTGAAAAACAACGACTATTTTGCGCATCGGACCTTACGTGATATTAACATTCGTCATACATCGTTCATGGTGCTCGAATTGTATGTATGAATCAAGGATTATGTACCAGGAAAAGGACATAAATCGTACGTTTTAAGAAACAAGTACTCAATATACAAGATGTTGGACATAACTATAGTTGGATGTTCATCGAACGTATGTATGTAGTTTATCTGCATTAATTTCTATCGTGACATAATGTTGAAGATTAGATAATATAATGCCAGTTGCACGAGTTAAGATAACTCGGATGTTTTTGCAACGACAACTGATTTATAATGTTTCTGAATTCATGGATCGCATTAAATGTGAGATGTATTTCAAATGATGTGTTCAGCGTACCGTAAAAGCATTCATAAAGGTTGCCCCTATAAGATGGTGTATATTTCATTTTTCTCACAATTTACATAAATCTGAATTACAAATGCGATTCCCTCCCTCTCTTGCTCATTTGATCTTCATAATGGTCGATTTGTTCCGATTTACTAGATTAACACAGGTTATTGGAACTTTTAATTCTCTTTAGCATAACAACTGTTTGCATTATTTTCAATAGAAGTTGACGTTCATTTACGATTGAAGATATTTGAAAGCATACAAACCTTGAGGACTTTTCGGCACAAAATCGACTGTCCTGGTCTTACTTCGTAGATTTTCCCCGGTACCATCGATCCAGATGTATTTCGCTTGAACTTTATTCTCTGGTTGAGGTAGGTCGAAGTATTTGTTTAACAAAGTTTTGTCTAAGGCTGCGTTCGGCGACTCCTTCAGCATGATGCGCGACATGGTGACACTGCAACACGATACGGATGATATTTAATAAACATATTGTTCCCCATGACGGGACATGCTACAATTATATATAATCTAAACATTATTATACCATTGCGTACTGTTCGTAACACTACGATACGTGATACTTTAAATAACAATCAAACAATGAAACATTTTGTTTTGTAAAACAGCAAAGGGAACTTGAAAATGTGATTATATCCATTGATAAATCACGAGTTTCAGTGTCTAGACGTTCGAATGCTTGCCTCGATATTTATTGGCGAACGTGTAAGGATGTAAGTTTAAATAACTAACTTGACTTTCTTGAATTTTTGTCATAAAGTCTTTCGTCGCGTTAACAATCGAATTTCTCGCATAAATTGGATGATGGCGCTACTTAGTGACGAGAACGCGTACTTCTGTTACCGATATTAAACAAGAACTCGTTCGCACGTGTCAGTTGCAGCGGCGCATGAGTATAAAGGATCCTCTCAATTTATTCTTGGTCAAACAGAAAAAGAGAGCGATAGAGAGAGAGAGAGAGAGAGAGAGAGAGAGAGAGAGAGAAAGAGAGAGGTACGCCCACGTATCACGCAACACGCATCAGGCATCACGCATCATACACGCGGGAAACGCATGCAATACCCGAAAGTATACAGCTCGCCGGCTACGAGCAACGCGCTCTAATGACGTTCTTAAGGTCTTTAACCGATATCATATACGTCACGAAGCCTAACCATACACGTGCAAATATTTTGAAAGCTGAGGAAGGTCATTCTACACTATTCTTAACATGTGTTCACGTTTTCTCTGCATAATGCATACGATTAAAGGGACCAATAAATCGGCAAGTACAAACAACATAAATTATAGAAAATTAAATGTTAAATCGATTGTGAAATATGACGCTTTCATATGCGTGCGTTGCAATGTGAAGTTTTTGAGAGCTGATTCTGTTGAAACGAACAGATGTCCAACGAATGTATCAATTTCAAAATGGCAACGCATAAATTCTTGAATTATATTTGTCACTGATGAATCAACGGAAAATTCCCACTACTCTATACGTTTTTAAACTGGAAAATTATACATCTTACGTATATGCACACATACAGAGAGCAATTTTCCGTTGCAATTATGTAATCGTGTCTAATCAACATTAACTGCACGTAGGTTGCTTGTTACTATTTAATGATTAGTGTAGTATTAACTACGACATTTAGTGATTGTTTCAACTGAGTGGTGAATATTACTAACTGATTTTTATCGATCAAAATTCTGCAATCATTTGCTAGAAAATAGTGTTATTTATAGTATTTGTTGTTTATTATTTGTTATGGATAGATTAAGATACGATTAACTTGATCATTCGTGCATTGCATAACCTTATTTTTTATACTAGGATCGATGAAAAATAATAGTGGTCAGTAGATACGACGATGATGTAACTTATATTACTCGTGGAAATGGAATATCGTTTGTTCAGAGTGTAAAGTTAGTTATGATTTAATACTATCTTTCTAAAAATGTCTCTTTTTATCTGTTCTATACATACATTGTTAATTTAGTATAATTTTACAGATGGAAGTCAAAACACTTGGGATTAAAAAATTTATCATTTTATCACGAATTAATCCAATTCCTCATATTCAACGAAGAAATCATAGCAAATCCGTATTACTCTATAATTAGTTATCTTTAAAAAATGGTTCGATTTTTATAAAACTATACATCAAGATTGCTTTGACAAGTAGAGCAATTAATCATGCGATTAAATACTGACAACAATATTCGAGTGTTTTCCTGTTTCCGAGTAGATAATAACCGTAGTTAAAAATCACTGATAAAAATATGTGATTTAGTTATCTATTCTAAGTACTAATACGAATAATAGTCTAATTTCAATAATAATTATTAATCGATGTTTATGTTATTAATCCTATTATTAATCGATCTTATCGCAAAATTGTATCAGAACATTTGTTTTTCTCGGATTTAGTACTTCAGAACAACATTTCTCCAGAGCATCCTGTTCATCCGTAGTATGACATTGTGAAACACGCCACGCAATTTACCGGTTTCTCGTCAGTTGCCATTTATGGAAAGCATGTCGAGACATTGTATATTCCCTTGAATGATGCTGGTGTATTCCTAAGGTATCCGATAAAGCAAACAGCTTCTCGATATTGAATGAGGTACGGTCTTCTTGAATAAAATACGATTAATTCTTTCCAGCAGCGGTCCACTCAACCCGATTTCAGCATAAAACGATTTTATTTACGTAGCGTTTTTAATTACTAATATTAAAATCAATAAAAGCGTAGAAGATATTAAATATTTAATGTTTTAAGGGCCAGTTACAAAGGTTAGGTTCTTAGTAACAATAGTTGAACGGTACATACGCTGAGCATTCTTTACAGTATGATAAAATTTTCCCGTTTGCATCGATACTATCTTCAGTTTGTACTTCGACTTTCTTTTCATTGTTTTAGTAAGATAAGATACTAGATTACAATTAATTACGATTACGAACTTTACTAACCTAAAACATCTGCTGACGATCCATTTTGGCTTCTGGCTGACAGCAACATTTCTTAAGATCTTTACTCCGCATAACTTTATCAATATATTCGAATTCATTTTGAAAAAATGTCGATCGAATAATCGGTCGAATTATCACGCCTGTCGATTGTTTCTTACAATAATCGATTCTTGTCGAACTTACACGTATGGAACGTATGCACAGTGAATACGCGATAACGAAGCCTGAATATGAGAAACTAGCGATTATATCTGAATTTTTAGAGGCGCAAGTTGAAGATAAAGTTTTCGATACCGAAGGGAACCAAGAAAGAGTCAAATAGAGTAACGAAAGACGGGGTACCACAAAATATCAAGGTTCTCTTCACGGGTCCACTAACATAAACTGTAGCAGGTATCGTTTATATACCTCTCCCTACCATTCTGAATTTCAACAAGTATACCGGTTTCATGGTATTTCGGATAGATTTTAAAATCATTCCTCCTGCGTAAGCGAATTTCTTTACTCTTCTATCTATTTTGTTATATTATTTTTGTTCATCAATGAATACTCTATAACATAGGCTCTATTTCACAGATACATAAGTACGTACGCGTTATACATTGCCAAACGGTATCTCTAAGAAGACAATATTATTGTCTAAATGAAAAAAATGATTGACTTTAAAGGATTATTAGTCAACCAGTTAAATATGAAAATTTCATCAAGATATCGATGCGTTATAAATTTATACGTACGATTTATATGGTTACAAGTGAAGGTAACCACTAAATGACCTTCATAAAGTGAGCTACTGCATTGCAAACAGAACAAATGAATAAGAGGCTTCGTTTTTCCTGCCCAAATGCCCTTACTTATCGTTCCTTGTTGACGCCAGAACCTTGAGCGCGGTTGAGCGAGATAAGTAATCAAGAGGTATAACGAATATAAATTATTTCTTTATAATTTACCTTTATTTCACTGTACTGTTTACTAGAAATTGTGAGCTGTTATTCATAGATAGTACAGGTATAAGTTTTGGGTAAAAATAATTATCAATAAAGTGTTAATTATTATTTGTACATCTGTTTATACAAACTTGACCACACGTAGTCTTGTATACAGCGATAAGATTTATCTCTACACGATATCTTTCAATATCAGTGTTACTCGTAGTAAATATTCTCTTATCTGATGTACAAAATGTGATAACAGGGAAGACAGATAGTTGAGCTGGAGTACTACGTGTTGTCAATTTCTTAAACGAACCGTATCTTTAGTCGCATCGTATCGAGTGCATTAACATAATTGTGAACTTGCTTTTTCATTCCTATAACGTCTAACATTGAATTCATGCTCTGTTGCACACAATATGGAAATAAATCGTAAATTGCTAGTTCACAAAATATTATGTTCAAGTGCCCCGCTAACCTACTTCTGTCGATAAGAACAATCTCTATTTCTATTGATCGTTTGTTCCAGAACTTGACTTATTTTAATAAAATACTAGACGGAACAGTAAGTTTCAAAGTTGTTCAATTATCGTTCTGTATCGTGAGTTTTGTTTCTTCAGAGGAAGGCAACATTTTTACTAAAGCAGCAATATCTGGTGGAATAAGTCTATTCTTTACTACGCGCATGGAAAATATTGATCATTCGACATTCTTTTAATCGTCATCGTACGATCTGCTTAACTATGCGGTTACGTATCTAAGTGTGTACAATGTTAACGCAACACAATCGTGTATGTATGTACAAATGCCAAACCATATTGTCATTACGTAACACATACAAATATTACAGTTCGTCTTTAGCTTTATGCCAGAATTTTGAAATGTATTTTATAATCGTAACATTTGTCGGAGAGTGTTCTTTTTTACATTTAACCTTGGTTCTAAAATTTCCATTCGCTGAAACACGTGTTATAAGAATCTGCGAGGGCATTAGCGATTTTGTTAAACGTTTTCGATACTTTCAGGTAATTTTCCGGTCAACTTTTTGGAGGTGGGGGTAATACATCGAAATGAACGGCTTCGTGCGTACACACTCTTCAGATCAAATTGAAAAGAAGCCATGAAAGCAATTAACGATACTAATTAAGGATGTCTGTTCAATTCTAGTGGCGTGAGAAAAACTCTTCTGACGAGACAAATCACAAATTTCTAAGTACACTAACATTTCATTGATTACTTCTACAATCGTAATGCATTATTAAGAAGCTTCTCGCTTCCTCTGGCTTCTACATCCGTTACTTTAGTATCCAACATATAATAATAGGAAACTCTGTGACAAAGAAACAGTGTCGCTTCCAGCATAGCCGATAGTTCTCTTCTATTTTCGAGCAGTTTAAATGGACAGGTTCTACATCTTTATACGTATATACAGAACGATCGATTACACCGCGTTTGCGAATGCAAACAGTGACGTTCGACATGAATTATCCATTTTTTAATACTTCGAAAAATGAATTAAAGAAACAGTTGCGGTGCAACTAAATGTTAGCGATAGAATTCTCTTTACTTGTTGCATCGATCCCCTACGTTCGAAATTAAACAAATCCCGAGCCTCCCAATCGATCCACCTTACATTCGAGCCAACACCATCGCGAACCATGCCACAAATTTCTCCGCTAATCACCATTATATCGGAGAACGCAAATTATCTGCACACGAAACAAATAGCAGTCCTGAAGCGTAATGTATTCGTCAAGATTCCAGATAGCGTTTCTAGAGCGAGTTCGTGCTGGAACCGGTAGCTAGCCAGGTTTCAGGAGCGATCTAGCAAGAGTCTAGTGACACACTTTCTTTGCTTTTCGGAACAGACACGCGTCGCCCGATGATTACACGTGTTACCGCGGCCCTTGGCCGCTATCAGCACGCTCGTTTCCAGTCTTGTTGATGCGAAAGAACGCCGGATCGATTTACATTGCTGACGTTCCATCGCCATGGAGACTCGCGAAAGCGTATACATGCGATTCGCAAGACCCGGTGACCAATTCGTTCGTCATCGTGAACTCTTGGACTGTCGAGGGTTCAGTGTGCCGCGTGAACCAACAACGGAGTCACGTGCGCATAGATACCTATGCATGTCAGCTGGCTTGTTTGTTTCTTTAGAAACGAAAATACATAGCTAGAAGTCGGACAATATGGTAGGCTCGTGCTAGGAATTCAATCCAGTTTTACAATGAAACGCTGATCTTTCTCGGTACGTCAACTTTGTTGAATGCACCACCGAACCGAACTAGCTAACTTCCAATTGCGCAACAGTTCAATTCTCCGAACGATCAACTAGAATTTAAAAGATAGGATGCACGCGTATGATCGTAAATATGCATGGAATCGCACGTTGTCATTGGTATGTACATAGTCACAGAGTAGACTGAACTGTTATGCAATTAATAACTGAAAGTCAGCGTCTAGGTTAAAGATGACTCTTTCTTGGCTGTGCATTAATGCGAGACTAAGTAGTCTCCATGCACTTTGAGTTTGTATACGACAACACCTGTACGTGAGACGTAAGACGTCCGTTGAGGATACTGCCTCTAAAATAAAATATAATGCAATAGAAAGTAGGAAGAGGAAAGTAGATTCTGTGTTTTCATATTTACACGAAACAGAAATCTGATGATGAGAATCGAACACTTCTATCGTATCCATACGTATGTATGTAAGTACACGTGTACATGTATTTAGGCAATTAACTTTCGAATACTGTGCTGCGCGCAGCAAGTGGTCTTTTTTGGAGCACGTCGTAACTAAAGTATTGAAGTGGCGAAATTAATTAGCAGAAGGGTTTCGTTGGTCCACCTACCAGCGTGTAATTTTTGTGACGAAATGCTCTCGGAGATGAAACTTTGTACAACATTACACGTGCTGTTGTAGCATTACCTATCAAACAGAGCTTGAGTCGGATAAATCAATTTGTACAATCTAATGAGAAACTATGATGCTAATCAAAATAGATTTAGAATCATTACACGTTCCCAACGTAGTTGCGCAATTTCAATTTCCACGGACAACTTCCAAAGTATTGCACAGCGTTTAAATAAACTTGAATTAACGAGAATGAAGCTGAAAAGCTCTCAAAAGTATGTTGAAATGTCGCGTTGATATAGACGATCAACCGGATAAAAGCTCGTTGTTCTGTATCTTGTTTTCTTCGCCCGTATAAATACGATTCCTGGTATCATGGTAATCACTATCGTGCCGGATAGGCGCATTTATTCAGACGCATTAGACGTTGAATCGTGCATATTTCATGTTCACAGGAGTTACGGTTCAATCGGTTGAAATGCAAACTGCCGACATGAAGTCGAATGAAAATTTCATACAATTCGACAGAGTTCTATTTTGACAATGTAGGTCAGTGTCTTGTACGAGACGATGGTTAATCCTTCTGACCATCTGCGGAAAAGTCAATAGAAATGAATTGCAAGCGTAATCGAGAGGCGGAATCGGAGTCGAGTGTGTTGTTGACTATGATCGTTTTCGAGGTACAAAAGAACAAAGATGAAAAAGGTGTGGGTGATCTGAAGTGAGTCGTGACGTTTTCACGTACGAAGAAACGTGAAACATTACAGTATAACAATGATGGAAAATGTAACAAACGAACATTCTAATTGCCAGGTAATTCCTTTTTTGTTAAACATTCGAGTAAAGATAGGCGCAATTGCAAAGCTAGACACCCGGTAATAAGTGCTAATTAAAATTTACAGTGAATTCCACTTCGCTTACGTAAATTTAAAGACCGCGGCAATAAAATATCTTCTTTGGTTATCCTAAGACAATAGACACTTTTCTTGTGAATTACATTTTTACATAGATTACATTTTTGCATAGATTAGCTCAATTTAAACGTAGAGATAATTAGTAGAATATATCTATATAGTAAATTGATACATAAAATATGGACAGTACACGGTTTTATCTACTTTGACGATTACATATTTATCCACGCGATACAGTATGTGTACAATTCATTATTAAGGAATCACGAGTTTCTTTTGTTCGCGCAAAGTGCAAAACTCTCCTTTTTATACTTTGTTTAACTTGAGAGAAGATAATTGTTTCCGTTGCAAGCAGAAAGATAAGCGCTTAAACAGCGTCTGTCTATAAAATAAAGTTTCTGCATGCCACACTATTAAAGGAACAATTGGCGGCTACTACACTGCTTATATTTCTATATGAGTGTCTTTATCATTGTAAAAAGAAACTCGAAAGAATCAATGTGTTATCGTGAATAGATTGTCACAGTGAAATGTTAAAGAAATTTATCAGTGTGAAAAATTGATGGAAATTTCGATTATCGTTCAAAACGTATTAATTGAAGTACATCCACACGATAAAATATAATCACTTGGTTAGTGGTATTATTATCATTTTGTTGTTGTTTGAAGAAAAAAAAAAGAACACGGTTTTTTATTGCACTTGTTTACGTTATCGTTCACGTATAAGTGAGCATATAAGAAATTTTATGTTCTAAATTTAAATTATAGCAGATCAATGATCGCAAAATACACTTTACATCGAAGAGGATGCGTTTTACGGAAGCTGTATGTCAAAATCAAACTTTTTTATCATTATAAACGTAATCTAGAGCATGATGGTATACTACTATAAATATTGTAGCTGTCATTTTTAAACGATTAAAAATACATTAATCTATGACGGAAAATATCACCGCTCTCACTTCGTAAATGACATTCTATTCGTTAGACATCGATATTACTATAAATAAATAACCGTTTCATCTGAAATTTTCTAGGAATCTAGTCGACACTAAAAAGTAATCTTACATCATCCAATTCAACGATCGCACAGCTTCCCATCGTACATTAATCGAAGCCTCCAATTCGTAAGGTAAACCATAAAAGTGAGAAAACTCAAATCACCGATCTGTCAATTCGCCACTGTTTGGAACAAATCTAATTCGATACGTTTCTCGCTGTCTGGTCCAGAAATGTGTCACATTAACGAAATATCCACGGTAGATTCAGAGAGGAAATCCATGATACGTTACTCACCGCTGTTATTCCTGGTCCAGCGATCGTACGAGGTGTTACTGTTCTAGATGATCGTTTGATCGATGACCGTGGATGCGGAGTCGCGCGTCGGGTCTTGTGTGGCAGAGTTAAAAGGTACTGCTCATGAAGGCAACGGGCGGCTGATAGCACGGTCCGTGTTACTACCGTAGGAGCGCGGTTGCGATATTTATGTAGTAGACGTTTCAGCGCACGCGTCGCTTACCCCGCGTTCTTCGGCTACTACGATTCCCCACCTCCGACAAAAAAGTGATATTATCCGATATGATCGTGTAGGTCCACTCGATCGTTACGTACCGGAAAATTCTCGTCTATCCATCCGTCTCTCTATAGCGGTTGCCAGTCACGAATCACCAGTGGAAATTATTCGCAACTCTCCTTCGATAACGCAACTTGAACTTACTCAAGGCTACGATAGATCACCACGATCATCCCACGATAGTGCCAGGATGCATATTGTTTCGCTTTTATTCTATGTACGAAGTACGTACGCTTTTTCAAACGATTGCGTGGGTAATTATTTATGCGATAGGTATATCGATGGACACGTAACAACTGAAAATACACTTACCCCTATGATTAGATTTTATGTGTGCACGTACATTCTTTAAAGGAGTCTCGTTTGTGTGCGTCGATTTTTTTTTTTTTACGAAAGTACAGAGAAATGGTTGACATTGACTATCAACTTTTAGAATAGATAGGCTAAATTTTAAGTAACCACTTAATAGTAATCATATACAATGTAAGTTCATTCGGCGGATAGAATTTTTACTTGACATTAACCTTGTTTTATTTTTAGCGTATCCTATAAATACGAACGTGTTTGGTGCAACGTAACTACAGCAATTTATTTTATTTTTTTTATGATGATTGCACGAAGCAGATACTAAAATTTGTTCTTTCGTTAAGTAATTGGTGCAACGTGTCTTGCATATTTACTATTTAACTTTTTTTACTCTGTGCAACATGTTTTGTAAACATTGTTACTTAGTTGAGAGAAGTAAATAAGACTCGAACGAAGACAAGTAACGATCAGGGCCACACCTTGACAATGCGTTCTAACAAGCTGAATGTAAATATAATGCAACTGAGAGCAAATAGTGTATATAAAGTCTTACCGCTAAAGAATGGTTATTTAGCAACCTAAGCTGTTCAAATAATCTACTATGTAATCTACCTGAATATTTACGATATTTAAATAATTGTATCAGAATATTTTTAGTTCAATTCTTTCGAACTGTATATCTTAGTTATAAGCTCGCATATTTTAACATTATTTCTGGACTGCTAAAACAGAAAACACATAATGGTATACACGTGTATTTGAAAAGTATACGAATGAATGTGATACTACCCAAAAAGTTGAAAATTTAAAATGTAAATCACGTTCGTGACGTATTTACAATACACTTTGTAATGGTAAAAATATCTGAAATTTATACAACTCTGTAAATAGGAAATACTTCAACTTCAATAGTGATTTGATTAGCTATTACTTATAACTTTCGAAAATTATTACATTATACTATCTTTACACCTACACGTAGAATATCCCTGAATATTTCATATCTCAAACTTATCTCCCTGCTAGATTCCTATTTATGAAGATATTTGTAATACATTGAGTAATCGTAGACGATGTTAAATATCTTAAATAAGTAACAATTAGAACTTGGAGAAGGTTAAACATAAAATGTTCAAAAATAAAATTGAATACTAATGAAATTTGGAATTGAAAATTGTGATAAAAAACATTTTGAAATTGAATGCCATTGAAATGAGAAAAGAGTAATGTTTACATAGGGTATTCCCCCTATACTGTCATAAATAGTTTTATAATAGAGCTTAATTTCATCTTTAGATGTCCGATTTGGGTAGTGAAGTATTTATGGCCCTACTTTTATGGTTTATCCCAAATGTGCCAACAAACCATTGTTTACAAAGCATTCGTTAATCCTACCCGTCAAAAGGTATGTAAAAGATAAACTGATTGTTGAATCAGTCATTATCTTCACAGAGATATCACAGTGTCAATTATAAAAAAAATATTTTGTCAAATCGATATCAAGGCAAGAAACACGTGAATTGAAAACAAATTCTATAGATTCCACCGATTAAATAGTCATGTATTTACACGTATTTTCTACATAGGATTCGTGTTAACGATTATAAAACCATCATGAAAGGATTTGTTTTTTAGATAGTTGATCAAGTTCGTCCAAAACATCAACTGAGTAAAAATTTCTACATAAAAGAGATTCACTCCTTTAGCCATTTCTATAATCACTGGCATATTTATTGTTACGAAATAATTAAAAATTACATACGTCCTCCTTCCTCTGCTGACGTACAGAAAAGTAAATTCGGTGCGTAAGATGTACATAAACAACTGTAAAGATTACAATGAAGAGCAAATTATCGATTTTCCAACGAGTTTTTTGTCTTATTCAAAATGAACCGCTGACGCAAATGATAAAATCATTTACATACATTTACGTTGTACGTAGATAAATAATTATAAATAAGTAAAATGGGAGATACGTACACGTATAATGGCACTCTAAAATGGTCGTTACAATTAAAACTTATAAAGATTTATATGTAAATGATTTTATAACTAATGGTCCAACGCAAACAACACAATTTAACTTTTAGAATGACCGTGGAACTTTTACTGTACAGTTTAACAGTAATGCTATTTAACGTGACAAATTCAACGAAGCAGTTGAATTCAATTAAGTTGCGCGCATACTCTATCCGGTACAACGATATATAATATCTGGCTTTATTAAATTCGTGCGTCAAAAGCATATTCTATTTCACAATTTCTCTCGTTTTTTTGTAATTTTTGTTTCACAATTGATCCAACGAAATAAGTTACATTTGTGCAGGGAAAGAGTAACCCGTACGATCTTCATCACGCGATCGTTGCAAATGTGCGTGTCTTATTTCAAGTATCGTGACCAATTTGTACGAATATTTCTCTAAAATGGTTAAAAATGATACTAAACAACTCTACCGATTGTCAACGATTATTTACTTCAAGAATAGTAGGTACATTATCTAATTTAATAAGTAAATTTATATGCTATATAATAATAATAATAATAATAATAATAATAATAATAATATTAATAATAACAATAATAATAATAATAATAATAAAAATAATAGTAATAGTAGTAATAGTAGTAGTAGTAGTATAGTAATAGTAGTAGAGATAGTAAAGGGAGAAAACAATGAACTACACACTTAAATTAGAAAATACTATTCTTAACTGAGACCTTTTACGTTATCTCTCTCCTTGCATGTTTCTAATAGTCAATGGTCTTTGTTGTTTTATGAAAAGAAAGCGATCTAGAAAGAATGTGGTACAGGCTTGTCACCTTTAAGCTGACCTAGTGAACCATGATAATCGTTTATATTTAACTACAACGAGTACAACGTTGTGGATACGCAACATCCTCTAGAACATTACGCCAATCATATTCTGACCTCTAGTTACAAGCGAACATAATATACGCTCATACTTGTATGATTATATAATGGTTTTAAAACAAGTTTCGTGTGGGGTTCCCAACTGAGAGGGAAGTGATTGAATAACGGATTTCCTTTGGTTGTAGGACATTAAGTATACATAAATAGTAGATCATGCGTATATAACGCATTGAGTAGCGTGCGCATTAACAATATACCACTCCATAGCTTATGTCGATATCGTTATACTTTCAGCGATACTGAAAAACAGAATCACCTTCTCATGCTTATTACCGAGAAAAAAAAGAAATACACCTTTAAAGATTCGGTCGTATTTTAAGATAAAAATGAAGTAAGTGCGGCATATTAGTTATGTGTATTTCATTGTTTCTCGTAAGTTTTCTTGCATACATTTTTTTTTAACAGAATAATGCATTTATCATGACTACTATTATTAAGAAAATAGCAGTTTATTTATAAGGTATAATTCTAATAAAAACATAATCCACAAATATTCATTATACGTAAAAAAAAAGATCAATGAGCTAATTCGTATTATTTAAATGTGTTATTCCATTAATTGGATAAATGCATTGCATTAGGAATTGGCATTATACCTAGTCTGTAGTATATCTTCTATAAGGAACAAAGTATTTCACACATACATAAAATACATATATGTATAAATTAAGAAATAATTATTACAATAATAACACATATGTTTCTACAACAAGTAGAATGTATTCCACAAATATTCACAGTCTTTAGAAACACAGTAAATTCTCAGCATGGATGGTAGACTAGAAATACCAAGAATGTTGTAAACAGTGATGGTTATTTAATAAGAACAGTTTTAGATGATATTTGAAGGTTTCGAAAAATGTTCATAAAAATATTAAAACAGAACGAAAAATACAAGTGATGTATTTGCCGTAATTCAATACCAATTAATTTAACTTCTAAAAAAACTTGGAAATGTAGAAATATTCACGTTGTCTAGAGCTTAATAAAAAGTGGCTTGCAATCAGATCTAGAGCACAAACATAAATGAAAATTAAATTATTATATTCGATGATTATATATTTTCAGGTAAAATAAAAATACTCCAATTCAATCACAAATAAGTGTCCACAGAGCCATAAAAAGTAATACATCTATTTATGAAACAAACTGCAATAACACTAAAATTATGTTACAAGTAATTGTCTATGCTTGAGCAAAAACTTTATGATTATATATGTTTGTGATTAATTAATTGATTAATATTAAATTCATCATAGTAGGAAAAAATGTTTAATTTGAAATTTATTTAATAATTTAATTTAATAACAATAATTCAATTTTTTACTGTAATACAAGGAAATGTTTTAAAATTCGTTTCTCATGCTTTTTATTTGTGAATATTTAAGCTTGCATTGTGAACTGATGCAAGAAATAAGTGTTTCTTACATTACAATAAACCAGCAAATGTAAACATAAAAGATGTTAATATTTGTTTTTTTAAATAAAATAATTTGCATTTTAAACAAAACAAAAAGCAATAAAAATGGTTGTTAATCTCATACAACGTTTATCTAACATTTAAGGAATGTTAATTAAAATTAGCAAATTATATTAGATAATATTGCTAAATATGGACATTAGAATTTTTATATTTTGTATCACTTTTGCTATTGTTACTATATTTAAATGTGCACTGTAAAACTGTGCACATCCATGAAAAAGATTTAAATAATCAAAATTTTGTAACAAACTACCTCTGCTGGAGTTGCTGGAAGACATAAATATATAACTAGACAATGAATCATAAGAAAAAAATACAATTTACAATTTAGTTTTACACAAGACGATTTTCATTTTTAAAATAAATATGTACGATTCTGAATGTAATTACAAAAAATCTCCTACTGTTGTGAACATACTTTACCAGCAAAATTGAAGAAATTTTTTTAGAAGAATTTTATACTTTATTTATATGAGATTAATGTTTTTTTATGCTGTTCGCTGGATGATATGAATACCACTATCTGTGTGAACTGGTGAAGACAATTCACCAACTTTGAGAGCAAATGCTGCTTGTTCAAAGGGTTTTTGCATTGCACCTCGACTAAATGGTCCCAGGTCTCCACCTCGTTTAGCTGAACTACAATCGCTATATTTCGAAGCAAGTTCAGCAAATGTTGCTTTTCCCGATACTATTTGTTCTCTGTAAGCTAAATGTTTTAATAGAATTATAAAAGTAAGTCATAAAAATAAGGTCATTACCATTATACACACACACACACCCACACATATACTCATACCTTACCTAACCAAATTTGTACACAACACGTTGTACAGACTATTGCATTTTATGATATTAACATAAACTGACTGGTTGTAATGTGGCTTTACTTTGTATTTTCAATTATCACTGGTCAGTTACTTTGTATTAATGTCGTAAAATTAGTTGAAACCAATGCACCAGTCTGTACTATTAAAATGAATATGACGTAGTGATATTAGTAAAGTGAAATATATAATAAAATTCATTGCCATCTTACATTTAATAAGTTCAAGAGCTTCCTCTTTTGATCTTGTAATATTTTCTTCTCGCCACGATGATGGTCGTCTAGAACCTGAATGTTTTACTAATAAATGAGAACACTGAACTTCTTCCGGACCATCTCCTTTACTATTACCAGATGGATCAGCTGGTTTATCTGGCCTATCCCATTGACTTTCCTTAGTATAAATATTTAAATAATAATGCTGCCCTATAAAAACGATAACAATTAATGACATCTTAACCATAGAGCATTTTACAATATATTAGAATTAAAAGAATATATTATTGTACGTAAGTGATAACATTTAATTTATACCTAAAAATGCATGAAATAATAATATCAAAGTGTATCGTGCCTTTAAATTATGAAATAGTTTAGAATTTTGACATGCTCAAATGAAACATTTTTTAATACGTATTAATGCCATAATTTGCCGAACAATTACAATGATGTGGTAAAAGTAAAACAAATACACAACTGCTATATTTTTATAATTTTTTAACAATCGTGCTTACAATAAAATCCTACCAAAAGTAATGTTAATTACATGAAAAAGTGCCGGCCGTATCTTCTATGCTACAGATGATGCAATGAGAAACGTAATTTTTAGAAGAAAGAGCGATGGTAAGGAAAATTCGAAAATTAGGTGAAACTATTTTTAAATTATTTGCCGAGTATTAAATAATCTAACCCACCAGTAGATCTACTTAAACGTTTTTCCCAACCCGATGGTAGTTCTTCGTCCGCCATTGTTATCCAATATTTTCGTACTCTCGTCTCGCGTCAAACACGGGAAACACGTTTCCACTACATCTAGTTACACGGTTGTACGGAATACTTGTCAACCCCACTCTTATCTTCTGACAAACGATTCTGCAAATAGCATTTCCATCTATAATATAAGATTCCCTGCCGTAAACCGGAACGAAACGCGGGATATATGACTCTGATTTCATTGAATATCTTGCTTATGATCTTAACGATGATCTTAATGATAATCTAATATAATCAAATCAAAATGCTAAAGTAGGACAGTTTTTACAGATATGTAAATACTATGTAACAATAAACTCTAGGACCAAAATTTTACTATTCTAGGGATAGCGAGCTCTAGAAAAAACTAATATCCCTCACGGTTGTACCTAGCGTTCCCTATAATTTCCCTTGATCGCGTCTATAGCATATTACAAGAATATATATATTTTTCCTACAAATTTGCAATTTATCAAATATTTTATTTTTATGCGAGAGAAGTATCAAAAGTGTTATGATAAAATGAATGCTAAATTTAATTAAAATTTTTTCAACGAATCGCTGTAACTCACCTCACTATCATTATTGATATAATATGGTTGCCATGACGGCAAATTACAAACGCTTCTTCTCTATATTAAATCTTTCGAATACGTATTTATTCATCTTTTACAGAATTGCGTAAAAGAAACGTGAAAAGCAAACATGGCTATAAATAATAATATAGATATGGTATTGACCGAGTTAGGATGGGAAGATGGATTTCGAATACCAGTAGCAAATGAAGAGAACAAACTACTCGAAGAAGAAGTAATACAATTATTTCTATCATAATAATTTTGCTTTGTGTATACGTATATAAATTCTTTTGTTTATATTTGTTGTACGCTTTACTCGTACACTTATATATATATATATATATATATATACATAATAATACTTGCACAGTATTATGGATAAATAAATAGCTTTATTGAAATTTAACGTATATTATATTTGTACTACATACATTGATTTTGTTTGCGAATCTTATATTTGTTAACAGATCGGGAAAAAAATGAAATTAAAGGAGGATTTAAGTACCAAGCTTGACTCTACAATGGAACGGATTGAAATGATAAAAAAACGTATAAATAATTTAAAAACAGAGCAGGATATGAATCAAAAACTTTTAAACACTCATGCGGCACAACTTAAAACCGAAGAACATCATTACCGATCGAGTTGTAACATTGAATTAAGCCTTCGTCAGGAAGCGCGAAGTTATCAAAAAGAATGGAGGGAAGTGAATGAAATCGTTTCGAATATTGAAAAAGAATTACAGAAAATGACAAAAAAAATAGAAACATCGAAAAATACACTGAAATACGATGAAAAAAATCTACGTGAATGGGAGCAATTGTTGAATGAAAATGAAGATAATAATCAATTAATAGAACACTATATGAAAGAGGATTTAAAAGAGTATAAGGTAAAAGAGGGAAGGTGGAATTTTAAAATGATGTACCTATTATGATACGTAGTATATATTAATTGCCAATTTGTTTTCACGTATTTGACTTTTTGTAATTTAGGGGCTGGAGTTGAAAAGGCAGAAACTTAGTAAAGATTTACAAACATATCGCGACGCAATTATTAAAACGACTAACGAGGCACGAGAAATGGAAATTATTCTTAAGCGAACAACTACGCTGTACGATCAGGCATTAGCAGAATATCGGCAGATGTTTAATCGGTGGAAAGAGAGCGTAATTATGTTACAACGAAGAAATAACGATATACAAAAAATTATTCAAGTACGACAAAATATTCGATTATCAATCAATGTTAAATGATAACTTACTAAAGATTACTTTAACATCACAATTCACTATTTTGTGTAGGAAATTGAAACGTTACATGAAGTTTCTCAAGATAAGAAGAAAGTACTTCAAGAGTCCGAAAAATTTTTAAAGGAACAGATTGAGAGTAATAAAGAAGTACAAGAATCCATTAAAAAATTGGAAAAAAATCTTACCACAATGAAAGAAGAACAAAGTAAAATGAAGGAAATGATTAGTGCATATGAAAATCAGGTAAACATATAAACAAAAGGTATAGATATAAACTAATAAAATAATTGTTCTCTTTAAAATTGTTTTCCTTTTGGAAATTTTAGCTTGTTATACAAAAGAATATTATGAAAGAATTGACCGAACGCGTGCAACAAGTAAGAACCGATATAAAATACAAGGAATCACAAATTCAAGTTAAATGTGCAAAAGTAGAGAAAATAAATAATCGAATAACTGAACTGACTACGAAATTGCAAGATATTAGCAGTCAAAAAGTAGATATTGAAGAAAAAGCAAAGGAATTAGAAGATATGATTGAGGTATTTGTTAATAAATAATGGTTACTAGATATGGCATGTAAAATAATATATTATCATAATGTAGGAACAAGAAAGAAAAAAATCCAAAATGATAAAGGAAATGAATCGGCTACAAGCAGCAAATTTACGTGCAATGAATCAAATAAAAGATATGGAAAATGAAAGCAAGATTTTTAAAATGCAATATGACAAAGAGTATAAAAAATCAGAATATTTAGACAAATTGTATGCTAAAGAAGAGCAAATTTTCGATGAGAAAAAGGAACTATGGTACCAAGTAGAATATGAAGTTCAAAGGTCTCAAATGAAATTGAACAGATTAAAAGGTCAAGAGTATGACAAATCCGAAGCTGAGAAAAAACAAAATAAAATTGAGAAGCTTCAAAGTATTTTAGACGAAAAAATGAAAGTATCTAAATTATTGCAAAAACAAATTTCAACTTTAGAAGTATGTAATTCAAAAGTAAATTCACTATAAGGCAAATTCAATAAAATATACATTAAACATGTATTTTTTACTTAATAGGATGATATGAGAAAAATATCAAACAGTCTAGCAAGTGACAATACTCAGTTAGAATATTTGAGAAATAAGAGACAAGATCTCATTCTTTTAATGAATGCAGGGGAAAAACAACTAAAAATTGCTCAAGATCGTTACGAGAGAAAGCAAGTGGAAGAAAGCATGTTGCGACTTAAAGTGTCACAGATGGAAAAAATGACATCAAATATTGGAGATAATGTTTATGATTTGGAGAGATATAAACTTGAATTGGAAGCAGTGAGTATTTTATGTAATATTTTCTATGAAAATAAAACTATTAAGTGCCTTTTTATTAAAGATGCTAAAAGTCTTATCATTCTGTAGGCGATACGAGAACGGAAAGCAGAAATTGCAATACAAAAAGAATCCTTAATTGTTCAGAAAAGAATTGTTGATAATGAATGTTCAGAGTCAAGGATTGCCATCGCTGAGAGAAAAATTCGAATAAAACAATTACAGGCTAGATATGACAATGTTATGGCATTGTTAGGTACTAATCCCGATGGTACACCAATTAATACCACACATCTAAAGATCCAAAATGCGCAAGAGAGGTATCTTTTACAAGAACAAGGTGATAAACTGGATGAAACAATTAGAAAAACTGAAGATGAAATACAAGCCATGGAAAATACATTAAGAGTAGTAAATGTTTGTAACGACAAATATAAGGTAACTTTAACTGTAAATGATCAAGATAAATCCATCTCAGAGGAGCATAAAAAGTTGGATAATGAACTATGGGATGCAGAACAGAATTTGAAGCAAAAGAAAGAAGAATTACAATCTTTAACTGAAAACTTACAGGTATTGAATAGTACAATATATCAATTTTTAAGATGACTTTAAAGAATAAAATATATATTAAATTCTCACATAAAATGTCTTGAATAGAAAATACAAACTGATTATATACAAATTTTGAAAGATATAGAAGAGGCTAAAGAAAGTAACGAAAATAAAACTCATCATTTAACTGATCTTAAACAACAAATTTGTGATCAAAAAGAAAAAATATCGAGAGCTGATAGAAATTTGCAAAATGCTAAAAAAAGTATTTATCAACTGTTTGAAACAACAGGGGACAAAACCGTACTTACACAGCAGGTTTGTAAAGTATCTAATATCTTAGATTATAGCTATACCATATATTTTATAAATTTATCTCAATTTACTTGCATTAATAGAAAGAAATAGAACTACGTGAACTTCAAGAACAAAATTCTATCATATTACAAGATATTGCAGAATTTACAGTTCAGCATGTGGAAGTTGAGCCTTATATTAAAAAATTGTTACAAGCTGAAAATATAGAATTACCATCTGTAATGGTACTTGGTCAGTCACCGACATCTAGTCAATCTCGCAGTAATACAAGTTCTTCAGAATGTCCGCTAAAAAGTACAAATCGCAGAAGTGTTACTGCATCATCTAGAGAAAATATTGGACATGTTGTCAACATAGAACCAGTATTTGAAAGTATTATAGTCTTTATGAAAACATACATATATCACTTATATCTTGTTATTCATAAATATCTAAACACTCTGTATATCTGAATTGCAAGCAATTTAATTTATATTATTTAATTTAAATGGATAGTTATATCTTTATCAAAGAGAATTGATAAACAATTTAATATTATTTCTACTGTATTTCAGCTGTTTCAATGAGGAGTATATCAAAGAGGAACGCAAAACAAAATCAACCATTCGTAAAATCTTGCACAGGAGCACAATCAACGAAGAAATCTTTTTAGTATAATTTTTTTACCATGATAATATTTTCATGATATCGTACATCTACAAGCAGTACATAAAGTAAGCATTATAAACAATATTAAAAAATAATGGAACTCTTAACGAGATTGTTTGTACAATTGAAAATGAAATTTATAGAAATAATATTAGAATCCCTTAATGTAAATTGAACAAACCGGTCAGTTTGAGGTTACAATATTTTTTTCTTATTAATACAACCGATAAATAATTCACAGCACGAATTTAAAGTGCATGCATTAATGTTTTGAAATACTATTATCGGTATATTTGATAACGTGTAACAGATACTTTCATCGCATTACGGCTCACATAACGATTCAAAGTCTGCTAAAGGGCACCAACGTACAATTTTTTTCACGAAACAAGGTATGCTTCTTAAACTAAGGTCTAGCTGTTATTTTAAGTATATCACTAAATGGAAGTATAATAAATAAATGACTTAACTGAATAAAATTAATTTTCTGAATGATGCAAAATTTTATATATATATTTATTTATTTATCTATTTATGTTGAACATTTTTATGAATGTATCTAACCCCATTTAATAATAAATGATAGAAAAAGATAAAAATATTCGAAAATGTTTTCAGATGCCAAATATTACCGAAATTTCTAACAATAAGGTCTTTGGCGGGTGGCAGAAAGTTTATTCGCACGAGAGGTACTGTTATTATAAATTTGTTAAATATTAACAATTGCGAATGTTTATGTAAAATTTCTATCTTTCTAAGCATTTTTAAATTAATTGATCCTAAATTTGAACTGTCCTGTACTCTGGATATTTCTGCATATTATGTGAACTTTTTATTCTTTTTTTTGTACATTCAAATTTTTTATAAACGCATACAAGGTCGTAGTCGATTTATTAGTTGCAAATACCATATGAAATAATTATTTTTATATTTATAGCTATGAATTGGGATGTAAAATGAATTTTGGAATTTTTCTTCCACCACAAGTTGAAGAAGGTCTTGTACCTGTTATTTACTGGTTGTCTGGTTTAACGTGCACAGAAGCTAATTTCATTCAGAAAGCAGGTGCACAAAAATATGCTTCCGAACAAGGGGTAGTTTTAGTTGCACCTGATACAAGTCCTCGCAATCTAAATATACCTGGGGAAGATGATGATTGGGATTTTGGAACTGGTGCTGGGTTTTATGTTGATGCAACGAATGAGCCATGGAAGAAAAACTACAGGATGTATAGTTATGTTACCAAGGAATTACCAGCTTTAATTAATGAAAAATTTCCTGTTTTACCAGATAAACAATCCATAATGGGTCATAGGTAAAACAAATACTATTTAATAGTTTGATCTCTTAGTTCTTAATTACTCATAAGCCTATTCCACTAGCTTTTCAAAATTAGAAGAGATTGTTTCTTTATATTGTCGCATTAACAAAAGATTAGTTGTTTTGAATTGTTCAGCTTATTTGAACATATTTCTGTTGATAGTATGGGTGGGCATGGAGCACTGATATGTGCTCTAAAAAATCCAGGCTTATATAAAACAGTATCTGCTTTTGCACCTATAAGTAATCCAATTTTGTGCCCATGGGGGAAAAAAGCTTTTTCTAATTATTTGGGCGGAACAGAATCTAATCCTGTATGGAAAGAATGGGATGCTACAGAATTGGCTAAAAAATATAATGGGCCTCCCTTGGATATTTTAATTGATCAGGTATAATATAAATAATCAAGGTAAATACTTGTAATAAATAAAATGCGTAATTTTAGGGAAAGGAAGACAAATTTTTAACAGATGGTCAATTATTACCAGAAAATCTGCTATCAGTTGCAAAGGATGTTGGATTATCATTGGTTCTTAGGTTTCAAGAAGGCTATGATCACAGTTATTTTTTCATTTCTACATTTATTGAAGATCACATTAAGCATCATGCAAAATATCTGAAATCTTAATACACTTATTTTCAGTTTAAATCTTTTTGGTATCAGGAAAATATATTAACACAATTATGTACTTTTATATAATAAAAAAATATTGTTCTGCTGCTACTACTGCTGCTGCTGATAATGATATTAATAATGTTGATGATGATAATAACAGTATGGAAAAAATAAATGTCTAATATATAATTCCTTTAAAAGAGAAAAAAATTATAGTTAAATAAAAATTATGCATGATGTTAATTTATTATTCAATCCTCTCTTATCTTTTAATTATTTATCAGTTTTTAATTAATTATAAAAGAGAAAATAAATTTATTTTCCTCTGTATACAATCTCACTTCGAATAATTTTTGTAATTTTTATAATTTTTTACAGAGTTAAAAATGTATAAAGTACATTGGTATTAATTTTATAATAAAAGGGTATTAATGTCACTTAGGTGGTTCACGAAGTTGATGCCAAAATACTAATACTGGTTCTCGTTTTTGCCATATGTTAGCATTACCCCATAGTTGCCAAAATCTGTAATGAACAAAATAAGAGGTACGTATGCACTTCTAAAAACTATGTATAGATCCACTTACATTCCAAAAAAGGCTCCACCTAAATGTGCTGCGTGGTCAAAATGTCGCCAACGCATGAGGCATCCCAAGATATCTAGACCCAGTACAGCTTTAACAGCCTAAGTATAAATACTTTTATTAAATGATCTTTGATCTGATTCATAAAAAAAATTAATCTTTATATAACAGAGAAAAAATTAACGTACCGTATTAGCCGTAAATTGTATAGCAGAAAAAAAAACAATGGACATGTACATATTTGGAAATTGAGTACATATAAATCCAAAAATACCCATTACTGCTCCTGACTATATAATAGATAAATAGTTAATATTAATGTAAATATTCTACTTGAAACAATGCATATGTAGCATTGGAATTTTGTCTTTGTAATAAATACTCACAGCTCCTAATGAAGGCTCTTTTATCCCAAGTGCAGCTTTATATAAATGACTCGAAAAACTAGATATAACTCCGCTAGTTAAATAAAGTGCCAAAAATTGTTCTTTACCCAATACTGTTACAGCAACAGTACAAAAGCTGTACAGTACGTACATATTGGCCAGTAAATGAAGAAATGAATAATGAGAAAATGTTAAGAATAGCATCGGCCAACAACTACCTTAATTGAAAGTAAACAATTCATTATTCTTTAACGTTCAAGTTGTAATACATGTTTGAAAATGTACAATGTTCCAAAGTTTTCTATCTAAACTATGTCAAATATTGCATTTTTATTATTATTTTTTAGTATGGCATTTAGAGAGATCTCTTCAGACAGTACTTTAGTTATATTATTAACCATAAGTTAGCCGTAAGTTAAGTTTGTATAGATAATTTTAGAACATTTTGTATAACATTTACCTGATGCAGGATTACTGCAAAAATATTTATACATTGTCGGTCGAAGTGCAGGTATATGCCATGACGCATACACTAGCACATTCAGAAAACATATTGGAATAAATATTTTGTCTCCTTCCGATAAACTGCTCCACCATGTTTCCATTTTACGTCTCCATCCTGTTCGCTAAATATAATAAACATCTCAACAAAGTTTCATAAATATTATGTGCATGTAAACTTTTATATACAAACATGGATTCCCCATTGCTTGTAATTTCTTATCATCCTGTAAGTTTTCTCCCTGATACGTTCATACTCCCAAATGGCAGCGGCGATAAACGTTGTCCCACTAAACTGGGTTGATGAAAACAGGTAAACTTACGATGTAAAAAAAATGGATTATACTTAGATTAATTCAGTGTAAACAAAACTATTATTTCTGTAGCTGGCCATATATACAAGTTATTCTTTTACTTACCATGATGGTAAAGGTAAGTGGTTTCAACAACTTGGTTGTGTGTTCCTTATGCTTTTTAGAGGCACCGTTCAATAAAGATGGTTTTGAAAAAGATGTTTTTGTCCTTCCTTTAGATCTATTGAAATTTCTAATTTGTTTACAACCTCCAAACGTATATATTGTCGGTTTCAACTGTACAGTTGTAAAAACGCTAAAAATAATATTTAATTTCATAAGTACAGTTTGAAATTTACATGTCCGCAAGAGTTTCAGGAGTGAAATAATACCATACCATTTATACATATTATCACCTAAATGTAAGAACGATCTAAAAGCCATGTTATAGGCTATAATTTACAAATGGTACAAAAGAATCATCAATTGGACGTTAATTTTATAAAACTATCCGATACTACAGCAACGCATGAAATTACGCTATTATCTGAAAAATACACATAATATAATTTTCAATGAAAAATCTGGTAAATCATGTCACGTGATTTTGATGCTATTATTATTATTATACAGTGATTAAAAGTTATGTTAACAGATAGGTGCGATCGTATTATTTGTCATTTAGCATACAACAACTAAAATATTAAGATTTTTAATGCTGAATTTATATGTACCTAGATATTCTCAATGAAGATATTAAAGGCAACGAAATCTCTTTCACTGTGTCGTCGAACAAACCCCACCACGGCGCTGATCAGAGAGTCACGATGGCCTTTCTATAGCTAGATTAATCTGTGGTATAATTTCAAACGGAGACGCGAACGGTTATTACAAATTTGTTAGGATCTATAAAGGATCAATTTGGAATTTATTATTTTACGTTTTTAATTTCTACGTCACAGTATTAAAATCATTAGCATTATCACTATTATTATCATTATTATTACGTTATTATAAATATAAACAGTTTAAAATAGTTATTCTACAACAAACAAACTGAAGGTAAATAGTTACTAATAATTTTGACTTTATTTAAATTACATGTACATTTTTTCTTTTATTTACGAGTGTTGTAAAATTACGTTATACATGTAATCTTTTTTTTTTTTAATTTGTTTAAGTAAAGGTAAGTTTAAATTGCTAATTATAGTAACAAGAATATTTTGGAGGGAAACTGTACTGAAAAACTATTTGATATTATTCGATAGATGAGCGATGACACAGTTAAAGTTGCAGTACGCATTCGTCCTTTAGTACAAACTGAAGTTGAACAAGGTTGCCAGATGTGCTTGGATGTTGTTCCCGGTGAGCAACAAATTGTTATACGTAATACGGATAAAGCTTTTACGTTTAATTATGTCTTTCCACCTAATATCGGCCAAGAGGATTTTTATAATACTGCCGTTAAGAACATGGTAAAAAATATTTTTCAAGGTAAGCTAATGTATATGCTTAGGCATATCTATAATTCCATAAATTGTTTTAATAAGTTATGCATTGTAATTGCAAACATTACATTTTTCAGGCTACAATGTCACTATATTAGCTTATGGCCAAACAGGAAGCGGTAAAACCCATTCAATGGGTACAAATTATGTTGAAAATGAAAACGAGGGTATTATACCAAGAGCGGTACAGGATATTTTTGACACAATTGCATTGAAGGAAGACTGGTGTTATAAAACGACAGTCTCTTTTGTAGAACTGTATCAAGAACAACTATATGATTTATTGGCTGACAAACAACGAAGTCAGTGCATTGTGGACATTAGAGATGATGGAAAGAATATAAAAATTACAGGAGTGGTAGAGAAAGAAATTACAAATGCAACAGAAGCATTACATTGCTTAATGCAAGGATCTCTAGGTCGTGCAACAGCTGCCACAGCAATGAATGCACACAGCAGTAGAAGTCATGCAATATTCTCTGTACGCATTCATCAACAGAAAAAGGATGACCCGTACGTATTGTGCTAAGATAATTCTTCTTAACTTTAACTTAAGTTATGTTATATTTATGAAATACGTTTTTAACACCCCCTTTTTTCTGTTGAAATATAATTTAGTAACACGGCAACAACAGCAAAGTTCCATTTAGTAGATTTAGCTGGTTCTGAACGCAGTAAAAAGACACAAGCAACTGGCGAAAGGTTTAAGGAAGGTGTTAATATAAATAAAGGTTTATTAGCTTTAGGAAATGTTATATCTCAATTGGGAGAGAACGGATCTAGTTCATTTGTTGGCTACAGAGATAGTAAATTGACAAGATTGCTACAGGATTCTCTTGGGGGCAATTCTGTAACACTAATGATAGCCTGTGTCAGTCCAGCAGGTAATTACTATGTATATTATTGGTTGAAGTTTTAAGTATCCATTATTATCTGCAGAAAATGAAAATTAGAGTAGGAATTATATTATATTAGTAAGAATTTTTGTAAATGTAAGCTGCAATCTACTTAAAATTCTTTCAGATTATAATTTGGATGAAACTTTGAGTACACTCAGATATGCAGATAGAGCTCGTAAAATAAAAAATAAACCTGTGGTAAATCAAGATCCAAAGGTTTCAGAAATAAATCGATTAAACAAATTAGTACAAGAATTAAGGCTCGCATTAGTAGATCAGGAAATTAAGACTTGTTGTCCGCTCGAACATCAAGAGCTTGAAGCGAAAAATCAATCTTTACAAAAGAAGATACGGGATTTAACGGAACAATTAAACACTAATTTAATGGGAACTGTAATTATGCTCGAGCGAGTAGAATTAGCTGAACAAGCTAGGGAAAAAATTCAGAACGATATGACAAAGATATTGGAAGAATGTAAACAACTTTTAAATGATTTGGACAACAATTCTGATAAACCTGATGAGTTCCGAACAAGATTAGAAGCTTTGTATTTCAAAATTCTTGGTAGGTATCATATTACTTTATTTATTTATCAAGGGATGATGGAGTAACTGTTTTTTTCTGTATTAATTACATGAAATATCCAATGAGTAATTAAGAAAAGTATCAATTTATCTCTTTTACGCGTGTTAAACAGATATCGAAAAAGACCAGAAGGAAAGGTCGGAAGAACTTATAAATCATCAAATATCGTGTGATAATGCAAATACATTTACAATTAATAACGAAGAGCAGGTAGAACATACTCCTATAGATGAAACAGAGTCTCCGGACAGTTTGGACGATTTTGATGAAAAACATGAAGAGCATACATTGCTTCAAGTTAAAAGGCACAATGAAGTACAAAACATCAATCAAGAACTTGCTATCAAAGAAAGTCTTATATCTCAGCTTTTAAAGAATTCGCAAATGATTGATTATTCAAAAGAAATACAAGAAATGGAGCAGGAAATAAAAACTCTCCAAACCGAAAGGGAGGAACTTTTACAAGCACTACAAAATATTCAGGCAAATAATGCTAGCTCAAAGTAAGAAATCTTAATTCGTTTATGATTATTGTTAATCACTTAATGCTATACTTTTTCACTGTTTTCATTTATTATTGGGTGTTTTATAGACTAGCAGAAACTAGACGTAAGAAAGTTCAAGAGCTGGAGAAAAAAATAGCAGAGTTACAGCGAAAGATAACGGAGCAAGACAGAATAGTCAAAACGAAACAAAAACAAGATCAACAAATAAAAGTTCTATCGAACGAAATGCAATTTTTAAAACAAACAAGAGTGAAATTAATTCGGCAAATGCGCAATGAATCTGATAAATTTACTAAGTGGAAGATGTCTAAAGAGAAGGAAGTAAACAGACTTAAAGATCAGAATAGAAAACAAGTGAACGAAGTGACGCGTTTGAGGACATGGCAAAGCAAACAGGAACTTGTGTTTAAAAGGAAAATGGAAGAAGCTTTTGCTGTTAACAAACGATTAAAAGTAATCAATTAGATGCGATCTTTTTTGTAGCGCTTTAATTAAAGACTAATTAATTTTACTTTGTATCTTTCTTTTAGGAAGCTCTTGACCTGCAAAAGAGAGCAATAATGAGGAGAGAAAAATTAAGGACAAACATTGATGAAATTCAAAATTGGGTGACTCAAGAAATTGAGATATTAGAGAGCACTGTTGATGCAGAATACTCCCTTGAAAAACTAATGGAAGATAGAGCCTCATTGGCTCGCATGTTAGAAAAATTTCGAAACAGTAGTGAGGTAAATGAAACAAAAATAGCTGAAATTGATGAATTTTTAGAGTTACGTAATACACAAATTGCTGATCTACAACAAAAAATAATTGAGTCGGACCAAGGTAGGCAGGCGTCGCATTAATTATGTTGAATTCATGCCACATGTACTGTAAATATATATCTATACTTATTTCGTTAGAAAATAGAGCGCATACGAGATGGCAAAAAGTACGTACCATGGAAGAAGCAAAAGCCGTCTTCAAAATGTTATTTAAACGTACTGCCGAAGAGAGAAGAAAACAATTTATTAAAGAATCCGAATATAATGAACTACTGGTGTGTATATTTCCATTGATACACGAAGTGTCTAATCAAAACCAGAGAGATCGATTTTGAAAGTAAAAATTCTTATATCTGTAATAACCAAGTGTAATTTTAGGAAAAGTATACGCTCATACAGTCGCAGTTGAACGAGTATCGCATGAAGGCGAAAGAAAGGCGTATGTCACGACAACTCACGTTAAATAACACACATAACGTTGACGAAAGTGACGACTTATGCAATTTGAGAAAAGAATTAGAACATTACAAACGAAAGTGTCAACAGTTGGAACAAAATGTAAATAGATATCTTTAAGTCTGTTACCAGCATTTTTGATAAAAATGTTAGAAACTATGCCTTATGGATTTTTCAGGTTTTGAATAAAGCCCGAGATAAAGAAAATATAAAACCAAAAATGTCGAAAACCGTGAACGAAGAAATAATTGAACTTGATTTGGATGATAGTATTGGCGAAATTGATGATATTGAAAAAGATCCGGATTGGAAACAAACGCCGCTTTTCAATCGTATACAAAAGCTTATGGTAGTCCATCAAATTTAAATACATAGAAATATTATACTATAAAATTGAACTTGATTTAATATTTTTAACGTTTAATTTCTATGTGAGAATATTCTTGTATATTTATTTTTAGAACTCCACTAAAGATTCATTCTCTAATCGAACGACGGTGAAACGAACATCGGATGGAGAAATGAAATGCGGCTGTAAAACGCAATGCGCTACACGCCTTTGCACGTGTCGCAAACATAAAACGTTATGCAACATCAATTGTAAGTGTAACGAAGAGCATTGTAAAAATCGAGAGGAAAGCGAGGTGAGCGTATGATTAATCAAGAATTCGATCACGAATTTATGAATCGTGTACGGTTTTCTCACAATTTTTATTTATTTAGGTGAAGCACACAATGTTTTTCGATTACAATAAAGAGGAGGAAGGAGAAGACAGTGATGAATCTTCGAAAAAACCGAGATATAGTTAGACGGCTTATAACATTGCAACAGAGTCTAATATTTTTTCGATTTAAGATTGGCAATCGAAATGAGAATTGTTGTTCGAGGGGCAAATAACTATGTTCATTGACTTCCGCGAATCAACGAACGTGTCACACTCCTATGTTAAATTATCTACCTTTAGTTACTATATTTATTTTTTTACTGCAGTTCTATTTGACTTAAGTAGTTTTAGTTGCAAAAATGTAATTTTGCAATTGCGTTAGTAAAATTTCATCATCGTTCTGTTGATAAAATAAATGCTCTACATATATATGCAATTAGTGATAATAAATACAACTAATTTATTCTGCGTTACTCAGTTGTAAAAATATCTTTTAAATACAAATTATAATTTTATATTTTGATACTGAAATTTTATATAATCATGCTAATTGTAAATAAACGTAATAAATGTTATGTAATATTATGTACAGCGCAAAATTTAATACTCGATCTTGTAAAGCGTATCATTACTGTAACTGTTATAATCGTTGTACACACCGTCCTAAATTTAATTAATCTTCATTTAACGTGGGTGTATAATTAAAGTAACAGTAAGCGCGAAAAAGTCATCATTTACAATTCGTTGATTTTCTTTGAATAAAAACATCCTAAAATATCCTCTCGAGCCCTCAATCATTAATGAACACCTCATCATTAATGAACCCTTAAACATTAAATGAACATTAATTTCCAAAAGGTCTATGAAACGTTATCCGTTTTATTGCATCTACGTAGTCGTCATCGTTGTAGGAAATATTGTCCCTTATTTAACAAAAGCATCATTTTTCCCATTTCCTAAGTAACCGATGATTCGTACACCTACAATATAGGATATAAACTTAAGTACAGGATATAGGATAACACTTGCAATTTGATACATACAATTTAATGAAAACAAAAGGATATCAGGTTCATTGGAATTCAGGTAATACAACTTAAAAAATAGTGGACCAATTATTACGATGTTGGACAACAATTCAAAACCTAAATATGTTTTCTGTCCATTGACTGTACCACTTTTGAAAAAATTTACTTTACGCGCGTATCAGGAGGTTCAGTCTCCCATGTAAATATACAGAAATCATAAGCATTATTCAAAATCTGTACTTCGAACTAGAAGGAAGATTTATTCGCAAATAATTTGTTTTTCCATCTATGAAATTTGAATTACTCAAGGCTACAAAAAAAGGTATACTACTTTCCAATGTGGCGAAAATCGAAGTTCAGATTTCCGTTAACAAGAATCAGACCTCTTCCGGTTGTGTAGCATACCGAGCAAGATGGGTAGGTGTCCGACGTTAATATTAATTACGTTCAAACCTGTAAAATACATAGATTACTAATTGTGTAACATTCTAATTGGTTTTCTAATATCCTTAATTACAATTTCGTTCGATATTAGATAATATAGCCCTAAGTGATACATCGTATTAAATTAGATCCAAGCCAACGTGCCTGCATGTGTACAGTGTGTGAGGATGATAAACTGTTCGACACAATTACTATTCGATATCTCACTCGTCACCTTATAATACTTGACTGGATTTTGTATACCGTGTTGTTGCACAGCAATGATTCGCAAATAGGAAATTTGAAAGTGAAAACGAGTGCGAGGTATAAAACGTAACCTTACTTTATGATTGTATATTTACAGGTAAACCTCGTGGTCTCCGTACTGCGCGTAAACACGTAAATCACAGACGCGATCAACGTTGGAACGACAAGGACTACAAGAAAGCTCATTTGGGAACTAGGTGGAAGGCTAATCCGTTTGGCGGTGCTTCTCATGCCAAGGGCATTGTTTTAGAAAAAGTGTATGTATTATGCCGCCTCATTTTTCGTTGTCTCTTTTCTTATAAGTTCTCTCAGACAGCAGTGTATATTACTTAGGGAATAGAGCTATATTATTTAGGAAACTGTTTTTTCAGTGGCGTCGAAGCGAAACAACCAAATTCAGCTATCCGCAAATGCGTCAGGGTACAGCTGATAAAGAACGGAAAGAAGATTACAGCGTTCGTACCTAGGGACGGTTGTTTGAATAATATCGAGGAGAACGACGAGGTCCTGGTTGCAGGGTTCGGTCGTAAGGGTCATGCGGTGGGTGACATTCCAGGGGTCAGGTTCAAAGTAATAAAAGTCGCTAATGTATCATTGCTCGCGCTTTACAAGGAAAAGAAGGAGCGACCTAGATCGTAAGATCGTTATCATGTATTTCTGATAAATCTATAAAAAGAGCTTTGAATAAATTAGGGTTTTATTAATACCTACAAATGTTTTTATTCTTATAAAAATAGAAAAGGTTACATTTTCGATGGAATGTCCGAATTAACTAATCACTAAACTTTAAATTTATAGCTTCCTCAGTGTGCATGACACATTCTTCGATTATTTTGTCCAGCAATGTATTTAATTTATTTATTTCGTTTGGTATATTTGCATTTAATATCTCTTCCTTTGCTTGCAAAAACTGAATAAAGAAAAAACGTTTAGGATTATTAAAAATTTAAAGAATACATCAGTAAAGATTTTGCTAGAGCTAGTAACACCGATGTTAAACCGTTCAAGCATGATCAAAGATGACACAAACCTGTGTAAAAGATGAAAAATTTGAATATATGTCGTTAATGTCCGCGTCCAAAGAATATGAATTATTCTTTGCATTAGTTGCATCCAATATGGATGATGTGGGCCACGAGTGAATTGATGAAAATGCTTCTACAAATTTTTGTGTCTCATTACATAACGAACTTCGATAAGTTTCTTTGTTTTCCTTTCCTATACTCTGGCATTCCTTTGATTGTTCATTCTCCCCGTTTTCACAAGTAGAATGTAATCCATCGTGTTCATTTATATACTTTTGTATATTGTTAAAATATTGCATCGATTCAGAATAACTTAACTTTGGCTCAAGATTACCCGCAATCGTATTTGAATCTTCGTTGATGTGGGTCTGATACAAAGTATACATGAAAATAAACAGATTATGTACATAAATAGTTAGTAAACCTTTAATTGCTTACATTAAAAATTTCATCAACAGTGGAGTCTTCTTCGGTCTCCTCGATATCAGAGGACTCAATGAATATGCACTTTATAAAATCTAACAGTAATCTTAAAGTTGGAAGTTGTTCTTCTAATGGACAATTTCCCTGTAAACGATAATTAATATTTCTTTCTATGTGAATAAAACAACCGAGACAAAATAAATTACATACCAGTAACAGTTTCTTATCGGTACAAATCCCAATTTCGGAATAATGTTTCAATAACTCTTCTATGAACAAAATTTTAATATTATTACTCAATCTATTAAATACATACACATGTAATATACTTAGTCGTAACAGAAATAAAACCTTCTAAAGTAACGCCTTTTAGTTTTCCCAATTTAAAACCAGTCGATGGAGATTTCTCCGCTAGAAGCCAAGATAAAAGCAGAACTCGATTTTCTCCATTAAGAATCGTCGATTCTACATTACTAGGCGCAGCTGTAGTAATTTTCGGATATCTAATTTGTACTAAAGTGTTATAAATATCAGTCATAATTTCTTCCACACTATTCATTGTCACAAACAATACGTTAACCTTACATAAATTATAATACACTTATTATTACATTCTATGTATTGTTCATTACAATTTTCAATATTTCTCAATAAATTTAATTTGCTACGATAAGTAATAATTAGTCATTAAACCCGAATGCACAGTTACAATTAAAATTACGTTTGTTTTAAATTTCATTTGGACCTTTAAATAGCGTCGATCAAATCCACTAGTGGCGCCATCTCTTCGATTAGTGTTCAAACTCGTTACCGACAGCGAAGCGAACTGCCGTGCCACTGGCGCCATCTCTGTGGAAAACGCTGAAACTACTCGCAGAATAGTTCCACTATCTCTCCGCGAGATGGCGTCACGAGGTGGTCGGCGCAAGTGGCGCCATCTCGTGATGAAACGGCGGAACTATTCGGCGAGTAGTTTCAGCACTCTCCACGGAGATGGCGCCACTTGCGCCGACCACCTAGTGCCGCCATCTCGCGGTGAAGCGGTAGAACTATTCAGCGAGTAGTTCCACAGTTCGTCACAGAGATGGCGCCAGTGGCGCCAACCACCGCTCGGCGACATCTCGCGGTGAAACGTTGGAACTATTCAGCAAGTAGTTTCACCGCTCGCCACAGAGATGGCGCCAGTGGCGCAAACCACTGCGTGGCGACATTTCGCGGTGAAACGTTGGAACTATTCAGCGAGTAGTTTCACCGCTCGCCACAGAGTTGGCGCCAGTGGCGTGGCAGGTCACTTTGCTGTCGGTAATGCTGTGCGAGCAGTTTGAGCACTTTTCACAGAGATGGCGCCACTAATTATTTATTTATGGGGGAATTGTTTGTATTTAGACAGAATATAGAACAATTAACATCAATGTATATATTTATATTCTGTCTCTTTTTCCATCTAAATAAGAAAAAGGCTAAATATGGATATTAAACGAATTAAGTTCTTTTTAATCCAACTGAAGTATGTACATTGAAAGTAAAAATTATATTTATATTACATGAAATATAAATAATACGAATACGTTAATTAATTTTCAGTCGTGGAAGGTCCACGTACTTTCTGTTCGAAGTTTTCAGTTATTCTCCTTTGGAACGTTCTACTCGACGCATGTATAGAATCTAGAGAGTAAGTGATAATAAATTTTAGTAAATGTTGGCGAATGCTGGATGTTTATTCTATTCAGTAGTCATTTATTATCGGTTTGGTAAAACGTAAGTTGTACTATATCAAACGTGTTTTGAATAGTTTGGTTCACTCCGTCAACTTCGTCAAATTTCCTCCCAATTCATTATTAATTCCAGAATAAAGGAACATACCCCTCAACTTATAAAAATCGAAAGCACAGAAGACAAAAAATATTTCGAAAGAAGAACGATCGCAAATCATGCTTTGCGCGGCGTACAAAGTATTAACATTAATAGAAATAAAAATGAAAGGAGTAGCCTTTAATGTCTTTTCGATATCTCGTTCACCTTATTGCCTCTAGCATGGCACGCTTTTACACACTCATAACGGAAATTAAGTTACGTAACTCTTGCGATCCACATTTATACGTTTCCCGTGTAAATTGTACTTAGACGACGTATCAATTAATTATATACACGTTAAATTACTAATAAGGCGGCGGTTGATGTTGATAGTGTTGCGGTGGTTGACTCAAGTGCCGCTGCAAGTGCGTCACCAATTGCGGGGTTGGTTGTTGCCCGGCGGCGTTCCCTTGTTGCTGCTGCTGTTGCTGTTGTTGTTGCGCTTGTTGCTGCTGTTGCGCTTGTTGCTGTTGCTGTTGCATAACGAGCATTTGTTGCCTCATACGCTGCTGGTTTATCGCCTGTTGCTAACAGTTTAAATGATTCCAATTATGTGCACAGACAGAATGAATTGGATACTGTAACGAACACGTACCTGTTGGAACTGTTGATTTTGTTGCAGACTAACGTTGGCTGTTCCCACACCAGTCACTCCAACTGTACCAGGTTTACCACTGTTTTGCCTATAAGGCGGTGCTGGTTGACTCTGAACTCCACCTCCCATTGGACCCATTGTATTCATCGTAACATTTGGAGCCTAAAAATGACAGCCGATAATTTCTCTTTCCTCGTAGCGCAATTCTTCTTCTGGTAGAGATCGTTTTATCTACTTTTGTTTTAAATGGTACCTGAAGGTACGGCGGTCTCGTAGCTCCAGGCTGCATACGCTGCTGCGGTATATACTCTTGCCCCCTTTGAGGTCCCATTATCTGTTGCTGATTAGGAAACATCATGTTCTGTTGTTGATTCATTAAACCCTGTTGCTGCTGTTGCTGCTGCAACAGTTGTTGCTGTTGTTGGGCTTGTTGGGGTGCTTGCTGCTGCTGCTGCTGTTGTTGTTGCTGCTGTTGCTGCGGTATCATCTGCTGACCTCCGTATCCTGCATAATTTTGATTCATCCCTGTCGAGAGAAAAGTATTACGTTAAAAGTATTAACGTTGAATACGCGCGTCGTACACCCAAGAGGTTACTACTGCCCTCTTAGAAATTTACCGTAACGAAAGAGAAACGATTTAAAATTACCCTGTTGCATGCCAGTGTAAATTCCTTGTTGCTGCGGCTGTTGCGGTTGCTGTTGAGAAGCGAACATTCCTTGCTGGGGATTAATATTCGGAGCTCCGTGTTGAGCTCTCAGTTGTTGCCTGATGAATTGCTGCCTCTGCATTCCTTGGAATGTTCCTGGGCCACCGACAGGTGCGGCATTCGGTTGCTGCTGGGAGCTCATCAGCTGATTCGACGGCAATCGTAATCGTAACATGTGCGAAAGCGCCTGTTTCGATTGATTGTTCATGCCTGGCCTGTCGTATCTCGGTCCGACTGGAGTTGGTGGTAATTGCTGGCCGTACGCGTACTGTTGGGCTGGCGTGTGAGCTTGTTGGTTGGTATACCACGGCTGTTGATGCTGTGGCGGTTGCCCGGTGAACATTCCCGGTTGTTGGCTGACAGGTACTTGTTGATTTCCGAATGCCATCTGTTGCAACTGGTTCGGTGGTTGCTACGCGTTGTAAATCAGAGAGTGCGTGTTGAAAAATAAAATTCAGACAAAACTAAGTGCTATCGAAGTATAAATTAAAACGAAGGGAACCTGAATTTGCTGTGAGACAGGTGTGGTAGGTGTAGCAGCTCCTTTATTCCTTCTATGCCTCCGAGTTTTCATAGCTTTCCCTTTGCCATTGGTAACGATACTACCGATTCCGCTGCTACCAACGCTGCTTGTCACTCTTCCAGGGGAATCGATGCTCATTGGTGTATCGGCTTTACCGGGCTCCGATTCCTTTTTATCCGGTTCCAGATCCTCCGGTGGTAGCGGCGGTGGGTCCAAATAGTGACTTGGCGGTCTGCTTTGGCTATGCGTATGATACCGTAAAAGCTTGTGGGCATTTTGGTAGGTGAGAGGTTTACGTTCTAATTTAACTGCTCTGAACCAGGCCCAGGAGATCGGTGCTGGATTCTTATGACCCTCTAATACTTCCCACGCGGACACTCTTTGAGAATCGCACACTTGTAGGCCCTAAATAAAAATATTATCCAATTTTAATATACCGCGACTAAATACCTCTACCTAATCAACGACCATTCTCAACCTACCTGTTTTTTATCAATGCTATCAAAACCAGCTATCTTGTTGCCTTTGGTGTCCGTTAAACATCCAACCGGCTCGCACGTGATAACTTCCATTGTTAATTTTGGTAACGGTAACAACTGTCTAACGTATCGTATGCTAGGGGAGTTACGATCGCCGAGCTCTTTTTTCAACTTTTTCATCAAGTTCTGATAATGCTTCTTATTCTCATCTTTCTCAGACTGCGAGTCGGAAACTAGGGTAGAATGTATTAAGGTCGCTAACATATCTATGACAGTGGTAAACAATTCGGAATTATTATTTAAATCAATGACACCGTAGCTAACCAGCTGAACTAATAGAATAGCCCAGTCTGTAGTAGCGGTCGTGTTCCTCTGTATAGTATCGAACAGTCCACCGACAAGACTGAATCTCAATTGCAACGCGTCCTGTAACTCTTCTCTCATCTTTGGATCTTCGGCGGTGAAATTTTTCTCCTCTTTGCTGGTGTTCAAAAACTGCGACAACAGCTGCGAGTGCAGGGACATCAGCAGGCCCTCCCTTTGGTCGTCCTGCCCTTTGAGACAAGTCAGCACCAACGAGAGGAACGGTTGATGATTAAACAGGGACGGCGATTTCGATCTGTTCCTCTCGCGACCCGCCGCTGTCTTCGACCAATTACCAGATTCCAGTACTTGCCCCGCCACTTTCAACACTCTACCTTGCACCGCGCTCGGCAATTTCGAAACAAGCGGCGCGACCAACCATATCGAACCGGATCGTTTGTCCGGCTTACTGGACACGGTGTTCAATTGGAACACGTCGATCGCAGCTTTGGCAACGGTGTCTAACCACTGCGATAGATCGCTGGACCCTGGTGGAAATTGTTTGTACATAAGCTGCAAGTCGAGCCACGACATCCTTAAACTCCATTGCTCCAAGTTCTCCAGTATGTTCGTTATGTGCGTTTTCTGATCGATAAAGGCGTCCGTCGATGTCTCGGGGTAACAAATCATATGAAGTAAACGTTGAGCCTGGCGGGGTGTCAGCATATTGTCCAGCAGCATATCCGGATGGCAAAGTTCCTCTGGATTTTGCAAGCACCTCTCCAGTACCCACTCTTGGCTACAGATTTGTCTGAGAACGTGTTGCGCGAAGTCTGACAGCCCTTTTACGTTTTCCGTGGTCATTCCAGCATTGCTGCTAGACGAAGACATTGCCAGATCAAGACCCAAATTATCGCCACCACCAAGGATATCGCTAGTACCTAAAATATGACTGATGGACAGTTCGCTTGCTCCACCAGTGGTAACACCGACACCAACGCTAACACTGGCTGGTCCGCCCGCTTTGTTCGAATGATTCATCGGTACATCCGGTTTCTTTGGCGGTTGCTTACCGGCTGTTGCGTCAGCCACAACCAATATAGCCTTAAGTACAGCCAGAACCGGACCGACTCTGATATTATTGTGGGCAGCGGCTAGCAAGTGTCTATCGCAGCTCAATTTTATGCTGTAACCCCTGGAATTTCCGTTTGGTTGGGGATGAGGGCTTGTGCTAACAGAATAGAGCGCTGGTTGCGGACATTCAACCGTTTTGAAGAGCCGTAGAAGCAAATGGCAAGTTAAACGTGCTCCGGCTTCGGCTTCCGTGTCTGCATCGCCACGACCCTCGTTGCAAGCTTTAACTAAGGATGGTAGTGCTATATGTACAACAAAATCCTCCAGAGAAAAGCAGTGCCTTGCTGCGAAATAAATATAAAAGTTATTCTGATATTCCATCGAACAGTAATCGCAAAGTATCGTTAACGTAAAATTACAACAGTTACCAATTAAAATCGATGTGAACACAGCCAGAGAATTATGTATACTCAAGTCCTGCACGTCTACTTGATGTAACACGTCGATATAAAAAGCAGAACTACTTGACGAGCAACAAAGTGCCATCAGCACTCCGAGCCATTCGGCGTTAAGTGCATTGCAACAAGCTGTTAACTCTGCGCACGTAATCGCTATGTCATTCAATTTGTCGTTATCCGTTTCACTACAAACGGCAACGATTGCGTTACAAACAAAACTGTAACGATTTGCCGGCGTCTCGTTCAATTGCCTGGCCCACTGAGGCTCGATCTTTCCTCCTCGCCTTGGATTTGTGAAAACATCGACCATGAACTGCGAGTTATACACGTGGCTCGATGTCGTCGGTTGTAACGTACCATAAAGAGCCGCGCGTATTTTTGGATAAGCATTGCTAAATGCTTCTACTCCGTGCGGTTTTGTTTTTAACAAGGAACAAGACGAATACAAATCGTAAAGATGCGCCAACACGCATCGTTCAGCGGAACTACAGTCACTAGGATTGGATACATGTTTAACGACTTTACAAAGTAAATCGAAAACTGCTGTCGTTTGTTCCGGGGACACTGCAACAATTAAGTTAGGCGTAAATATTATTTTCCCCATTTTTAATGCTTCACAATTGAATTTCATCGACAGAATGATACTTACGCAGCAAACAACAATGATATCTCCTTAACACGCCTACAACGTAGAGACTTAAACTTGTGGTATAACTTCGAACGAGCTGACTGTTTCTGACTCCTAGCTGTGTTTCAATTTCCGGTAACTCCTTCAGTATTTGTATACAAACGTCTATCAGACCATATATATTTAGCGCTAATTCCATTAAATCGAACAGGAAAGCGACATGTTCCTGTACCGGTAAATAAGAGGAGCCAGCTAGCGCGAATGTGTTCAACATTTCTATCACTTGGGTCGCGCATTGCCACGTTACCACGTGCTGATCGAAATAACTGAGGTTCTGGAACTTCAACGTGATTGCCTCGAAGTTAAACTCGCTGCGGGAATGTTTCTTCACTTTACCACCTTCCGCGACGTCGATACTGAATTTTTTCCCAAACAATTTACACACTTCCTTTGTCATTTTTTTAACTATATGTCTAGCCTCGTCTCTAATACGACCTACACCGTAGAGCAACACGTGCCGTTGATTGCAGTCGTGTTGACTGCATGTTTCATCCTAGAAATATAATGTTATGTATGGTTAAGAATATTTTAAGGATGATTGTTTAAATTATTTGCCGAAGTGCAATTCATATTACCTGTGGTAACGGAAAGTGCGTTGTATATAACAGATGTCTGCTATGGCTCGATGGCATTTTAGAATCCAATACCTCTTGGGTTCCATGCCCAGCTAAAGCATCTTCCTTAGGACTGTCAGGAGCATCCATGCTATTCTGTTGATCTTCTTTGATATGTTGCAACAATTTGTCCAAATCATCGTCAATTTTACTGTCGTCATAATCCATTGTGCGTCCATGATCCGGTACTTCTAATTTCGCAGGTTTCAAATCTATTCCGGGAAATAAACTATCTTCATCTATCGGTTCTCGATTACTTGGAGTTCCAGGTTTGCTGGCTACAGACCCTAAACACAATAATAAAACTCGTAACTTAAATAGTAAAGTAATGATTGAATTTGTTCAAAGATATCGTAGAGAACGGTTGACTTTACCTTGTATGAGATCCCCTCTTGAGATTAACGTGCACATGTATGCATCGTGTGAAAATACATCGTGCCTAATTAATTCTGAAAATAAGTGAACCAAATTCGTAAACTGAATTTTTGACTGAGCTGTTGTATTATCTAATACCGGGGCGTCCATGTCCAAAAACTTCATAAGTAATGGTTGAAAGATCGGCAGCACCGGTGGATTTCCATTGCTACAGATGCTATCTTTATCATCGCTATCGTTCGTTTCCCCGGTCACTTCGCTTTGACGTTTTTCGAGTAGCTTCGCTACCGCCATCGCTCTATGCTCTCCCCATCTCTCAGCGCTCACTGCCCACTCGCATAAGATTTCAACCACGGCAGAATCTTGCTGCGGATTGTATTCCGTTTTCGTGTCACGTTCGTTCGCATTATCTTTTGGCGACGATGTAAATATTTTCGTGTATAAAGTATCTAACGAGTTGCTGGAGTCCATTCTATCGAAACTGTGTCGATCCAAGGCATCCAGGGCAGCCAGTACTTTGGTGGTTGTTATTCCAGCGCTACTTTGTTGCCATTTATCACACGACCATTTTCCTTCGGCGGCTTGAGATCTTGCTCGAATATTTTCTTGAGCAATCTTTAATTGCTTCAGGGTAGGATTAGTTGCACTTGCAGGCGGGCATGGTAAAGCTGTTGGTAGGCACGGTAAGTAGTCTAAAGGTGAACCGTTTAATACGGATGGAGCCTTTCCTTCGCCAACGCTATTCCATACTAGTGCAGTTGGACATTCCAATGTGATTACCTAACGAAGAAATAATATATCGTGGTCCATGCAACGAGGATTGAAAATTTTACGAAAGCGCTTATCGTTCTTCGAACACATAACGCGTTGAACTTAATTACACATAAAAGAATTTCTCACCTGTATTATCGTTGACAAACTATAAATTACATCTCTGTGATGTGGACATGACAAATAGTCATTAAAAGCAGTTGTTAATGGATTTTGTACTTGACTAGTAGTGGCAGTGTCTTTCCCACCATTAACATCACTCTTGTTTATGGACGGACTCTGCGGATTACTATTAGTTTCAATATTACTACACATATGCGCCAATTTACGGCAACTTAAATACGCTAAACGTCTGGCTAATAATTCAGACTGAACAAATTCTTCTAAATATTGTAATGCCAGTGGTAATAAAAGTTTCAAAATACCATCCTCTGATGGAGAAGATTTAATTTTGTCTACTAATTCTAAAATCCATTGCAGTAATTCTTGTCTATCTAATAATCCTTCTTCGAACATATACTTGGCCAACTGTATACAATAATGCCATTGTTTCAATGCCAGTTTATGTTCCTCATTCAAAATGTTCCCATTTGTTGATTGATTACTTGAATTTGGTGTAGCTGGTTGATTATTAACAACTCCATTATTACTGCTAGCATTGTTACTAATATTATTGATGACATTACTATTACTATTGCTACATCCAGTACCATTCCCATTACAAGGATTATTCGCAACGCTATTAGTAGCAGTACTACTTGTCGTATAGTTGTTTATATGATAATATTCTTGTAGCTTCGATAACTGGTCCTTCAAAAATTTGATAAGCGTTCCTGTCCATTCTATATAAACAAACAATACAAGTTATAAACACTCAATAAAAATAAAATAGTCGTTTACTATAAAAAAAAACAGTCATTTACCCGTAGTTGGATCAGGCAACTGTCTCTTTTTTATTTTGGCTTCCGACACTGCCACTGTGTAAGCGGAACTTAATTTAATGAACCATGCCGCCCGTAACATTGGCACTTGATACTCGCAAAGCATCATGAATATCTCTTCCTTCTTGTTGAAGTTGGGTGCCTTCTTAGCAAGCGCTATCAAGGGCTTGCAACCGGACAGATCCTTGAACCATGCTTCGATGCCATTCTTAGTCCTCGCTGTCACCGGCCAGAAATTGTCCTTCGGATTAATCTGTTGACGTTTCCTCGCCGTGTCCGGCATAGTGGACAATTCCTCTTTCTTAGCTAGTATCGCGTTGAAGTAAGCTCCAACTTTGGCTGCAGTGACATTACAGTGTCTGGCAGTCCCAAACTCCTCGGACATCTGGGGCATGGTGGCAAAGCCAAGTTTAACATTGGTCGAGGTGAGCTCATCTTCCTTCTGTTTAGGCTCTTGGGGGTAAACGTCAGGTGGCCCTAATCTAGGCCGTTTCAATGGCCTTTTCTCATACAATATTCCCATCATGGTACAAGGAAACAGTCAGAAGTGTTAAACGATCATCAGCATCGTTCCTGTATTCAATAGGATAGGACTGTTTACAAGTTGCGAGAGATTATTCCCGATCAGCTACGTGCAACATATAACCTGCGCTAATGACATATTTACAATTATCCAACACTGAAAACGATAACACAACGACACGATCGGTATGCGTATGTACACAGTGATTTCCAGATGGCGCGACGTTATCGAAATGTTCGGTGCGCAGAGATGTTCCGTCGAGTAATCGACATCTTCAATTCTTCTGTTTGACGCGCGAATCGAATAAAATATTCCATGTATGAACACCTCGAACCTGTGTCAGACTTCTGCTAGAATTCTTTTAATATCAATCATTAAACACACGTCCCATCGACAGAGTTGAAAAGTTGTAATAAACAATACCCATAGAGCAGAAGATATACGTTTGTTATTAACGTAACTGCGTTGGGTATTTAAACTTGTAGCTATGAAGATGCTATATGTAACGTTTCAACATTTGTCTACAAATAAAAAGAATGATGTATAGGTTAATTTCTCTCTTTCTCTCTGTTCTCTAATTAAGAACGACGAGAAATACTCCTAGGTACGAAGTAGTGTAATTGAATTTAATGTTTCTTACACTGACACAAGCACAGACCAGAGATTATCGTAGTACCGTCAATAAGAAGTAATTCGATCTAGTGACATTATTAGTTACATTATTAATTATAGTTGTCGTCAATAAGAAGTAATTATTCCTCGTTGATCATCACGTAACTTTGATAGAAAGCCAATAATGGTAGATCGCATCATTTAGTGGTCCCATCTGGTAAATTTTCCAGGTTGATTTCCCTCTACAAACCGTCATCGATCCGATTGGCTACGGTTAGAGGAGTCCCGTTGTAATTGGTTAATCGGGAGATAAGAATATCTTAAAAATTCGACTTATCTCCCGCTTTTTAAGTCCAACTTCTCCTAGGTATCACCTTCGCTGGGTTCGACAGTAGTTTTGATATGATTATTAAAGGAGAAAATTCTCTTGAAGTTATGTGATAAGACTGGTACACGCCACGAAGTAAAATCCCTAAAATTTAATGATTCCTTGTAAATACGAGAACCCGTGGGATTAATTGCTTCGTAAAGCTTTTTCGAAATCTCTTCTTTAGATCGTGCGAATTGTTTAGAGAATTCAGTTGCCCATGAACGCATCCAATCAGAAGTTGATTTGTATCTTCACTTTTATTTGATAAGAACTTAAGGCGTTCCGTTTTTAAAGTATAAGACTAAAATGATACACGGTCGTATATGTAAATATCAACATATTCTTTTTAAATGAATGCTAGTATGTATACGCAATCGAAGAATTATAACCTAAATATAACGAAATTGAGTAACAGTTTATCGTATTGTAATGGGGAGGATGTTGCGAGCTCTAATATAATCTAACTTTCTTTTTATGAACCAGAAAGATAGCAAGTATGGAAAAAAGGAGAAACGAAATTATATGTATTTCATCGGATGACGATGAAGATATGAGACAGGTTTGTGTATCTTGCTGCGTTAACAATTCTGATATCATCCACTGACATCACTCAGTACTTATTATTAGTAAATGACAAGCGTTGTAAGATGTAAGGGAGATTAAACGGTCAAGATGATACGTGTCATTGTTTCAGAACAAGGCTGATATTATCCAAACGACAGTCATTAAACAATCGGAGGATAACTGTGTTACTAATTTAAATGTTGAACTTTCCTCTAATAACATTAAGAAAGTAGAATTGTCCGGACGAAAACGAAAGGCGCCTCGCATAGACAGCGATGACGATGATTCTGTTTCTGCAAGTAGTGCAAAAGTGTTTGTGCGCGATGAAGGGAACAGTATTAAAGCGATACGCAGACGTGAAAGTGTGGAAAAGGATGAAGAGAAAGAAACAGATAAGGCGGAACAAGAGGAAGATAAAATATTATTAAAACCAAAGTTGGTTGTAAAAGAAAAGAAAGCTATTTCTCCTGTGGAGCAGGATATATTCCCTATGTTTATTAGTTTATGTTTACAAAAGGATCGTTCTGAAGATATGAAGGCTATTGTTAATAAATTAAAAAGGCGTTACGAACAGTTGAAACCCGAGTACATTAACTCGGAAGCTTTCATTAATTTTTTAAACGAGAAAAGAAACGATATAATGCATAGCAAAAACAAACTGTATATATATATATCGGAAGTGATGAACGAAATGAAAAATAGTATTAAAGGAAAATCGAATTTACTATTAAACGGCAATGATTCTGGTATCAATAAAAATAGCAATTCGAGCATACCCGCTGCAACGTGTTCAAGTATTTCGCATGTTGGTAATAACATGGCCATTGACAGTGAAATAACGTCGACTAACGCGAACGATGAGAAAGAGCTAGAAAAGCAAGTCGCTATACAGAGGAAACTAAATATAATAATAAAGACGATGAACAAGTGTGAAAAGCATATTAAGAAGTTAGAAGAATCAGAAGTAGATTTTGATAGTGAAAACAATAGTAATTACATCAAATTAGAGAAGTATAAACATCGAATGGTGGAACTTTATAATAGCTATTGCGAGTATAGCGGACAAAATGCAGACGCGGAACGACAATACCTAAGGCCAAAGCATTTTAGTACAACTGGAATTGTTGCAGTGGATCATGCTATTACCAGTTTTATTAACTCTAAAATATATAAGAGAAGAAAATTGAAGAAAATTGGAGCTTTCACGAACGCGCTAATTTTTCCTGATTACAGTGATATTTTGAAGTGCGTTAAGAAATGTAATGACTCTCATAATTTAGGTTTGGATAATAAGAAACAACAACAGCTGGGTAAGTTATACAATTTTTGTTAATAATTGAGAATTTCTTTATTAAGACCACTGAAATAATGGTGTAATGGGAGTGCCCCTCTTCGTGATTAGAGACACTTAAAAATGAGAACTAATACTATGCATTTATAAATTGGCTTTGGAAATTGTTAAATATACATTTACCGATGGTAAATGTACACCGCTACATAGGACGTTAAACAAATAGGATAACTGTATGCATCATCTTTCAGTGGCCCAAGAATACAATGAGAATGTAATTGAAATTTCACTTTTTACGTATCGCTATGTGTTATAGCGAAGAAAGCATTTACCGATTTAGGAGAATACCTGCAACGATGTCGGCGCAATGATTATTGGGATACATTTTCTTTATTCCTTGAAAATAAAGAAGACGATCCTGCATTGAAAGATCCGATGTTAGCTGAAAAATTAACGCAGAACAAGAAGTTAGGTGAGAAGAGATTGTCAAATGTGTTTCAGAAATATGTAGAGAAACAAGAGGAAATAAAAGATCAGGCAACCGATTCGAAATCGGTGTCGGAACATGAAGAAAATGAAGACGATAGTGGGGAGAATGATAATGAAGATGATAATGAAGTTGACACTATCAGCGAGGTTGACATAAACTTGAGCATGGATAAGGAAAACTCTAGTTTAGATGAGGATGAAGATAGTGCAGATAGAAGTGAAACATTTGGAAACAAAATTAATACAGAAGAAGGAACACATGACATCAATGCCATAGAAATAGAAAAGGAACAACAGACAGAAACCAGTGACAGATTAAAGAGCAACGATGTTGATCGTGCAAAATCAGAAGTTGATAATAATATATCTAGTTCTAAAAGTAATACCGAATCAGAGTCAACAAAAAGAAATAATGCGCCGCCGTTATTACCTCATTTAGCGCGAAAATTATGTACTTTATCTGAAGTAACGTTAGCAGTTACAACAAACAATGAGATTACTAATAATAAAACAGAAGGTCAGTGTTATGTATAAATATAATATTGATGAAGAAGTATTAATTGTTGAAAGATAAACAAAATTATTTAGATTTTATTATGTATTCGTATTGTAGATGAATCCAATATTATAATTGAAGATCTAATAGACGTAGATAGGCCGTTAAAGGAAACAGCAGAAGAGAAAGCAGAGGAAGAAAAGGGAAAAGGGGGAAAGGAGGAAGAAGAGGAGAAAAAGGTGAAAGAGGAACGAGTGGTAAAAGGGGAAGAAGAGGAAAAAGTGGTGAAAGGGGAAGAAGAGGAAAAAGAGGAAGAAGAAGGAAAGCCATTGTTACGAGTACGTTCTTTTGCCAAACCACCGACTACGTGGGAAGATGTACAAGAGAAAGTAGTCGAATACAATAAAGATGAAAGCGTATCAAAGACATCAATTGAAGAGGTTGTAATAGATCTTACAGAAGATTCACCAAAAGAAAATTTTACTGTTCACCAATGTGGCTCTATTCAGATTGGATCTAAAGTACTTCCCATTATGAAAGGTAATTACAAAACGGTTGTGGTGCCAGCAACTAAAAGCATAATTAACGTAAAAAATATTACAAATAATTATGTGAGACTGAATAGTAAAAATGTTGATTCAACAAAACCGGTTAGATTAGAAAGCGGTCAAATTGTGTCACCGCAATATGTAATAGGTAAAAGTTCAAAATCTAGAACCACGATACACTTACCAACGAATTCACCCACCAATCAGCAAACGAAACAGAAAAGCACAATTGTACAAATTCCCCATTCTAATCAGATAGTAGTGCTGCCTACAAAACAAAAGGAGAATACCTCGCAACGTCCAAAGACAAAGACAAATTTATCAACATCATCATCTAAATGACTCGAACGAAAACTAAAAGTAGTTCATCTAGATCACTGTTACGCAAAATTAACAAACGACAGATGACCAGCAGAGTAAATATAATCATTTTTTACGGGCGATTTGTAATTTGACAGCATTGTATTAGTGTTCTGATATATATTATACTAAATAAATTTTTTACAAATATCGAAATTTATACGATTTTTGTACATCAAACGTTTGTTGCGGATCGTACGTATATCTGGCCCCAGCCGTTTCGATATTGTTTATACGTTAATTGTTTCATTGAACACATTGTACAGTATCATTTTTGTTAAAATAAACTCTTCATCCGTGAGCTTTTCCACAATATCGAAATGATCAATATTATTTCGAAGCAAAACGTAATGAATATTGTCCACTAATGAAACGAGTTTCTAAAATAAGAAAGAAAGGATTAGAAGTTTCGTGTCTAGAATGTAAAAAATGTAAAGATAGCTAAAAGTAGATGAAAATTATCTATTCATTTGAAATAACTCGCGTACCTGAGCACACTTGCGTGATTGGTCGATAAACCACGGTGAATCGCATTCACCAACGGTTACAATAACTTTCAATCCTTGGATAGGTGCGTTATTTTTTATATCGAGAGTGTTAAAGCTGTACGTGTCGATTTCCTGTCTAAAACATACGTTTTATATCACGCATCAAACAAACTACTAATACCAATACACACTCATAAAAGTACACTTACTTTGTAAGTTTTAAACCTGTATTAATACTAGTATGAACAAGAGACTCCAAGCTGTAAACGCCGCTTATTAACACGATACCTTTTAACAGATTTAAGTATCCTTGTTTCATCATTTTATCCAACCATAGTTCGTCGTACAAAAGGCTAGCTGCCAAATGTGCACCAGCACTATGACCAGCAACCCAAATATTCCTAAAAGAATCCATCCGGCATATAATTATGATATTGTAAACTATATACTATGATATTGTAAAGTAAAACGAGAAATTATCTTATAAATGCTAATCATATGTAGCCTACCGACATTCGTTACCGAACGAATCTTTTAATATATGTTCGATCGCTGACTTTATCTGTGACACGATGTCCTCAAGTTTGACTGAAATATCAAATATAGGGTAATTATACTTTAACATATCATCTTCAACTTTACATTTGAAGAAAAAAACTGTACCATTAGGACACAAATCGTAGCCGATCGTTACGACTTTAATCCCTTTGCGAACAAAGACAGGAACCGCAAATGTGGCAAGATCTTTGCTACCTTCTTGCCAGTAACCACCATGAATGAACACAAGTATCGGGGAATCTAGCAAGACGATAACTTTTTAACTGATTTAGATACTTTAAACGATAATTATGTGAACAATTGGACGTGAAATTGAACAAGTTAATAATGATATTTAGAAACCTTTCTTACACTGACCTTTAGGTAGATCGACTCCGTAGACATCGTATTTAGTTCGCTCGGTTGTTCCATACGGAACGTCAAGTTCACACTTCAAAGTTTTACGAGCATTTTGGGTAACTGAAAAAATAAATTATAAAAAGTAAATTCAGTTTCCAATGAATTCAATCTCACGTTAATAATTTCTCTCTCTCTAGTTACTCTCGATAACGGAGTCAGTGTAATGCGACAATAACGTGGCGCGATCGAATCTTTTGTTCCATTTGCTGGGATGGTAGAGTGCCTCCTTTTCCTAAATGTGGGAGAAAAATGTTATTCCACAAGAGCAATGAAAATCTTTGATAGCGAGATAAACAAACTGCGGACGAATTGCTAACATTGAGTTATGTATACCGTTAAGTTTAAATTCTCACGGGCCTGGGAATGGGCCGTGTTTCTTTGGCTAAATCAATTTTAACAACACGTCCACGAAATTCGTCAATTGACACACTTACGAGATCGACCATTTTCTTTTAATAAAACTTCGAATAATGGCTATTAGGCTGATAGCGATGATCGTGCTGTCTGTCACACCACACCGATAACGAGGAAGATTTCAGACCGTCAATAAAGTTATCAACGCCGAAAAAGTAGCAATTAATTTCGTGCGTGAAACTGTAACACGTTAGTACGCTTAATGTAGTCTGATGCTGTCTGATCTTTAAAAAACATGTTATTAAATATCATTACCAAACGTTTCTTGGTTATAAATCGCGGTACTGTTACATGTTACCCTTGTTATGTAATGCTGACGAAAAGTATTCTGAATTCGCAGAAGAAGCATTTTTGGCTCCACTGCGCATTGAATGACATTCAATGATGCGCGAAGAGAATTTCGCTCAACTTTCATTCGAAATGAAGATTGTATTCGACAAAGCTGGCGGTGAAATGTCATTTGGATTCTCGAGATTCTCCTCGAACTGCGAGGTACCTACTTTCGGGAACCTGTCTCGATTTGACCCGACATCTTTCCGACACTCTCGGGTCCCCGTACACCTCTTAGCATATAGGTACACGGCCTGTAGCACGTTTACGTAGAGCGCAGCGCAAGAATAGGCTACGAGGGTCGAAGAGATTGAAAACCAGAAAAACCGGTCCCTTTCTTTTGGCCCCACTATTCCGTAATGCGCGCCATTCTCCACGGAGAAGTCACAGGTAGGTCCGTAGCAGCTGATGTATCGAGTATCGTGCCATGTCGACGATGTCTACCCGCAGACCGCAGGTAAGAGAAACCTTTCCCAGTCAAAAATCCGTCGGTCCGACGGATATTTTGTTCGAGGTAGCCGAGCAACAAAATGCAACCAGCAAGATCGTCCATGGCAACGTCGCACGATCGTTGAACCGTTCACGGACTTTCCAAACCTTTATTCGATCGATCGATCTGGACTATCTATTAAATATGCACCGTACAACGAATTAATCTGAACGAGGAAAATATTCTGTATAAGAAGAGGATGAATTTTATGGCAATGGAATTTACGATACACTAATTGAGTCGTTACTAAAAAGGGATCAAAGACGAAGTTGGTGTAACTTGATACAAGAATTATGTAAAAGCAAAATGATTTTGCCAATTTGAACATTCCTCACAGAAGAGCGTCTTTGTACCGAGTCGTCTTGATGGCCCTTCTCGGTTTACATTATCTTACAACCGGTTCTCGAGTGCATACTGGGTTAATTTATTTGACCCACCGACTACGCTCGCCTCCAATTAGTTTCCAGAGCGTTAAGTAGGTATCCTTTTATACCACGCTGTCCTCGCTGGAATTCAGGATCGGTCTGTGGCTATTAATAGTAACGATTCCGACCGACACTGTATAATACCTTCTTCCGAGTCAGTCTGAATAGCAGTGGTGGATAGGAAATGCATCGCCAAAAATTACTATAAACGTTCCCACGTATACATTCCATCGTTGACCCTCCATCTCTTCCGAGCAGCTAAGGCTTAATTGCGCTTCCCAGTTGAACAATAATGGTAGTTAGTTAGGGAGCGAAGACAAACAATCGAGTTAAGAAGACGAATTTTAATAAAATCCAAAGCACGCCTGTGTATTTCGACTGGAAATGAAATATTTCCATCGAAGTGGAACAAAAAAAGGGCTTCCATCGAGTGCGGACAAAATATCCTCACCGCTGAACCTGTCCCATCCTACCTGTCTGCTTGTATACCTCGAAAGAATGTGAGCGACTCCCGAAGGTGTGCATACCTGAATGGTGAATGTGCTGAATTCTTGTAAGAGGTTTCTGACTAATCGTACGTGTTAATCGACAGCTTAATTTTCAAGTAATTCCGATGTTTCAGACACTGTACATGGAAGAGAATGTAACGTGCGATTTAACATTGGTTATCGTAAAACTTTAAAAACGATTCAATTATATTTTCGATCGAATTTAATGTTGCAACGCGATGGAAAGGAAAAAAAAAATCGCACCGATCCTGCCAGGATTCGAACCTGGAATCTTCTGATCCGTAGTCAGACGCGTTATCCGTTGCGCCACAGGACCAATTTCAATCTTCGTCGAAAGAGAGTGTACATTTGTCGAGAATGCAGATCCTCACGGTTACGGTCAAAGTGACTATCTTGTAGCTAATTTTCTCTCCATTTATAGAATATCGTGGACGTCGAGAACAGTGAGAATCACTTGAGCGACAACGCATGCGTACCGGTCGCGTTCGAAGACTACGACGCGATGTTAACCGATCACGATCGAACCTGTACGAAAAGACAAGCCAAAGTTTCCTGTGACAGGGAGCCGACGCGGCGGTTAAAGGAGACGAAAAGTGGGGTTAGGTTGTAGTAGAGGGACGAGAGAGAGAGAGAGAGAGAGACAGAGAGAGAGAGAGAGGGACAGAGAGAGAGAAAAGGAAGGAAGGAGAGACAAGTTTTCTCGCGTTGGTAAGTGGGGATAGAATCTCGGTGTGCAGCAGAAGCAAGACTATAGTTCAGTGTCTCCGAGCAGGCTGTGTACGATCGGCGAGCGAGACAAAGAGACGTCGCGCGGCGTGCAAGAGGGAAGGAACGAGTTAACGTCGAAGAAGTTAGACAAAGAGGAGAGCGGCTTGTGGAACGGCATGTCCTCGTGTGCTGGTGTCGTGCAGCGTTTCTGAACGTAGCCATTACGACAGAACCGCTTTCGGTGACGCTTTGCTGCGGTAGAGCGGTGCTCACGCGCGCAGTGGCCACGGAACGATCAGAACGGCACACACGTGTTTTTTTCGAAATTCGTTGCGGATTTCGGAGAACGGGACTTGGTCTGTGATAGAACGGTAACGGATTAGTTTACGGATCGACGATACATATAGTACTGCGTGGTAAATGAATATTACGAAAGCTGTTTGTTTTTGCGCGTGCACAGGACAGGCCTAAGGGACGGAGGAGGCTTTTTGACGCGCGGCGACACGTCGCGCGGCTCCGAGACAACACGAGACAGTGTCCCACCGATTGGTACTTTTACGATTACTCGAGCAATCGAGTAAAACTGGTGATTTCGAAGAGAACCCTGCTCGAGAGAGAACTAATTAATCATGTTTGACGTATTCGGCTCCGTGAAGGGACTGCTAAAGCTCGATAGCGTTTGCATCGACAACAATGTGTTCCGGCTCCACTATAAAGCGACCGTGGTTGTATTAATTGCGTTTTCGTTACTGGTTACGTCCAGGCAGTACATCGGGGACCCCATAGACTGCATCGTGGACGAAATACCGCCCCATGTGATGGACACGTACTGTTGGATCTACTCGACGTTCACGATCCCCGATCGAACCGGTATCGTTGGGAAGGACATCGTGCAACCCGGTGTCGCGTCTCACGTCGAAGGCGAGGATGAGATCAAATACCACAAGTACTATCAGTGGGTCTGTTTCACGTTATTCTTCCAGGCGATACTGTTCTACGTACCGCGTTATCTATGGAAGACCTGGGAGGGCGGCAGGATCAAGATGCTCGTCCTGGACTTGAACTGCCCGGTAATGAGCGACGACTGTAAAACGGAGAGGAGGAAACTGTTGGTCGATTATTTCGCCTCGAACTGGCACGAGCAGAATTTCTACGCGTTCCGTTTCTTCCTCTGCGAGGTGCTCAACTTCATCAACGTGGTCGGTCAGATCTACTTCATGGACTTCTTCTTGGACGGCGAGTTCACCACCTACGGCTCGGACGTGGTCAAGTTCACGGAAATGGAACCGGAGGAGAGGACGGACCCGATGTCCCGGGTGTTCCCGAAGGTCACCAAGTGCACATTCCACAAATATGGTGCGTCCGGTACGGTGCAGAAATTCGACGGACTCTGCGTGCTACCGTTGAACATCGTCAACGAGAAGATCTACGTGTTCCTTTGGTTCTGGTTCATCATATTGTCAGTGTTGAGCGGTTTAACCCTGGCCTACCGTGCCGCGGTGGTGGCGGGCCCGAAGCTTCGTCTGGTGCTGTTGCGTGCACGCTCGCGCCTCTCGCCGCCAGAGCACATCGTAACGATCGCGGAAAAAAGCCAGATCGGTGACTGGTTCGTCCTTTATCAGCTTGGCAAGAATATAGATCCGGTGGTGTATCAGCAGTTGGTCGCGGATCTAGCCACGAAGCTTCAGGGCAAAGAGTCCGTCTAGTTACGATTATATCTATCGTTAGAATGCCTATTTTTCTTTCCCTTCTTACCCGCTTCTTCGTTCTACTACTCGACTCTTCGAACAACTGAGAATTAACCGAGACCGATCGTTACTACAATTTACCATATTCTTCCCGTAGTTCATTCGAAGACTGTGGAACCATTTTGAAGTACGTTTATCGCGTGTACGTATTATAACGCGACACCTAGATCGCGCGCCCGCATTCCAATATTCTTCACAAATCATTCGTAGTTTACTGAAGCGTACGTAATCGAAGTGCCTTTCGATCGTTGCAAGGGAATCGATCGGATCGGCAAGCTTTGCGAAGGAAGATACATCGAACGAAGTGAAAGGAGATATCAAATACTTTTTCTCCTCCTTTTTCGCTTGGTTTTAGAATTCTAGCGAGTACGTACATCTGCGTCAATAGCGAACGATCACGGACACATTCTGGATTGATTTTCGACATCCTTTCACTTCGGTATAATCCTTATTTATATATATCCTCTTATTTTTTCATATACATTTTTCTTTTTTTTTTTCTTTTTATTTCTTTTTACTAAATTCGATTTAGATAGTGCCAAAATGAAGGTCACGATTTATCTAGAGATATCACGAGATTAAGAAAACGGATATAATATTTGCTTTTATTTCACTAACCGTGCCAGTTTTATTTTTCAAAAGTAATGTTTCCCCTTTGCCTGGTTGATATCTCTTGATAAATCTGCAATTAACCGCAGCAACGACGAAGATAGACATATAACTATATACCTATACAGAGTATATATCTATACGCGATATAGAAAGATAGAGAGAGAGAGAGAGAGCTTAGTATTAAATTTCTTCGAGATATACGGAGATCCTCGTAGGGAGAGACTCCAATTGTGTGATACGCATAAAACGGGGGGCGACGTCTTCATTTCCTTTGCCATTCTCTTCATTTCATCGCTTCTTCCGTTCCCTTTTCACCTATTTAGAACACGCGTACTGTTATTTGCCTTCACTTCCATTTCTCTCAAATGGATTGCTATCGATTCTTTTCTCTTCAGTTAATTCTTTTCCTTCGCCTTTAGACGAAATAACGCGCGAGAGAAGGGTTGAAATGTCGGGTGGCGGGTGTATCGCAAAGGTTGCTACCCATCCAGCGTACTACTTGAAACTTAAAAAGACCTCTCGTTGCCGCCTGCCCTTCATTCAAGTATTAGACGACCCGTCGCCTTTCCAACAAAATGAACAACTTCGCTGTCTTACTAATTTTTTCCTTTTCATATCATAGGCATAAGGCAGTACATTTTGTACATTGTAGACCTTTTTATTATATAGAAAGAAAGAGAGAGAAAGAGAGTATCTGTGTGAATGTGAGTGTGCGTGAAAGAGAGGTAGAGGCAGATAAACTGAGATAGTTCAGAAAGAAGAAAAAAATCCGCTCCACCGAGAATTTGCCTTGCCCGTTTCATTTTGCTTAAAAATTTTTCCATACTAACACTTTTAACGCGCAATTACGCCAATTAGAAGGTTACATACACATTTACGCGCAAACAGGCTGTATAGTATTCACATCGAGGGACCAACTGAGAAGAGAATGCGAAAATAAAGACCAGGAAGAAGGTAGATACACGCGCACGTAGGCTCCCTTTCCTCCACCGTTTGTTCGTCAGTAATTTTACCCGCTCGTCTCCTTTGAAATTCGTGAAATTCTTATTACTGCCGGGATTACTGTAATACCGTCCTTCGTACGCGTTACCTAATTGAAATTCTAAAGGTGGAAAGAAAGACTAATTGTAAGATGAAACAAAAAAAGACAATAAAAAGTACGCACGCTTAGCCGATAAGGATTTATAGAAGGAAAAGAGAAAAGAGATACGCGCGAGCACAAAGCTTGAACGATCGTTCCTCGCGCCAATTCTACGCAATCATTAACTAAAAAACGCGTAGAACTATATTCAACTTGAGGGATCTATGCTCAAAGTAAGACTGCCAAGTAATCGAGACACTCCATATCATCGTGATCCTTGTATTTTTTACCTATTTAGAATTGTACACGTGATTAGAACTTAGAAACTTTCTCTCGTTATGCATATAGTATATACATACGTATACTATTTATTCTTGCATAATATCCTCTCAAAGACATCTGTTCGTTCCTTGCCCCGTGCTATTCGGGTTATAATCCTTCCATTTATTTCCTTCGTTTACATTTTTAATAATCTTGATATTCCGTAACGGTATACGCAAGCATTTAATCGCTTAATCGACAGGAATGAAAAATCGTCCGATAAAGATGTTATCGAGTTCAATTTTATCTCGTCGAATAGTCTTACCATGCAAGATGATCGGCCGGAAGTTGAAGAATCAAAAGCCATGTATTAGCCTTAGTGCCTTTGGATGCCGAATTGTCTTAATTGAACCTTTATATATAATCGAGTGTATGCTGAGGACTCTGTCTGCTTCGACACGTTCCGTGCAATATGTACGATTAGACTAACGCAAGAATATTGTTAGCAGTCGATCAAAATTCTAATCTGCAATTAAACATTACGATACATGCTAAATACTCGATCCTTTTGTTCAGATTGGACGTATCACCCGGATCTTTGAATTCCTTTTTCTTCCAGGAGACACGAAACGTGTCGAATGCGACAAGTCTACGAGAGAAATAGGAATTAACGTTTAAATTGTAATAATTAATCGAGGTGAAGCGAGAAATGTGTCCATTCCGTACACGTGTTCGTATAACCAGCGGAATCGCAATGTTGTACGTAGATAGCGTTAGCGCGTCGGTCCATCGTTTTATTCTAATGAATTTTCATGCTGATTAGATGAGGAACATGATGTATACCTGCAATTGTACGCGTGTATACCCGTTCTCTACGTGTTTTCCTCGTGTCTTTAGAGGCGATAAGATATGAGAAAAAGAAAAATTATATATGAAAAAATATATATTGTAGAATTATAATCAGCTGATTAGGTGAGAATTGTTGAAGGAACGAGTGATCACTACTTAGTAATGACAATCGATACGTTATTTTTTTTCCGTATTAAATAACATACTGTTCTTTACTCGTTGATAGTGATAGTTACTACTTATTACGGTAAGGTTGGGAAACTGTTTTCCTCGAGCGAAATTTCGTCCTAGAGAAGGAAAAAGTAGTGGTACGTTTGGTTCGTGAATACATAATATTTTTTTTTTTGTTCTCGCTAGTTGCGTATTTATCATGCTTCTCTCAAGGACCAACAATGTACTGCCAGAACATTCTATATTTTCGTAAGATTGTTCTCAAATGAAATCGAGCAAATAAAATGTCAGCGAGTAATCAACCAGTGGTTTTTCCCATGATTCCCGAGTTTTATGACCGCGTCCCTGCCTTCGTCATGATCGCCCGACCGTTTCATTTTAATTAATATTACCACGAAGGTCAGAACGTGGAAATTAAAGGTTTCACCGGGTAAATAAAATCATCCACGAGGGAAGGAAATTCCTAGACTAAAGGTTCTGATAATTTTAATTAAGAGTTATTGTAACGAATCTTTATATAAATTCATATTTTTATAAACGCAAGTAAAGAAGTGAGATTTTAATGCAGAGCTTTAATTCACCCCCTAAATATAAAAAAAAAAATTTATGTGGCATACTCTTTGATATATTACGTGTATTCGGTATTTTTTAAAGGAGTATCCGAGCGTTTCCTGGCAAGAATGGAATCCCATTAAGACTGCGATCTCAAGGGTGTTTGGTCGCACGTGCACGCGCACCGTACCAGAAATTGACGATCGTCGAAATGAATCTCGACGCTTATTTCACCGTTCGAGGTCCAACCAATTCTCGGTTCCCTCTGTTCTCGTTATTGCATCAGGGGCCACGGAGAATACGCTCGTTTCGTTGATTATGCACGTACGCGTGCACATACGGTAACAAGTAAAACTTCTCTCTGTTTCTTTTTCTTTTCTACAAGCCATACTCTTCCAAAGACGAATTCAAGCTTGGACGATACAAGTCGAAGGTAACGTTAGGAAATATAGAGGCCCACGGTTGAAATTGTATTGCCAGGTCGGCTCGAGGCATTCCATCGGTCCCACAGGTAAAGGGGCGAAGATAGCGAAAGGTGGGAGAAAGGAATGGGTCCTTAACAATTTTACGACTCGACGACTGTCTTCGAGTGACGACGGTTCTCCACACGAACGGTTCTATTTATCAGAGTCGGTTCGTTAATGTTCTTCCTTAACCATGAGAACAGATACTCCTGAAAGTATGGCCCTAATTTGAAAAGTAAACGTCGCGAACTTGTTACAGCGAACTGCTCCACGATCGTAAGTTAAATTCGAGTCGTGCAAGCCGGGTAGCAAATAGGCCACGAACGATGGAACTCGATATACACGTAGGCACGTATAATACGTGTCTGTACCGACGGAGAAGCCACAGAGGACAGAATTTTCCTCGGAGGATCCGTGCTCGGATCGCTTGCTGGCTGGGAGCGACCGCATCCAGGGGCAACGGCCGGTCAAAGTCCTACCTTCGACATTCTATCCCCTCCATTCTATTCCTCGGCTTTATTCCTGTCTTTCTTCTCTTCAACCATTCCTCTTTTGGTCTGCGACTTTACTTCCTCCGCTCGCTCCCTTAAACTTGTTCCTTCTCATCTCCTTATCTTATTTCTTATTTGCCCTTTACCTTTTTCACCTTTCCTATCTACGCGCCCGATGCTCGTAATTCTCGGCTCGACCCTTGGATCCTTTCTCCATCCGTTCACCAGGCTAAGTCGCGGTGTTTTCTTCCAAATATATTATTTCTGCGAGCATTTTGATCCTGATTTTGCTCGTTTTTCAGTCTGATCGGGATGAATGCGAAACATTCGACGATCGTTCTCGATCGAGGGGCCATCGATGGCGCAACGATTTCGTTTGAGAAAGTTCGCCACCCCGAGTGGTTCAATTAAGAACCTTCATATATCGCACGATCGTGCGTACTCGAGAATCAAGAGAACTCTACGCGATAAAATGAGATTAATAATCAGTCGATTGCGTTAGTTGCGATTTTGCTGCGATAAACGCGAAATCATCGGTTCGATATAGATTAAAGCGAATTGTCGGGGAACTGAAGCTTTTTTTGTGTCTCAAGTTGCACGACGTGCTTGAACATTTCTTGCCTGCGAGGCCCTATTATATCGTTAACGGTGTTGACATAAAAGTCGTAAAGCGATCTTAAACGCGACGCAGATGCAGACGTTTGATAAAATCTGCGCGTGCATGTTTGTACACCTGTGTGAGAAGGTTTACGCGTTTCTAATTAATTGTAACCATACACGCGTCCTAAGGAACCCGAAAAATGGATGAAATTTCATTTCTCATAGCCGTGATCTAAACGAGAGCTAAACGAAAAGTTTCAGCTGTTGGTCTATGAGACAAAAATCAGATGGCAATAGTAGGACACGAAAAAGTGGAGGAGGCTACGCGCACGACCCAATTCCAGTCATTTCGCGAACAAGTACTTCTCCGAGATCAATTGGGACGATCGATCGATCAATCTAGCAAATATTCCCGATGAAACACCTAATTGCACGAGGTTCGTTCCAGTTAAACCGCTCGTAAGCGCACCATCTTATCTAACTTTATCTAAGTGAATAAGTGGCTTCACGGTAATAATAACAATAATAATAATATGTCGCATGTACACCTCAAGTCAGCGAGTTCTCTCACTTACGTCGCTACTGCGCAATCGTGGCTGCTGATAAGGGAAAAATCGAATTTCGAGAAAAATGAACAGCTTCGCGTGTTCAGTGCGAGTTTGATCAATCATTCTATCGAGACCGTGCTAAGTATTTTCTACTGATCTTGATTCTCGCCGTGGATACGTATTTATTTGCATACAGAGGGAAAGAGAGGAAGAGAAGAAGGTAGGGATCGCAGCGGAAGTGGCCGTTGGATGTCGAAGAACCGGAACCGGGGAACTTGGACAGATAGTTGACGTCGAAAGACACTTCCCGTGATTACACGAACGGGAGGGTTGTGATCATCGAAGAAGGTTTATTCAAGAGTAAAGATGTCTAGCTTGTTAGCCACGTTTTCGGTCCTCAAGGACCACGTGAAATTGAAAGTTACTCAGGACGGCGTGGCCATTGATAACACAGGTAATGAACACGACGACACTAGCACCAGAAATAAATTGTGTTTCGTAAAATAAAACGCGTTCAGAGCTTCTGGTTAAACAAACTTTTCTCTCGCTTTTTAACGTTCGATGATATAATTAACCGTCCATTCGTGGTTAGTTTTCAAGCTACACTACAGAGTCACGTTTCTGGTACTGTTGATCAGCACGCTATTGGTGACGTCCAGGCAGTTTATCGGAGAACATATCAGGTACAGAAATTGATGGGTTTTTTCTATTTTTTTTTTTTAATTTCGATGCGATTGAATTTATTGTTACTTATACTCGCGTTCTCAAGAGAAAAAGAATTTCTTGTCCTCCTTTTCTCACGTGAATCCATGTAAACATGGTTCAGTGGAAAGAAAAAGAATGATTGCTTCTATAAAGAATTATTACGAACAGAAAATATATATGTTTGTTGTTACAAAATCGAATTACTTTTGTAACACTTATTGCAACAAATCCTAGCTATTATTTTTTCACTTCTAGTCAGATTGATAGGGGGATACGTTAGAAAAAGTTCCTTTGAATCAAAGTACTTGTAGATAGCGATAGATAAAAGTCGAGCATGTAATTCTTTTTCGTGATAAGACGCGTATTATTTCTCGGAATGATTACTGCTTGCTATTTCCATTTAAACTATGCCACGGCAATGATTTACGGATTGGCAATAAATTCGAGAGCGTGGAACACGTTCGAGCGAGCGTCGAATGAGTCGCTGATTGAAAAAAAAAAAAAATGCCAACCAGTCGAATAAACGTTTTAAACATTATTCGAGATGTTCTCTTTTTCTTTCAAGTTGCATCGCTGGGGCTGGAATGACCGACGAAGTGATAAAAGTGATCAACAGCTTCTGCTTTTTCACGTCTACCTACACGGTGGTAAATAAACGTTCGCATCCTATTCGCACGATCGTCTTTTATTTTTCACGAGAGGATCGAAAAGGGGTGGAAACGAATGCTTTCAGGTGAAACACATGAACTCAACGTCCGTGGAGCTAGGCGCGGTTGCGCACCCTGGCGTTGGGCCAGCGACGAAAGACGACCCCGTGGTGCACCATGCCTACTACCAGTGGGTCCCCTTCGTTCTGTTTTTTCAGGCGATCCTTTTTTACATACCTCACTACCTGTGGCGGAGTGCCGAAGGTCAGTCCCGCCATAATGCCCTTTCACCCACTCTGACGAACGTTTTACTATTTCAAATATAATGCAGCTAGGCTGACTTAGCTGCAGCGAATTCAATCAGATTGTTTTAAATAGTCGATCGACAATGAAATTTAACATTTCGTTTGCTATTAATTTACGTATCACTCATTATCACCTTCAAATTGATTATATTTGTTAAAATGCGTAAAGATGATTATTTGTTGGATAAATTTTAAGGAATACTCGACGGTAACTCGAATAATTCCCCATGGGATGGCAGAAACGGAACTCTATTCCGTCCTACGATGTACAGCATGTTTCTTCGTATCGTTTCAATGAAATTCAAAGAGATAAAAAAGAATCTTTTGCTCCAGGAGGTCGGTTAAAGGCACTGGTGTCTGGACTGCACATGGCGTCGATGGCATTGCACGAGACGTCGTTGACAACCGAGAACGGGATGACGATCATGTCGGTGAGCGAACGTGACGAGAAGATACGACAGATCCGGCATTCGTTCCTGAATCGCATCCACTTGAATCGACCGTGGGCGTATTACTTGGGCCTCTGCGAAGTTCTCAATTTTATCAACGTCTTGACGCAGATCTATCTGACCGATTGGTTCCTCGGCGGCGCTTTCCTCGGTCTCGGTCATTCGCTGGGCGACGATCCCTCGACCGGGAAAGTGGATCCGCTGGACATAGTGTTTCCTAAGGTACGACGAGTTTGGTAAATTCTACACATTGGTAGACGAAACAAGGGGAAAAATGGTAGAGAAAGTTACGTAACTTGCAATTGTACTTGAAATAATATCGCTTCGAGTGCGATGTCAAGGCGTTGCGTTTACATTTCACTTGTCAGGCCAGTAACGAATCATAAAAATGTTCGTATCTCGTGAATTATTGACAATTCGATACGATGAAGGACCCGCAATATTTTCCTCTTAAAAAGAAAAATCGAACGGAATTCTCTGATAATGCGTGACTCATCCGACGCGGGATAACAATTATACCTTGTATTGCACGGTAAACAGCAGGGTGGAGGGTAAAATTTTCCAAGAAATTAATAAGTCTGGCGCGACGAACGGTTTCGAAGTATCATCTGAATCAGAGGTTTCCGCGAATCACCAGGTAAATGAACTTTTTTCAGGTAACCAAGTGTATCTTCCACAAATACGGTTCCTCGGGTACCATACAGAATCACGACGCGTTGTGCGTTATGGCGTTAAACATCATTAACGAGAAGATCTACGTGCTACTTTGGTACTGGTTCATCATCCTGTCGGTGTTAACCGGTGTAGGACTTCTTTGGAGAATATTGACTATGCTGTTGCACGCGAGGTGCTTACCATTTATTCTCTATACGTACATTTCTTCTAACTCGTATCTGAATTTAATTCAAATTCAAACGATCACTCTACTTTCCTCAGCGAATAATTACTCTCGATTCGTTTGCGTAACATTCTGGCAAATTTTCTGATAACGTTTAATAGGAGCAAGACGTTCAACAAGATCGTGTTCTCCATGGCTTGCCCGGGGAAACACAATCCGTGGAACGTCTTAACGGTCACCCACGAATGGCACTACGGGGACTGGGTGTTTCTTTACTACGTGGCGAAGAACCTGGACGACTACGTTTTCAAGGAACTGTTGCAGAAACTGGCCGAAGATATGGCGGAAAGGCGGGAGCTTATGAGCTCGCCTCCCGAGGAGGAACCATTAAAGGCTTAACTTGTTCGTGCTCTTCAAGTATTTAGTTGGTAGTACGAACTCGGTCGTTCTATGAGCAGAATTTTGAGACTTTTCCTTTTTTTGGAGTGGCGGAAAGTATGGTCGAATTCTGAGACGATTCGAAGATTGTACTTTCGAATTTTTTATTTAGAGCTGTCCTCGTGGTATGAATTAGTAGGACATCTCTATTCGCGACGAATGTCTGCCTCCATGGCAGTCCTGAGCAGAGTTCCGAAAATTTGTTTTCATTTGTCAGAGAGTGTTCAATTTGCGAGTTATTATATCAGTGATTAAAAGTATAACGGAACAAGCTTGAAGGAGGAAATAAGTAATACGTAAATTGATAGCTAATGAAATCTTAAATTTCATTTTAGCTCAATTGTTTAGAACAATTTAATTTAATTTAATATAATTTAATTTAATTTAGTCCGATATAGTTGTGACACATTTTTTGTACAGTTATGCCACTTTATTTCGCGATAGTGACCGGTTAATACGGGAAAGATTAGCATGCAGCATTACGCCATCGCTTGAATAGTTTCAACCGCAGACAGACTGTCGAAATGTCGAATCTGTTTCTTTTTTTCCTCTCCCGTTCTGTACGTTGCAACACCAAGAAACATTTACGTTATCCTTTCTAAACGAATAAAATTACATTTTTAGATCTTATCCCTCTCTCTCTCTCTCTATCTTTCTTTCTCATCGATGCTCACCAGAGATGATTGCACACTGTTTTATCGTTTTTACGTTAGACAGTCGCAAACGAATCGAACGATAATTCAATCAAAGAATGAAAAGGTACTCGCTATCGTTCCACGATGAAAGCGAAAACGGTCGGATGATCAAACGATCGTGAACGTCGGATCGAAAGATAAGCTGTTAAATCAGATTACGAGATCTTTGATCGTTCCTCTCGCGTGGGAGTAAGGAGTCATCGCGACCGGAACACGATCCATTATGTTGGCCTCTCTCGCAACCGGGAAATGACGATTGCGCGCCGTAAAAGAGGAGAGAAAAAGAAGGAAAGAGACGAGGAACGTGTCTACCAGACGTGACTACATCAAGAAATGTTTTAATGTCAGTCGTAACGTTCAAGCGATAAGAGACAACCGACGTACGTGTAAGCGTGAAAATTACCAAATACCTACAAGTTTTCTGTCTCGCTTCTAGCATTCGCACGGTTCACCGTCCACCTCGACTTAATCATCGTGGATCGTGAATGAGTCACGCGTACGATACAGAAGATGTTGGAAATCTGTGGCAAAAAAATTCTGAATACCTCTTTCTTCAATCTACGTGAGAACCTGTTCTTTTATTTTTTCAATTTAATACGTCTTGTTATCGATTAACGCGTTCTTCTTTTTTTTTCAGATTCCATCGTGATTACGATTCCTCTGAATCCTTCCTGACTACGGATCTAACCGCATTCCTCGGAAAACCGCGTTATCTACTCTGACTCCTCGAAATCACTGACTTATCGGCGTGCGCCGTGGCGAGCAACAGGTTGCTCGAGAATTGAAACGGAAAGTTCTGTTCGCTTTAAGATTACCTCGCAGCATTTTCTTTGTTTTCAGGAGGCTTTTTTACCCGACGCTGAACTTTTCTTCTGAAACGTGTACTTGCTCGAGGAAGATATTTACATCGATTATTCGAAATCCTGTCACGAACAAGAGTATCCATGTAGATACTGAACGAAATACGGAATGCATTTCAATCAATCGCGAACCCTCTTCGACGCCCAAACACGCATACGGAATACTTTACTCATTCGATGATCAACTTCTCGCCACTCGCGTGACTCGTATTAACCCATTCGCAACAAACGACGAAGATGCACTCGCAGCTGTTCTTGCACCGTATAAATCGTACGAGCTCAGGCTGGCAAGCTTGCACCGCTGTATGCAAACGCGTGCAGTTTCCTTCTAAACTCATCAATTTTATAGCGATGCACAGAAGCGAGACTTTCTCGAATTTATTTCTTCTTTGTCCGCTACGTGGTTCTCTTCGCAGAAAAATGATTTCACTCCTACAGGCCGCAAGCAAAATGTGTCATCGCTACGCAAGTACGATCATATTAGTACGTCTCTCTTTTCTTGAGAATATAAACGATAACGCAAACAGAAAGCTGAACCTACATTAATGAATCGACGTTAGCTTCGTTTCGACACAATAGGAACGAATTCAACAGTGGGCACAACGAATTAAGTCCAAGGAATTCGAAAACTCCCCTTGGGGCTTTACCGATCCACTTTTCCCGCGAGCCAACAGTCCTCGCGCTTAATGACTGGACAAAGTACGAACAGGATGAAAAACGGAGAACGTTGTACCAATCAACCTTGAGAATACACGTAGCAACGCGTTTTTCGCGAGCTATTAAACGGCCCCTTAATGTCAGCGATGTTTGACTCGTATCGAAAGTCCACGCGCGTTTACACCTTTACATGCAACACCGTGGAAGTATTAAAAAGACATCTCACGGATCATTCGTCGCGGTTTCCGTACAAAGCTGCGAGGAATAAATCGCTGGCGAAAGTGGACAGGAAAAACCCGCGTTGTCCCGGTGGCTAAGGTGGCACACGGCTCGTACGTGTAATTTATGCGGAGCTATTCGAAAACGAAGGAACAACGGTGCTGTTGTATCCGAGACTCCAGCTTTATTCACCGCGCGTGCCTTTGGTATTGGCGTGGTCGCAGCGAACCGTCAGCAGGGACCACGTGTGCATGGGTAATGAGGTTAGCGTGTAAGTATCGAGTAAGGTATTTACGCACAGACTGGCTCTGTCTAACGAGGAACGAGCGACTCCCTTATAAGTCCCAGTCTTTTACTTTTCGCGAGCATTCTCTTTTTTTTTGCAGTCGCCGCTGATTCTATTTAGGGCGATGCATTCTGGACGAATCGCGTTATCAAGAATTTTCAGCTTCGGTTACGAGTGCTTGATCAGCGGTTGGGTAATAAAAGTGTGTCTTCGTTCCGCGTTCTTCGTGCTGTATAGGCATGGTTCGCGCTAAGCGTTTCTCGGAAGGACCGCCATTGTTGGTCGTTTCTGTTTTCTCTTTCCATGGAACTCGACTGCTCGGCCAGCTATCAAACTTTGAAACGAGCGGAAATGATTTTCAACGACGACGAGCTACTTGGTTTGAGACTTCATGCGCGTAGTCGCGCGATTTTACGCGCGATGATACGGTTTCCAGCGGGTCCACGTAGCCTGAGCAATTACAAGAACAACCAGACTACACGTACGTAGGTAGGTAGAGGAGACGTACAGAGTCGTCTGAATTGACACGGTTGACCCGCAGTGGTTCTCAACCGGACGCGTGTCAAGGAAACCGGTTTGACGGGGTTCGAGACTGGCATGTTCCATCGCCTCTGCGCCTCCACGTCTTCTCGTGAAAGTATTCAAAGAGACGCGACGGTGGCGAGCTTCAAGGATTCCCGTGAAAAATGTTTCAGCGTATCCTCTCAGCGAGAGGATATCCAAATTCGATTTATTATCGCGCAGCTCGTAATTGCTTACTGGAAAATGTTTGCTTTCCGCTAATCTCGTGGCTGTATGCTTAAACAATTTGAACAGCGTTACGCAATTCGTGAGATTTATGGTTTCTCTGTCAGAAAAGGTTCGAACAATGAAGCGGGAACGTAAACCGTAGGTGGGTAATTAGTCGTTTCAAGATTGAATTCCGCGAAAGAACGGGAACGACTCGCGTTTGCTGGATTTCAAGAAGATGATTGAAGGAAATTGGTGTTTAAACCGCAACGCATCCCAGTTGGACGCTCACGGATGAACGAATAACAGAATACCGAGAATTATGCAACGTGTAGATAAAAGGCTCGACAACAATTTCCAATAGACTAGCTAGGTCGATGGTCATTGTGGGATGGTTTTGTATGGGCGTACAGAAAGAAAGATTGAAATATCACTTTCTTGTTGAAAAGAAAAAAAGAAAAGGGGGTATGAATACGTTATAGATATCTGTTGCAAAAGTAAATCGACTAGGATCGTTTGGATCCGTTTGAAAATCAGTGTAATAAAAGAGAACAAAAGTCTCTAAACACTGACAGCGGGATGAATAAATGAGAGAGTGACGATGCGAAACTCGTTTAGGGAACGCGATCGGGTGGATCGAATGGCGTGGTCACGGTTTTTGGCCACGCCATAGGCGAGAGGAGCCCGTCAAGATTTATTGCGAACGATTAGCAGCCGAAAAAGCAGAGAGGAAGGGACAATTTTTCGCCGACAAAACACGCGATTATGGTCGCTCGTGAGCGAACTCTAATTACGATAATTGCGGCTAAGGACGCGTATAAAGCACGCTGCGGTAGACGAGGACGAGCATTAAACTCTGGAACGTTGTTTGGTGGATCAGTAGGTGATATCGAGTCATCGATTACAGTTCAACCGGTTTCAGTTTCGCATCGTAGTAAAGTTTGGCAAAATTCAAGTAAAATAATGGCGATAAACGATGTATCGCTCCACCAGAGAAGTAAAGCTCGATCAAATGAAATAACAGAACGACGGTCAGAGTCGTCTGCCCTAACAACGATGGCGCACGTGTTAAATTAATCTCGAACGATAGACGAATAATGAAATGAACGCAACAAGCGGCCATTTTGCTCGGTACGTCAATTGTTCGCGCAAAGGGTTCGATACGATTTCTAAGCGTAGCAGCCTCTGATGCCTTGACCGAGTTTATCGTATCCAGACGATAATGTGGGGTGATATTATTCAATGGACAGTTTGCGGAGAGGTCACTTGTTGCCCGTGCGATAAGATAGAAACGAGCCGCGGGAATAAATTTTCCAACCACAGCCTTCGCTCGATTTCACATTACAATTTCTTCGTTTCTTCTCCACTGCTTCTTTTACCCTTTTTTTCCCGTTCTTATCTCGTTCTACGTGCCGGCTCGACCCGAGTGCACGCGTGCATTCTTTTCGTGGCTTGTTTCGCTTTCGTCGTCGAGAAGATGGAGGCATGTACACTGGTTGTGCATATAGTGTCTAGAAACGAAGATGCCGGTGGCTCGTGCGATATCGTGTTGCGGTGCGTCACGTTGTACGAAAGATTGGATTACATCACATTGCACATTGTTTGGCCTGGCGAAGCGGTTGCAACGAAAACGAGACCAGGGCCTGGCGATAACTACGATCGCAACGGTGACGAGCACCGTGATTTACGGTAGCACGATTACGTTCGTTATCGCCGACTATTCTTCCAATGGAATCTGCGGTTCTCGTTTGCAGCGAATACACACGCAAGTGCGTGTACATGTGTGTTTATTGAATTACGCCTCTGATAATTCGAAGCTCTGATATCGCGATTCCGCGGTCAATATTCGCGTTACTGGAGCCGTCGATGGGAAGCAAACAAACGTCGACCAGGCGAGTGCACGACACGGACTTAAAAAGTCAAGGATACCCAGGGAAAGCTGTCCTTCGACGCTGTCTTGGACCAATCGCGTCACTCTCGAGCGTTGAGATTTTCTATAAAAATACAGTTTAAACTGAGAACCAGTTTCAAACGAGTATTAAATTTTAGAGTGGTATTGCGAAAGAATGCGATGCTTCTGTAGATCCATCTCGAAGTTATGGCTCCCTCGAGGTTGCAGATTTATACTTTCACCACTATTTCGCAACCACTTCTCCGCAAGCTTCGTATCTAAACGTGTATGGTCTACGTCGAACATTTGGGTACCTTTTGGGGACCTTTTGGGTAACGTACAGCGAGTGTAGTACGTAGATTCGCGGAAACCGAAAATTGACGGATCTCCTAAGAAGGCTTTCAAAAAATTCCGTAAACATGTGCACGACACGTGTCTCGTGGCTCGTTTTCCGGGCGAGTAAATGTTTGTATATAGTACCGTGTGGTACCACACTGGTTTCGATAGGTTTGTATTAACGTCGGCCACGGGAATTCCACGAGATCTTCAGTTTATTACTTCCGATCGATTCCCAACTATTATTCAATTGATCCGTGGCTATAGTCGATTCGTACACTAAAAATACAAAAATGGGACGCTGGTTTTACGAAGGATCGGGGTGGTCGGTTATTTTAAGCCACCGTTCAAGTTCACGGTCACCAGGGGATCTATAAAATTCTGTACGTTGTATTTCTCTATAAAAAATGTGCGAAAATATACCGTGTTCTGTTTAACAAAATAAGCTTCATCCTCGTATCGATATTACAAGTTAAACAAATAGTTACTTTGCACTCGGCAATTTAGGAATTAGACAAAATAAATTAACCAAAAATAGATAATAAACTAAAAATAAGTGGCTCAAATTATCACCTACAAGTTGTGCGCAAATGGTTATACGGTGTAAGTATGCAGTGTATGTTTGCCAAGTTTAAACAATGTATATACGATCGTATTAAAAAAAGAAAGAGAAACAAATAGAAGATTTAAACGAACGAGGGGAGAAAAATTCGAATAGACGACTAAATGTTTACACCCGGCCGACCATAAAGTCGGTCATTATATGTATGTATCTGCAGCAACCTAATATTCCAGCATCCAACGCGATTTCTAAACGAACGTAGAGGGAGGACGACGCCGGCGACGACGCGATGCTGGTATTTCCGTTTCGTGGGGTAAAATGCAGCCTTTTCAGGGGCCGTGCATCTGGTCACGTACTTACACGCACACGCAGCACACGTGCAGGCACAACGAGCACCCTTCGTGAAACGACAGAAGGGGGCTAAAAGCGTGGAATAAAGGAAAATGCTAATATCGATTCGATGATTTCTGCTTCACGTTCGCCCGCGAATTTACGCCTTCGCAAATCGGGTCCAAAGTAATGCGAAACGTCTAACATTATTTGTAGCTGCCGCTGAAAACGAAATTTGTTTATTTCTCGTCTCGAAAGCAGTGCGATTCTATTACCAGGTACAGTTTACAACTATCTTCTAATGGCGCTAACAACATTAGAGTAAACGTTGAACGCTTACCATGTTACAGTTTATGTTTCCGTGGGAATTTACGTACGTATACTCGTGCGAAATGTTCCACCGAACGAGAAAGGAACTAGAAAGACAGTAACTCGGTACGGAAACGCGAAAACTCTTCAAACTTTTCATCCATCGATCCTGCACGTAAGTCGTAGTTGCAAGGGGAACGTTATTGTCATTCAGAGCTCGTACAGGCCCCCTAAGCACGATCCTCTTGCCGACCTCAGTGTTCAATTGAATTTAACGATCGAATTAAACCGATTTACTTTCATTACTACACATATCCGAGACGAACGAGAGCTTGGCCATGAGTGAAAAAAGGAGAGAAACGACGGAGCCGGAATAACGGTACGTACTGTGTACTACATAGCAGATACACATGTAGGTACGGAGCGGGTAATGGCGTTCCCAAGACGGTTTAAATCACCATAACGAAAGTTCCTAGCTCGAACGTTACTGGAAACTTCTACAACTTCAAGCATAAAGTATACCGCCATCGACTATTGCCGGTTTTCAGTACATTTCCAACCTGAAACGTAAAGTTTCACGAAACAAACAATCGAATACGCCTGCCCCTAAACGACGCGTGCAGATTGGCGTCGTACAATTTCGATTCGATACAGATCGGAGCAATATGTGCAAAGAAAAGAAAGAAAAAATACATACGTATATAGATACTCGGTATTAGCACGTTAAACACACCTCTCTACGTGCGTTTGATGAAACTGTTGCCGTTCGTATCCGCTGTTTACACGGCAAACAGTCAAATAAGAGCGAACCAACTCGTTACCTTCTCGGCGACATTTTTTATCAAGCGATAGCGGCAAGAATCGGCGGAAAATGATGAAGAAGAATCGTATGGGGAAGCAGTAGCGATCGTTGAACGCCAGGAGCATGGACTATGGAAACAGGGTATGTACGTATGTAGGTATACAGCGTATCGTAGCATAAAGGAGGGAGCTTGAAACAGCCGTCGACCCCCACCTCCTGGGCCCTCTCCTACTCGTTTCTACTCCGGCAGTCCCCCTAGCAGATCGAAAGATCCCTCTTCGCCCCTCGGACGAACAACAAGCGACTGACTGTTCGTCAGTCGACGTTGAAGAGACTGCTACGTACGTTATACGTGTGTATGCCGATACGAATCGTTGTTCGTTTGCTCGAAACCCGTTCATCGTACGATCTGTCCGCACGATACATCGGGAGTCATAGTGCCGCGAGAACGAGAGAAAGAAAGGGAGACAAAGAGAGAGAAAGAGAGAGGATAGAGACGTACGGAAAGAGAGGGAGAAAGAGGGAGCTCGTAGCACGCCGGGAAAGTTCAAGGTGTTGCACAATTGTTCCAGCGATAGCCAGAATACTTGTTCCGTCCCGATCGAGGAGGATCCTCGACTTCCAACGGAGGGGATACGGTAGAATCGACGGCGGTGAAGTGTCACAGCTTCGACGCGAGACGAAGATCGAAGGAGACAGGGACCCGAAACGGGGACTAGCGGCGTCTCGATCGCACGTAGCTCTACCTATCAACGAGAATCGCAGAGGGGTCACGTGGAGGAAAACGTTCGACGATCGGTTCGAGGAACAGGAGGAGTAAAGAGTCGATTGTTTATCACGGCACATCGGTGCGTCGAGTCGATCGATCGTCCAAGGAGGAATCATGCCGATTAGGATATGTGTTTGATCCCGTTTACGCGACCCAATAGTTGGAATCGTAAGTCCTAAGAGTGCGACCGCGGTCTGCTCCGCGTTCTTCTTCAACGTTGGGCGACCGATCGTGTGTGCGCGCGTGCGCTCTCTCTCTCTCTCTCTTTCTCTCTCCCTCTTGAAGAACGAGAATCGGTGACCGGAGGAGAAGGGCGAGAGAAAAGGAAAAAGGACGCCGAAGGAGAAGGAGAAACAGGAGAAAAGGAAAAGAGGGGGAGGGAGGCAGGCACGCCGCGTGGACACAGTCCTAAGATCGTGTCTCTGTTCGGTTTCGTTTTACCGCTTTCCGAGCCTAAGCGCGGTAGATGAGCGCTCGTGAAAGTTTCGGTCTTCTCTATTACGATTTTCAACGATACGTGCAACCCCGAATTTTCCACGACCGGTATCCCCGTGTACCTCTCCTCACCGTCTCGTGAACGACTCGGAGAACCACGTGGAGAAGAATCGCGCGAAGGAGGAGAGGACCCGTAAACAACAGGACGCAGCGCAGGACGGGACGATAGGATAATCATGTATAAGCTACTGGGTAGTCTCGGACATTATTTGAAATGGAAGGAGATCACGACGGACTCGATGGTGTTTCGGTTGCACAACCACTTCACAACGGTGCTGCTTTTCACGTGTTCGATGGTGATCACCGCCACCCAATACGTCGGTAATCCGATCTCGTGTATCGTTCAGGGTTTACCCACACACCCTATCAACACTTATTGCTGGATAACTTCTACGTTCACGATGCCGGACGCGTTCAATCGGCAGGTGGGTAATCCCGTTTAACGACCGCGTCCCTAATTTTCCAACGTACCTACGCGCACCTATACAGAAATTCATGGTTTTAATCACGGCGATCAGCAGGAGTCGCCTCCCTCTGACCTTCGCAACATTTGACGGACGTACGTTGGGGAACGAGTTGTTGATAACCGCGGGAGAACGTTGTAACTACGGATTCTAACTATTACACGATGCGTGTATGTAATTTTGATGTCATAGATTGCAACACGTAGCGTTTTTCTCGAAGCATACGCGGTTTGTTTAAAAGATGGACCAAGTAACGAGATGGAAATGCACGTTAGCCGTGATTATTGAAAGATTGACGCTCGCGAAGATGCAACAGGAGTCATATCTTACATCCTGTGGTATCTGTAATCGTAGGCTCGCCTCGAGGATTCCATAAAGAATAAATTATCTCTGCATTCCAGCTTTTAAAAGCCGCCTTCGAATCGTCTAGCTCGAGAAAGGGTATAATTCGTGACACGAGCGTCCGTCTCGTTTTTCTTTGTTACCAAGTATCACGACGATGAAAAGCCAAATCTGTTTAAGTGTTAAACGCTCGGTGATTTTAGTTATCTCCCCCAAAGAAAAACATTAGATGGTCCCTTTTCCCTTTTCAGATATCTTCCGTAGATAGCTGTCATTAAACAGTGATTATATAATTTAGAAAGCATTTCGATAACGATAATGCACGATGTGTATAATGACTAGTCGAGATAGAAAATGATGAAATCGTTACGCAACGGTTGGGTCGAATAGAATCGTATTTTAATACGTTTCATCGACAGTTCGAGGCTCTTCGGTGATTCCAATCTTTGACCACGAATCTTCATGGTACACTCTGCACAAGCAGTACTGTACGCGGTACAGTGCGCGCGTCGCGGAAACGGCGGCGTATATATAAATTTAAACGTTACACCTGCGCTCTTTCGTCATTATCCCATTGTTGACAGACCGTTCTGTTTATTTCTGTTTCACCAGGTGGGTGTAGAAGTGGCGCATCCAGGAGTGGCGAACGACTTCGGCGACGTCGACGCGAGGAAATACTACACCTACTACCAGTGGGTGTGCTTCGTTCTGTTCTTCCAGGTAAAGCTCCCGTTTGTCTGGTAATCTTGTACGGATAAAAGTTCGGTTACGAAAGCTACGCGCGCCCTTTCAGTCTCGATCTTTCTTCGCCTCTGTTATCCAATGTTAGAAAGCCGGTCTCAGATATCCGAAACTCGCTCGCGATCGCTCTCTTTCACCATTGCTCGTTCCAAGGACTTGCCTGAATCGTTCTAGACAACTTGCTCCATGCTATTCGTCCATCTAATCGTTCCACGGAATTAGAAGCGACTTGACTTCGACTTTGGTCTTTTCTTTTTTCGTTTAAGTACATAAATCAATTAATCAACCGAATATTCATAATTCTCCACAGGCGCTCATGTGCTACGTGCCGCAATGGCTATGGAACATGTGGGAGGGAGGTCTGATCAAGGCGCTGGTAATGGGTATGAACCACAGTCTCGACAGCGAGGACAATATCAACAAGAAAAAGTCCATGCTGATGGACTACCTGTTGCAATACAGAAAGGTAATTTATGGTGAGAACGCTCGAGGGGAGCGGGGTGTGTTTGTCGTACGAAAAATCGTGTCCACGAAGAAAGAACGTGAGAGGGCTGGTGGGGATAGAGGAACGGTTCCGTTAGATCCAATTTGCCTTCGTTGAGGCCAATTTACGGCAATTCACCGATTGCTTGTCCTTTCAGACACACAACAAGTACGTCTATCGGTACTTCGTCTGCGAGGCGTTGTGCCTCGTCAACATCTTCGTTCAACTGTACATGATGAATCGGTTCTTCGACGGCGAGTTCCTCAGCTACGGTCTACGGGTGCTCCAATTCTCGGACATACCCCAGGAAGAGCGGATGGATCCGATGGTCTACGTGTTCCCGCGTGTTACCAAATGCATCTTCCATAAATACGGTGCATCAGGGACCATACAGACGCACGACTCGTTGTGCATACTGCCATTGAACATAGTCAACGAGAAGACGTACATATTCATTTGGTTTTGGTTCGCGATCCTCGCGATCATGTTGATGGGCTTGATGGTGTACAGAGCCGCCATCATATTCGCGCCAGCCATCAGACCGAGACTGCTCCAGTTGTCCTCGCGACTAAGCATCGAGACCTGCTTCAGTATAAACAAGAAGATCGACCTGGGCGACTGGTGGATACTTTACATTCTCTCGTCGAACATGGACTCGTTGATCTACAGGGAGTTCCTGCAAGAGCTGACCAAGAAGATGGGCGACATGTCGGTTGCCGCTTAGACTTATCGTAGGGAACGATATTTCGTAAGCGAGATTCAGAGGCGTCGACTAAAGAAAGAAATTAGGATACCGACACGAGCCGAGTCGTTCGTCGATCCCTCTTTTTCGGCGGGCTCTCGAATGACTGTTTGGACTCTGGAAAGAATGATGTAACGAGGCGTTGCGAAAATTTTCTAGAGACACTCTCCTGTCGCGCTGATTATCTGGTTTATTTATAGATTAATTAGATTATTGCTTGTCCATTTAAGAAACGGTTTCGTGTCGCGCGAACCTTGCAGCAACCGAATATGGATGAGTAGACGTTTAGGGGGCAATCGATGCGGATCGATCCGGTTGATCGATCTTTCAGACAGAGGCTCGTTTGTTTCGCATTCCTGCGAAGTTGTTCCCTTCTGGAGTTAACGAACGCACACCCGCAGAAGGAACAATCGCTGTGTACAACCGACATAGTTAATACGGTTGTAGATACGCGATTGCACTCTCGATAGAACGTTAAAAGCGACCACTTTAGCATCTTTGCATACGCGTGGATGTGCGCGATAGTATGAGCCTGTATGCGTGTCATTATTGTTTTTTCCACGAGTCGATTCGAGCGGAATAATTCCGCGCGTCTCTTCGCTTAAATATTCGTTCTCCGAAGGATACGAAGCTATTTTATTTCCTCGAGAAGTATTGCTCAAAGCAAATCTTTTTTTTTTCTTCTTTTTTTCCTTTTTTCTTTTTTTATAGCGTTAGAGAAATTATTCAGATCGCGAGGATGTTAGCACTGCGAGGATACTGCTATTTTATTGCGTAACGTTTTTTCTATTACGAGATCATCCTGGGTTCTTGATCCATCGATCTCTCGATCGCGACAGCATGCATGCGTGTCACCACGGCCGCTATTCTAATTACTCGTAAACACGATTACTTTTCTATTTTAAGATGTTTAGCCACGTATCGAGATTCTTCAATACGCATATAGTATATGTTATACTTTACGCAGCTTCAGTAATTCTTTTAGCGGACAGAATTGTAATAATTTCAGCAGACTCGAGTTGTCACAATTCTCTCCGTTACTGTGAACCTAAAGGACGCACGTTTTTATAAATCTTCCATGTATCGACTCTCTAACCGTTTGTGTTCCATCGACAGGTAAACATTGCCGATGAAGACTAGGATTTAAAATTGCGAACGTACCCATTTCTAGTACGTTTCAGTTACTAAATACCGACATTACGAGCGCAAAGCCTCGTATTGGGGGACAAGAACTGAGAAAGAAAAAAAAGACCAGCCGAATTTTGAACGGTACTAAGTGAATACATATCGCGGTGGGTACTACGGGTCCTTTTGTCTATTGGATACTGCTTTGAACGAAAATGTCAGGTATCGAGTAATAGCAGCGGATACGCGCTCGTACAGGACTTGTACGAGGCGATCGATAGATTATTAACGAGAGAACTAAAGATTGACAAAGACGGATAATACGTTTTACACGATCGCACGATTTATGTTCGACTGCTACAGCGACGTTGTATCAAATGAAAGATTCGTATAGCAGATTACGCCTATTGTTGTTCGTTCCCTTTCTGTCCGCGCAACAGCGTTGCAGAGTTTTGCGAGTACTCTTCTTGCTGACAGAGTAACTGGGGTAAATGATCATCGAATTACATCGAATTGGAATATCAAAGTTATGTACGTTGTTCACTTTTTCTTTTCCTACGTTTGTAATATTTAATAATATTTAAAAGAAAAGAGATGGAAGAATCAATTAATATTTCCTGTTATTTAGAACTTAACCGGTTCAAAGCGCGAGTGAGAGAAAGATCGATCGAAGAGGTCTAAATCTCGAACGATATAAATTTAATCTGTCTTCGAGAAGTCGTTGGACAAAGTCACAACGAATCGTGTTGTCGCTACGGCGCCAAAGCGACCTCAAAGGAGACGAATAAGAAAAAAAAAAGATCGAGAGGCGATCTGGAAAAAGTAACAGTTCTCGTGTTCGTGTTTTGCTATTCGAATCAATGCCATTTTTCTTCTACCGGTACCAATCGTCCGATAACGAAGAGTTTTGTTTACAGAAATGTACAGAGAAAATCTCGACGAAGGCAAGAAGATATAAATATACATATATATATACGGTGACTCGGATCCTCGTGAACACGGTGCTCGAAAGACTCGAGAAAGACACGTTACAATTCGTGTTACGTTTCTAAATGTAGATGCTAACGAAGAAGAGACTCGTATAGCGATTAATCGTGACTTATTTGGAATTTTTATCAAAATTAAACGAGTATGCCGACTAGTATGGTTATTCGAAGGAATTGAACTTGAAAGAAGATAACATTATAGGTAGTCAGAATGATAATGGCCAGAATCGATGGATCTTTCGCCTTCGAATCGACAATTCCACCACTAACGTTCCCAGGAACGGTCAGCAGCGAGGAAGCAGCAGGGAACTCGACGGAACGTGTCCCTGCATGGTACCAACGATAAGATACGTAGCGTTGATCTATAGCAGCGAAAATATAAGATCGTTTGGTAGACGTTCCAATTCCCGTTGCGTCCATAAATCTTGGTTCGTGCCTTTCCGATTTCGTAACATTAGTTTAAGCTCTGCAAGCTTAATGATCATTCCCTGTTCCAGATGTTGCGCAGAGACGTGAATCTAGGCGATATTATTTCAGTTCGGGATCGTTCACGGTCCGGATTAAAATCGAGGGTGAAGAGTTTCCCGGAGGCTGAGCGAAATCCTTGCGAGCAAGGCTCGCGCTCGAGAAGCTGTTCGCCCTCGACGCTGTTCAAGTCGAAATTAGTACGCTGCACGATATTTAAATATGAAAGGCCCTCTTGAAGTCGCCAGCGCGCGAGAGTTGACTAGAACAACGACCGGTTAATTAATCGCCTTATTTATACGTTACACGCACGTCGCGGTGCGTGTCCTTTCTTAATTTAGCCGAACCGTGGCATTTATTCGTAGACGAGAGTTTTCTAGGGCTTCAAGTGGACTCTCCTCGATCCGTGAATTCCGTCGGGGTAAAATTAGATTAAATTGTCTACGATCGAGATAGAAATTTGATCGATGACACGATCCTACGTGTTTCAACCAGACGCGATTCAATTTTCAGTTTCGAAATCGAACACACCCGACTTCTGCTATCTTCGTGGGGTCCTTCGAGCTTTCGCAGAAACGATAGCGACGGGATGTACCCCTCGATTAACGATTAAGCTTGTTCCATCGCGGCTTTTTCAGAGACCTGCTTATCCCTCAAGTTCTACATTGAAATGGAAATTTTCTATCGCTGGTAGTTATCGTTAAAATAGCAACAGAGTGCGAACCAAGGCTCTCTGTTTCTTGACTAGCATAGTTGGTACTGTCGCAGCCGTCCATGGAAATTATTCTGCTCAAGAGCCGACGTAGCTCTCTGAAATACTACCAGCTCGTCTTCGTCCTGATATCGCAACTGAGTCGAGTATTTTTTACTGCTTATATTTAGACCGCGTACCGTATAAATTTCTCTGTAAGACAACTTACGAAGGACACTCGGAGAGAGGTTCTGCTCGATCTTCGTTCCAGCCTTCGACTGGAGAAATTCGACTCAACAGTCGCGACATGGTGACAGACCTCGTCCAATAATCAATCACATTTTCAGCTCGAGCGATGGAATTCGAATCGATTAAGCTCGTAAACGAGAAGCGTAACCCGTAAACGCGTTGCTAACTCGGAGTAATGCACCGACGGATCAACACGTTTTCCTAATGAAACACGTGTTCCCGAGGAAAGTACACAAATAGAACCCGCCAGCGCGGATATGATTGATTTGTGTTTAAGGAGTCGGAAAACGGGAAGGGTGAGCCGACTGACGCGTACCTCTTTCCTAGCTGAAATCGATTAGTTCGCTTCTCGCGATACACATCGCCTTTAAACCGATCCAACCCTCCTGGAGAAAGCGTCGTTCGATGGTCGGATCGGTGGACCAACAACGTCCAAATCGTTTTTCCTCGATTATTCGTTTTTCGAATAATTTCTCGGACTCGTTCGACTAGTACGCGCCATATTATTCCCGTACGAGTGTATGATTTATAGGTCGAGCAGTCGGTTAAATATACAGAGAGTCCCGGCACCGATTCAAAGGAAAATCGTAGGACGCGATGCTTATATTACTTTTCCGGAAATACTTGTTAACGTAAATTAGTAAGTATTGTATTTTAAGACGTTTTATGGTCGTGGACCGAGCGCTTTGTATCGAGGAAGCTCTGGAGGGACCGAAAGTTGCTCCATCGCGGGTGAAACGCGGGACCATTCGACGTTTCCTCGTAGATCGCTTGGCCCACGTGCTCCTCGCCGTCTCGTTTCGCCGCGACACGGGGATACCACCGGATTACGACCATGTGAAACGGTATTTGGAGAAACGCGACGATTGTTTTCTCTGAAAATACGTGAAACCTGCGGAAATATTAAAATAACCCGATGCGAGGGATAGTTACAGTTTAAACGTTACCATCGCACCCTCTTTCGTGGACACTTTGATCGTCTTCAAATTCAGCTACCACGTCTCATCGTTTCTAACTTGTCTAACGAATGCGTCCCTGAATGGAACGTAAATATTTAATCTCGCAAAAAATTTCTGTCACTCGTACAAAGCGAGAAGCCTATCCTGACCGTTCCTGTAACGTCCTCCAGTTCCTCCGACGTCCGCGAGAGACGGCGAGCGTAAGAGTAACGAAGAAACTAGGAACGAACGATATTACGCGGCGTTCTTATCCAAAGAAGCGGCAGAATCGAAAAGCAAGGTGGGCACAGAGAGTGTATGGCGTCAGAATTGGAATAAATCCCCGGGCGTCGGATCGTCGGGAAGACGCGTGGAACGTAGCACGCGAGAGAGTGAGGTTTAAAAGGTATCCGGTCGAGTTTTCGCGGGTCCGTCCGTCCATTTCTCTCTCGAGTCGCGGCTCGAACGCTCGAACATTTCGGGTTCGGTGTTTCTATTCCTGGAGCGGGTTGACTCCTCGTTCGGCTCCTACGGGAGGTGCTATGCCCTGGCTAGCAAACACGAGCAGTCGCGCGGAGTCGTCTCCGGGTCTCTAGCGTGGTTTTACGTGGCGTGCGCGAACCAGTACTCGCGAGCCGTGTGCGATCCTCCGACAAAAGGGAAACCGATCACCATTTTATTCAACTCCGTCGCGATTACGGCTGGATTCCGCGCACGCACGCTCACGGAACGATTTCTTCTTTTTTTTTTCTTTTATTTTACAACACATCCTCAGTGCGCGCGTGCCTCCTAACATCGCTCACGTGTGACGGTGATACATCCTGAAACGATTTTCGTCTAATTACTCGAGAGTGCGCGAGCAAGTTCCGAAAGGTATTCCTCTCGCTTATCAAAGCCTCGAGCGCGTGGAAAAAAGGCTCGCTGGCTGTATGGTATGCGTGTGCGTGAACGAGCGTGTACGAGAGCGAGAGAGTTTGCGTTGGTACGATGATGTTTGAAAGACAGATATAGTTCTGACATGTGGAAGAAGTTAGGGGTTTCGTTGTGGATAAGCTTGAGAAAGGAGCCGCACTGTCTTGCTCGGTTTCTGCGTGCCGCGTCGGTGAACACTTTTCAATTACCCCGACTATTTTCGGGCCTCAGCTACCATCGTGGCTGAACGATACATTTATTAGCGTCGCGACACCCAGCCTGGGAGTGTTTTTAACGGATGCTCGTTTATCGGAAGCGATTTAGAGCGCTCTTCTATCGACCGATGCTCGTCGATCGTGGACAGCTCGCGAATCGATCCCGCGCAACGATAGAGCTCGTCTGTTTTTTGTTTTGCCATGCGTCGAGCTCGATCTTCGACGCGTGTGCTCTTCGCGCTCGTTCCGCTCCGTAGCCATCCTCTGTTCACCCTCGTTTCCGCTGAAAAGACCACGCGAATTCGTTTCGCAGCGTCGCTGTTTCTCGGAAGCATCGAAACTTGGGAACCGCGGCCAACTACTTTCCAACGGGACCAATTTATTAACGCGCGCCGCGAAATTCGAGTTCGTTGAACGATCCTCGAATCGTTTCGAGGCGCGTCCAATTTTCCTCCTCCTCGTGGAGACGAGCGCGAGCATTCCTCTCTATACATTCCTCGACACAGTTCCCTCGAATTTATTTTTACCGATCGATTAATCCTCTTATCCTCGAATCGGACAAGTTCGCGATTGTTTTGTCTTCGAGAGGCGAAAAAAGGACCGTGGGCGGTGCCCAATTCGTTTGAACGCGACAGGTTGCCGCGACACTCGGATACACCCTTTTTCTCGCTGACAATTATCACCGATCGACGGTTGGACGCTTTTAGCGAAAGCTTCGTTGCTTCTCCTATCGATCCACAGACGCGTTTAATCCTCTTACATACAGACAGCCGAGCGAGTCTGATCTAACCAGTTATCGGTGTCGATTATTCCTCCCAGGGTCGTTTAATCGTCAAGCTGGGATTAATAATTGTAAAGTTCGCTCGTTCATCTGTCGATAAACATCTCAGAGGCGATTAGACAGCCGGACACGGCTAGGTAACCACGGTGGAACGAGTTCAAAGCGTCGGAGAATAAAGATGCAGCTAGCAGGGTGATTTGTATCTTCTGCGAGTTGTCATGTGCATTTCCGTGCGAGCATTTGTTACCATTTCGCGTACAAATCGTGTTCGTACGCGTAAACATTAAAATAGAATGGCAGACATATTAAACAAAGCTACTTTTACCTAGTCTCCACTTGTTTCGCCTGATTCGCGTCGAATAGGAACAATTAACCGGCCTTATTCCTCGTTTCTTAAAGAGCCTGGCTGCGAAGATTCGCGACATTCGCTGGGAAGGCGACGGGACCAAATCGAGGAGTCAAAGAACGCGTTAAAAGTAATGCGCCCGCGGATGGAACATTGGTAGGCTTCCAGAACGCTGTGCGTAGTAACGCGAAAGTCGTACCGTTCGGTGTTTGTTTCATAAACAACGTTACGAGGCCCGTTATCTTGTTACAACAACAAAGAATGTGCAAAATCCTCAGGATCGTTGCCCCCCTCTTCTCGTTCCATCTGAAGAGATTTCTATCGGTGATCCCGGTGAAAGTGAAGACGGATTTATCGGTCGCGGGAATAGTGGTGAAATAATAATACTTGTGTATCGTTTGCCAGCGAGACTTTCCGTGTAACCAGTCCTAATCGCGAACAGCGTGGGTGTTACGAGGGTGCCAGCGAGGAATTGGCTCGAGTAAGTCCGCGCGGTGACCTATCGCGACGAGAAAATTGGAGAATGAAAATACACCCTGACCCGCAACGAGGAAACGCGTCTCGAATACGTAGCAAAACATGAACGATAGGAACGAGCATCGACGAACATCCGAGAGACCGCTGCTTCGGATATCGATCCCCTCGGATACCTAAATCGACGCGCAGAGATATCCAGATCGAGCGAGAAACCCCGTGGAAGATGGTAAGAGGACCAACGTCGGCGAAGGATCCGATCGAGTCAGAGGATCCCACGTGGCCGCGTCCGCGCGATCTTCCGAAGAGAACGCGATTCAATCGCGTCGATCGAACCCCAACTGTTTAAATATCTCCACTAAACGCTAATTGGAGCTTCGTTAACGTGCTGATCCCAAAAGACTGCTCTACGCCCAAGAAAGAGATCCGAAGCGACGAGACGCAACCCTCGAGACGTTAATTACCAAGGGGTAGAAAAGATGCGAGGAGGGGATCGTAGTGGTCGGTGATCGAGTGGTACACCGTTTCTCGTCAAGATGCTCGACATATTTCGGGGCCTGAAGAGCCTGATCAAGATCTCTCACGTGCACATCGACACAGCCGTGTTCCGGTTGCACTACAGCCTGACGGTGATCATTCTGATCTCGTTCTCGTTGA